>NC_084945.1:25644884-26014184 GCF_949316205.1 Platichthys flesus | reverse complement strand
GTCAGTTGCTTGGGTTGACATACTGGGAGTAAAATGAATGCATATAAGATCTGCACATATCCATGCTTGCACTAAATTCTCAATGTAATTACTGTATATATTTCATAATTAATTTTTTGTATATATATTTTTTTAATTTATATGCTTATATTTCCCTCTTGCATGGAGCTATTGTAACAAACAAAATTCCAGTATAGTATTTCGGAATGAGATTCTGACAAAATTACTTTCTGAAAAAAACACAACTTAACAAAAATAAAATAACAAAACTGTTAAAATATCTGAAGACTCTAAGACGTCCAGGTCATACAATATTCAAGAGTTATACAAGTTTCCATAGACTCTGAGACATTTTACCTCTCATCCAAGAGGACACGTCTTCAAGATACACAAGCATAACCAATTGCCTATGTACACATTACTGGATTGGTCCTTGTCGCATATACTGCACAGAATCCACCAACATCTTCTCCCATCACTCATGGCTACATGTTGCTTTACACCTGTCTCAGTATATCTCCTTAGTTCTACTGCACAATTACCTTCAACCTAAAAACAACAGCACAGAAGGTATTACTGTGGGGACACACCGACTCCCACAGCTCACACAGCTTAATTTCAAACTTCTATCACCATCGCACAATCCTGTAAGTACCTCAGTTCTCCAAATTCCCACCACTCATCACCCTGACTCATCCAAAAGCTCTGGACTGGTGGGAATACAACATTGTATGTTGTAACTGAAATGGAGAGAGGCCTGTAGATCAGTGATCATTTGTGTTAGAGCAGAAACCTGGCTGCGGTGGCTTGGTCTACCAAACTGTGTTAGCACGAGAAGAATGGAGCAGAGACATGGTAACAACGCTCTGCCAACATGGACATGAACTTATCCAAACAGATCATTTGGGAAATCTGAACTTTGAAGGAAAGGTTATAAATGTTTGTTTACAAATCAATATAATTTAGAAATTTTATTTGTCATTTCAATTTTTTCTCTTTTAATGCAAAACATCGTCTGATGTCAGTTGCAGTGTTTCCAAGGAAACTGCAACACAAAATATTCAAAACAAATACCAGGTATCTCCTGAACATATTTATTCTAGATATGGACCATTGCACCTCACATTATATTGTGTTTGTTAGTGTTTGTGTTAATGAATGTGTCAATGGCAGCTGCAACATTCAGTTGGTCACAACAGGAAACTGTAGATTAGCATGTTTCTGACCAAACAGATTAACAAAGCTCTATTCAACAATCTAATTAAAAAATGAGGAATCTATGTCTGTTTGTCCATCAAGTGTTGAGGACCACAGGAAGAGTAGTGTCAACCAGGAAGTTTCTTTCATGGATGAGCAGTTCTTGAGAAAGCCTAAAACACCACCTGTTTGCATATTAACGGTAGAACAACACTACATGGGCAGTATAAACGCTGTCACCCAGCTGACAGTAGGGAAGCGGAGCAAAGACTTAAGGCATAAGGCACGGAGAGGCAGCCTTTCTCGATTACAAGCCAAATATGCTGGAGCTGTCTGCCTGAAGGTCTTAGAGCTTTACATCTATTGACGTTTTCTAAAGAAAGATGGATTACAATGTTTTTACCATACTCTTCTCCTGAGATGCTCTTGTAGCTATTCAATATGCTGTGTTTTACCTGATGGCTGTTTTATTCTGCTCTTTATATTATTTTTGTTTATATTTATCTTGTTTTCATATTTTTATCATTAATCTTTTAATTTACATGAAGCATTTTGCGTTCTATTTTATGCAGGAATTTTGCCATGAGAGCACAGTTTGTAATGTGAGTTGTAGTATCAGCAGTGAGGAACATAGTAGGAGATGATGAGTGTGTTAGACTGAGAATTAGACTGAGAATTATGAAAGTTTCACCTTCATTTTCCTGAAAAATAATTGTTGCTAATTTATTCTAAACCAGTGCATCTGTCTGCTGGACACACACTCACCTTCATGTTGAAAATTACCTTTAGCTAAAGCACAAGAGCAGTTCTCTTTCAAATGGCACACCAGGCACAATACAGAAAAGACTGGAGTGTTTCTAGATAAAGCAGCAATCATTGGGCCATTTGTTTTAGACCATGTCAGAGCTGACTTCTAAAGTGTTCACACATTCAAACACCTAACCTAACCCTAACCCTTATTTCCTGTAACAAAGATGTGAAGCCTCAAAGAGAAATTTGAGAGAAAAATTTCCTTCGGGATTAATTAAGTCTTATTTTATCGTTAGTTTATCTTTAGGAGGAAAATCTGTGGCCAATTGTAGTAAAAAAAAGTGCAACCATGTAAAATGTAATTCTGTAAATCTGTTGTCTGGTAGTCTTGTGTCTTTGTGAAATGCCATAACTAAAATAAAGTATAAAAAAACATGTAAAGTTGTTAATTGGGCTGCACAGAATATATGCATATTCCACAGTAATTCAGTTGTTAAGCTTTTGCTCTGATTATCCTTGTCACAATGATTAAATCTGAAGTTTAAATAGCCTATAATTAAATTTTACATAATACAAAATGGATTCATAATACCATGAAGTAAAGAGATTCATTACTTACGTTAACTTGACAAAGAATAAAACCAGATGCTTTTCCGTTCCTAGTTTCAACATTACAGTCATGATAGAAATACCTTTTTTTGATCTCAATAGTTTTAGAGAGCTGCTGTTAAATGTCATTTATGTTTCTCCAGTATATGATCAGATCAAACAACATTCAGTTCAAGCTGATCGTGTACTACCCCTCATTATATTCACAAGTAACTATGTTTAAAATGTACAAAATGTGTCTGTTGGTGTGTGGTGTTAATAAAAAATTAAATAGCCTGCTGGGGATACATTGATTTGCAGACACTATAATGTCACTGCAAGTATAGTTTAAATTAAATGGGGGTTTAGGGCTGGATTCTCAACAACCGCTCATTTAAAATGATACACAGTCGTCACATCACTTCCCAGAGTCCACAGCAACACACCTGCCAAGTCGGAAGTCAAACAGATGAGTAGCTTCAAATGAAGGATAGACGGTGATAGACAGATGGGCAGGCAGGCGGAAGGACAGACAGACAGACAGACAGACAGACAGACAGACACACTACAGACAGACACACTACAGACAGACAGACAGACAGACAGACAGACAGACAGACAGACAGACACACTACAGACAGACAGACATACAGACAGACAGGCAGGCAGACACACTACAGACAGACAGACATACACACAGACAGACAGACAGACAGACAGACAGACAGACAGACAGACAGACAGACAGAATTTTAGTAGGATGCTTGTTGGATGTCACACGGAAAGAGACATGTGTGCATGTTTTGTGAATCAAGTAACAACCTGCCATTTCACACAAAGAGAGAAAGGAGGGATAATGATAATAGAAGAGAATAACAGCTCCAAGGAGACAGCAGGTAATTACCTGTGTATGCTGTTATTGCTATGATGGCTGAAGCATTAAAGCTTTTCTGTCATATGCTCTTCACACGTCAGCAACTGAAGCCATCGACTGCCCTATCTGGACTCAGTTAACTGCTTATTATAGTGGCAGGAACATCAGCTTAACTGTATAACACAAATGTTTAGTACATGTTTATTGAAAATATAAACTCAACTCGCAATAGAAGACTAAAGAGAATAATGTCTGTTCAGTCTGCTTGTCTGAAGATTAACATACTGTTGTTTCCGTCTGTGGCTCAAAGCTAGAAGAAAGGAAGAAGAGATCAGTTGGGTTGATACATATGTTATTAGTGAATAATGATGACTCCATTTAATTGGATGGATGGATGGATTGGATAGAGTACATAGATATGTTATAATATCTGACACTTAAGCTCTGAGAGACAGAATGTTAATTTGGGACTTGTTTAATCTATTCCCTCTCTATATGAGAATGCCATGAAAGAAAAGAGGAAAAACTGAGAGGAAGTCATTAAGAGAATCAAGAATCTCATCTAATGTCAGAAGACAGATCTCTATAACATCTTAAATGAGCTATTTCACAGATCTTTATCGCAGACAATGTTTGAGAAAATCATGATCTTCAAAGGTGGCTTGAGACCTGCATTCAAGTTTAACATATGTGTTGTTGGATTTTTATCAACACACACAAATAAATATCAATCCCTTAAACATGCCTGATTTCTATCAACCAAGATCCATGGATTGTTCTCTAAGGAATCTAAGTAAACTTTGAAAAAGGCCCTATCACGAAATGAAAAATAGTTTTAAAATAGTTTTATAGAAATCTGCTCTGCTGAATTTCTTTGATCTTGCTTACAAACAAATAGACAAAAGTATCCATTCAAAGACAAGAGAGTCCACCTATTTGTTGTCCGAATGTGGGGACTTGTTTCTCTAAAGACAGTTCCCTGTGAGAAGAAAGGGAAAATGTTCTCATTCTTAATTAGTGATGTTTCTTTGAGAAACACATCTTGTCCGTTGTCTTTGTTGAGTTAAGACCCTCACAAACTTCACTCTGCTAATTATCTCCAGGCCAAACAGCCTTACCTATGGCAACCACACTCATTGCTTCCTATGAAGCACTCAGGCACAATATCAAGATGGATCTTGCAGCCATAAGAAACATTGGCGTATGTGCATTTTGGTGGGAAAGCCGTGGTGACCAGCAGGCCACGCAGCTGCGGTCTGACCTGCAGTGAAAGGCTCAGCAGCAGCTCCACTGCCCCAGAGGAGTTCCATTACAATTATAGCTGTACTAAGCTGCACCCACCTCAGGATTTAGTCAGTCACTCTGCAAGAGTCTTCGCCCTGTCAAGCCAAACACTAACATTATCCAGTAGTATTCTGAGCAGTGGGATTTAAAAGGCAGGTCCGTCTGTGAGTCCACTGCAGGGAGTAAGACCAGCACTAGGGTTAGACAGTCACTAGTCACTAATTATCACTTCAGGAAAGCCTTTGTCCTCATGTGTCACTTCACCACACATACGCACATACTTCAGTCCAAATACAACTATTTAATGTCTTTAAATATGATGTTATAGTTATAATGCTTAATCAAGTTAGTTTTGTTCAGAAAACATTTGCACAAGCCAAATGATTCTCTAAAGCTGTATTCAGGCATGCACTGAACTCCGGATAATCTACAACCACATATCAACAGAGGATCATTTCATGAGGATTACGAACTGAATCTCGTGCCGGTTGCAGCGCTACAAATGGATTACGGATTATCTGTGTGAACCACAAAACAAACCTAGAGAAACAGGAGCACAATTATTACGAATAACTTAGAAGCTGCTTTTAGAAATCGCAGTATGATAACCACCAATCACTATTAATGTCAAGCTTCTGCTTAGCACATTTCAAAAGATTCTTGAAACTGGAGTCACAACAACATAGATACAATAAGAAACTTAGTAGGGACAGAGAATCAGCCATGACTCTCTCTGTTTGTTTCTGCTCTGCTGGAACCTCAGAACCACTCCTGAATGCGTTGTGAAACTAAGGGATAATGAAGTACTACTAAAATGTGTTTACCTGCATTCATGGGCTTTAGCATTAATTATGCATGAGGTTCCAAGTGTGTGTGCCATTAAAATAATGTCAGCTATTTACACTGCTTATTTTCCAGTGTGTGAAGTCTGGAGAGATTAAGACTGCAGCAACCATGGGCTCCAGCAGGCAGACTGAATTTAGATCAGTTGTAAAGTAGTGACTGAATCTCTGTTTCACCAAGCTGAAACTATTTCTTAACAAAATAAGATGATCCTGCATTTAATGATCTGGGAGCTATCTCCACTGAATTTAAAAACCTTAACATAACAAATTCTTACCCTCCATACATCTACAATACAAGGAAACTGAAGCACCTGGAGAAATCCCACCTAGATACAGAGAGAATGTGCAAACTATACAGAAAGACTTAAACCAGGAAGAGTAACAACTATTCAAATCCAACACATTTTAAACTGATAAAAAAGGAAAATGTAAACAGATAGAAAGCACATAAAGTTACTATATCCATTTTAACAAATTATAATGGATCCTCCTTACTATTACTGAACTCATCGAATCCTGAATATAACATGCCTTCGAACCATGGCTTAATTTCCATCTCTAAGGCTCAGCACACCAAGGGTTAAATAAAATAATTACATTTATTTTCCATGTTTCAGCTTTCGTTTTTCAGTAGATTAACATGAATGTAGAATGAATTGTATGGGAGTTATATAGCCACATAACCACATGCATTGTATCCTCCCTGATTTCAAACAGTCTAGTCATCACCGTGGGGAATGCAGCTCAGACAGATATCAGCTGACTCACTCGGCCAGTCGAGGATATTCCACCTCCTCACCCTGAAAATCTCTTAGGTTGCTTTGGCAAGATTAGGATTGTTGTCATGCTGGATACTGAAATGTCATCCATTAACTTTGGATTCACCTGTCTCAATCTGAGTTTTGCTTCTCTGTGTTCATGTCAGATTCGTTGGCACACATTTATGTTCAAAATATAACCATTGTTGAGAGATGATGTGGTATCTTTGGGTCATGAGTTTTACCTTTTAACTCTCCCTCATTTTAATTGTTGATATTTGTTTCATCATAATTACCATTGCTATCTTGTGGTGAAACCTCCGCTGTTCTGGTCATAAACTCTCCTTTTTACTGTTGACAAGAACACATGTCTGCATACATCCTGCAGAGCATTCTTGACTTAATGTGCAGTCATGAAGCACCTTTTCTTCACAGATTTTTTCACACAAACTATTATTGATCTCTCTGATAGATTTTAGCTTCAGTGTCTTGTCATCTTTTCCTTAACATGCAGGTTCCCTCCCTCACTCCTCATGTTGATCCCTAGTCACCTCTGTGGTTGTGTTTGTACTAACATTGAAACCACACAAAACTCCCCAAGAAAAAAGGTTGTAGCCAAGTGTTAAATTCATTTTGAATTTGAATTTTATCATTATCTGTGATAAAAATAATATATTCCAGGTTGTTATTTCTATAGTGATGTAAAACTTCTTAAACCTGAGACATGGCATTATAATGTATTATTCCTTATTTTACCTTGAATTGAATGTGCTGTAGCTCAGCTAAAAAATATCACTGTCCTTTTACTTCCGGTCTTGACAAAAAAAACCTTTTCCCCCTGTTGACTGTTGAAAGATTTCAAATGAAAGCAGACCTACTTGCCATAGTGAAAATACAGTAGAAACTTCAGCTACATTTATGAATATCACTCTTTCCTAACATACAGCAGACCTGTCTATGTTTCTGTGGTTGGTATGGGTAACACAGGACTGCTTCCCCTTGAGCTCCTGGAAGTCTCAGGCAGTGCTGATTCCCAGGAGGCAATGCAGAACTCAGCAGGCACGTGACAATCACAACCTCTCACCATCTCTCAGGAAATAAAGCAGTGGATTAGAGAGAAAAAACAATGCAGCAGAGTGTCCTCTGTGGTGCTGGTGGTAAGAAGTTTGACAGCGAGAAACCTGGTCCCTACAAACCACAAGTCAAACAGAAGGTCACTCAAAAGGACTACATTGATTTTATTCTGAGCCTGGTAAACATTTTCTCCAGCTGCCATCGTGAGGTGGTGAAGGATTCACCCACTTGCATCTCAATGACTTACGTGGTAATGTGAGTGTGCTTGTTTAGTCATTTAGCAGATTGTGGTGTGCTGTAGGTGATTTGTGTGATTTGTCATTAAGATGCCCTAAGGGCAGAGCAAGACAGGATCTTCTAACAATCTGATTAGCTAGCTTTCATTTGATAGCAGCAGGCAGCAGGCCCAGAGACTGAGCTAAAAACAGCCGTACTAACAGGAGGATGAAGGGGAAGTGGTGGGTTGCTTGAGGAACAACAAACTAACAGCATGAGGTTTTCAAGCAGTAACAGTAAAAATACCTTGAAATAATCCCTGAAAAAATCAGGTTTTAAACAATTCTATGTGCCACAGCCAAACACTTAGATGATGGCCAGATTTGCAATTACTATCAAGAACACAATGTCTTCCCTCATCAGTACAATTCAATTAGCTTAATGCAATAGTGGATGGTCATGATCATTAACAAATAGCCTATATTTAAAAGAGTGGTCTTTTCTTTTTCTCTATGGCATAGTGGCACAACTACTATCTTACCATTTCAAAAGGTATAAGAACGTATATTTACCTTTTCCAATGAGGTTAGGATTCCGACTATTTGTCTGTTTTGAACATTCAATTTAGTTGCAGCAAAGTGCACACATTGATTTTTTTTGTACAATTAGTCAATGAATATGATCACATGATCTTACTCTGTTTCATGTAAATCCGTGCAGTAGTATTAACGTAATCCTATTATCCAACACAGTTGAAAACATAACCTCCATTGCGGAGGTGATACAAATCCACAGCATACATATATGTCAATACAACACATACAGAACAAAATGCAGCTTTACCTTAACCAATTATTGCCTGTCAAGTTAGGTTGTTTGGTCTTAGCAGTAGGCCCTAGTCATGTCTCAGGCCCTTTCATCATGCAAATCCTTTTGAATAGCGGCAGTGATTGCTCTATCCTCAACGACATGGCCGTTAGAGAGGGTTAACTGATTCATCTTGGAGAGAAGGGATCTGAGTTGTACTTTAGCAAGAAGGAATGATGTTTTGTTTCGGAGGAAATGTTTTGTTGTGTGTTGCGTTTGTTTCTGCATTCACAGGTTGTGTTGCCCTATTGTGTGTTGGATTGTTGAACTGCAATGTATTGCACTGTATCTTGCAAACCCAGGTTTCTGCAGCATGTAAATCCAAAACTTTAAATTGTGACACCAAAACAAAAAATATGATTAAAACAGATTAAAAAGAAATAGCTGAGGTGAACTGCAAAGCAGGTCACCATCTATCATCTCCTAACGGCAGGGTTTTTAATTTGTTTCTGAAACACTTTTTATCTTATTTGTTGAAATCCTCTTCATGCCCCAATAGCCAATAATAAATAAAGTCGTCTAAAAAGAATAACAAAAAGCTGTGGTCTGTGGCCCTCGCAGGACTGTAATGAACATGATCAATACTTTCATTTGGACTGAAATTTTTTTTTGCTGGTGTACCTGTCTGTCACCAACTGTCACTACACCACTGAACGCGGACAATAGCCATGAAGTTAGCGAGCGAGTCAAAGAAAAGTTCTAGTAGTTATCAGGCAGTGAGCTTTCATGTGTTTTTTGGGTGCGTGGTTTTCACGAGAAGACTGATTGGAGGGGTGGCTTGATCTATTGCATTTTTTAAAGTGAAAAATGGGAATAGTGAAAATTGCATTTCAAGGATTACCAACCTTAGCTTTAAACATTTTAATGTGACAAATACAGCTCGCGGTTTGCAGACTGCCTGTCAACACGCTGTCTGTATTATCAATATTAATAATTGATATAATCAATATTGCACAAAATTCCACGAAACACTTGCTTGGGCAATTAACAATACACACGCTGAGTGTAAGCCAATAAGTAGAACGGTTGTCAAGAAATGCAAGCCACGGCTAAACAGACAGACGTCATAGTTATTCGTAGGGTTCCTGATCTACCACAGAGAAATATTTGTTCCTCTATTCATTGTTATTTATAACCAAACATGTGCTTTATGTGGATACCAGCATGTCTATGACAAGGTACAATTAAATGATAAACATAAATGCATATTTCTGTAGAGTTTTTATTGTTGTATGGTCATGTCGTCTTGCTGAAATAAGAATAATTCTTCCTGAAACAAACAATTGAAGAAAAGAGCTTAAACGGATCTGTTAGTCTAGACGTCTGTTTCTTGTCAGTAATTGTTTTGTTGATGTGACCTGCTCTGCCTCCATGCACACCTTACTGCTGCCTCTGGCCTCCCCCCTTTTCAAAACTGCACACGCACCATTGCCTCACGCTTTCTCCTCCTCTCATTCACACAATCTCTCCCTATCCTCCTCCCTTTTTCCTGCCTGCCTGCCTCTTGCCATTTCTCCTCCACTCTCTCCTCCCTCTCTCGCTCTCCACCTCATCCCCTCCTACCGTTTGGACTGCAGCAGTCTCTCCTCAGCCTCCTGTCTTTCGCTCAGCAGCCTTTGCAGGTGAAGAATCTCCCTCTGGTGAGACGCCGTCCTCCCCTCTGCTGCCTCTTCCAACGCTGCCAGTCTGCTTGACGCCTGCCTCCGGTATACCTGCACATAACAAACACACACACGCACACGCAGAGGAATGAGATGTGGAGTGTTGCTATGAACAAGGTGGATATACATGAAGGACAGAACAGCAGAGACAACTCGTGTGGAGGAGGGGGAGTCACACACATTTGGACAAGGTGAGGAATAAAACACACACACACATACCAGTCTCCCTAGAGAAGATCTGCAGGTTTTGTGCATCTGTACCTGCGTTGAATTTGCTGTTTATTTGTTTGAAGTGTGTGTGCATGTGTTTGTGTTTGTGTTTGTGCCTCCAGAAAATAACAGTTATATTTGAGACTTCTATTTAAGTTGTTGTATCCACAGATGAGCAGCCGTTGGGCTGCTGACACTTCATAACTGCTCCTCTTAGCAATGCTACACACACACACACACACACACACACACACACACACACACACACACACACACACACACACACACACACACACACACACACACACACACACAAGTGGAATACATGTTTGTATTGTGGACTAGTTTACCTCACCGAATGCAGTGTCAAACTCGCTGCCAATAACGGAAAAGAGGGACAGCAGAGATAAGAAATAACCAATAAGAGAAAAGAGGGAGGCAGAGGAAAATGAAGTAACAGCAATATTATGTTTGGACCTGTGCTCTGCAGGTTGGGAAGAGAGATAAACCAGGTCTGAATAAGGACAGACACTCTGCTGGTTTCTAACAGCAACAGATGTAATGTCTCTGTCTTCTTGGAAAATGATAAATCAAACAAGTTGCTTCCACACTTTTACCATATATCATCTTGTTTTTTCACTTTAATGATAATGGTCATGATTTTGATACAGATTTATACAAATGGCTGTTCTTCTGAAGCGCACTAAAACAAAAAACATGGAAAAAATTGTCAATGTAATAACTGGGTGCTGTTGAATGAGTTCAGCAATTAACAGATAAACTGTTAATTATAATATAAAGTACTGACATTTCTCAAATAGATGACTGTTCTCCTATTGTATGTGAACAAACTGTAAAAAAAAGTATTTGAAATAACACAGTGAACTCTTGTTATCGGTTGCAATATTTTGAATGAAAGAACATGTATATGGCTGACACTGATTTCATAAATGGAAAGCGTTTGGCAGCTTGGTCGTCTCCAAGGCTAATGGATGACATATTAGGGGAAAACGGACAGACTTGAGAGCAAAGAGCATTTTAAAAAGTTGTTTAAAAAGAGCAAAAATGTGAATTAAGTTGAGCAGGTTGTGTGAAAACGCATAGAGGTAATTTCACTGAAGATAAAATAAAGAAAGAGATCAAAAGTTAATTTGCAGTAATTAATGTATTAACCAAATGAAAACGATGGATGGATCTTCTTTTGTATTCACTAATCCTTTGCAAGATCATACAACCAACACTATAGTATATGTATATATATATATATATATATATATATATATATATATATAAGAATGGTCTGGGCCTAAATTAAGGTTAATTAACTGTCAATGGACTGTTTTTTTATACGATTCACATTCAACGATTTACAAAGATGCCGCTGTTTCTGTCAGACTGCCGGCACAGCTATCAGGGGCAATTGGGGTCCAGTAGCTTGCCCAAGGAAATTTAGAATGCGGACAGGGGATGTGTTGGGGATCAAAACACAGACATTCAGGTTAGTTAATTACCCCCTCTATCTCCTGGGCCAAGTTAGACCTTAATTTTTTAAGAAAACAAGCAGTACATTGAAAAAAGAGAAAACAACAACTCTACAATAACAGTGAGTTTCATTTTCAGAATCAGAATCACAATCAGAATTCTTTTTATTGCCTTGTATATTTTCACATACAGGAAATTGCCTTGGAATTTTTGTATGTATCATCATTTTACTCAAAACCAGAAATTAAAGGGCTGTGTATGCTAATAGTGTGTGACATTTTATAAGATGTGTGATTTGGTCTGTGTAAACAAAGTGGACTGAAGACAAAACAATGACAGGTGACTTACCATCGCTTTTCTCTAATGACCAAAGACTGGGGGTTTCAGGAATCAACCTTAGTAAAAGTGCTGATTCCATGCAAGTGGGATGGTGTTTGATAAAGTTTCACAAAACTAAATCAAACCACCACAGAAAATAATTTAACCAAGATGTTCTGACCAAGCTACGTGTATGTACCAAGTTGGTCAAATTAACTAATATACCGATCACTGTAAGTGGAACAACCGTTACAATTCTAATATTTTCTATATTTTGGACCATACAGGGCAGCCCGAAAACTCTCTGTTAATGTGAATACATTTTTCATTTATTCATGTATGTATTTGCTGTGGCTCTCTCAAGGAGGTCAAACAACAGCACACCAGATGACATGTTTGAGAAACATTAGAACATGCCAGGCACATTCAAAATGCACTCAAAGAGAGTTCAGCAACAGCACAGTGCCAACCTTATCTCAGCAGGCGGGCCAGTCCCTGCTGAATATCTAAATCTGAATATTGAAATGAAATGTATTTGAATCTATTCCTATTAAATACCCCGGGACAGTTAAGAGCCTTAGTATTCAACATGGCCCCATCTCCCCATCAAGCATGCCAATTCCCTGTTGTGTTCAGTAATGAATGGAAATGCTATTGTATGCTGGAGAACTATAATCTGGGGGGCAAAATGTCTCCCAAGCTTGGCTAGAATCTCCATCAACCCCCCAGAGAGGCAGCAGGGCGCCAGCATCAGCCCAGCTGAAGCGGTGACATTTAGCCCTCACAACAAGCTGAGCTGAGCAATGCCAAACCAATATATCTCCCCTTGTAGCTGCAGCCCAGAGGCTGGCTGACCTTCTCCACTCAGTAATAACAAAAATACAAAAAATTCAGAGCAGACAAGTATTTCTTATACCACATCCCAGTGGGGGATTGTAGCTGTATTAAAGATGTATTGCATCAATTTCTAGCACTTTTACACATGAACAAACACTTGTCCTTTCAGATAATTCCGTAAGCACAATTCACAAATTATACTAATCACAATCAGAATCAGAATTATTTTATTGGCCAGGTATATTTTCACAAACAGGAAATTGACTTTGTGTGGTTGGTGCATACGACATAAAACAACAATATATATAAGTATAAAAAAAGCATTCAGCTCCAGGTAGCTCTGGCTGCACCAGGAAGCCAGGCTGTTAACTTCCTCTCTGTAGGCGGCCTCCTTCCCATTGGCGATTGATCCAATGAGGGTTGTAAAAATACAAACACCATTTTGTTCTGATTGCTATAAGGTTTTCAGCAGGGAATGAGAGTAGCAATTATTCTAAGGCATGTTCCTCTAAATTCATAGACACTAATAAACTATTGTGTATTATTTAATCTAAGTATAGAACCACCTATTTAAAGAAGGGTTTTGAAGAGTCAGATTTGTGCTGTATTTTGCATGTGAGATTCATCAGAGCCTTCACCTGCAAAATCATCTGAAGTATGTTTCAGTTAGTCAACTCACTCATTAAAAATATGTTATGTAAATACACACAGCATCCGGACTCACTGAAACTGGGGGGGCTTCTACAGTATTTACTACTAGGACTTGTCGTCTTCAACTTGCAGGTTTCACAACATTATTTCCCTAAAATTACTGGTCACATGATATCTATTTGTCAGAGCCAGCTCAAGTCGATCCTCTGAGTCCTACCACCTCCTAGAAGTCTGTGTAAACAGATTAACCTTTTCTGCTGGAATTGGCTGTCTTTTGTCTTAGCAAGGAAGAACCCAGCAGAGGTAGTAATGAAGCAGATGCATAGAGCAGGCAAGAGAACACAAGACCTTACTGCATATTCATTTATAAGAGATGAGAGGATACACTGAATGAGAGTCAGACTATGGGCCAGACTCTGTAGCAGGAGGTAAAAAGTTGGTCTACTAATGGTTTACCAGTGTTAGGCTAACAGGCATTAAAGCAGGACAAATGTTTTGAAGCATGTTGAAACTGATGTTTCGGTTCTGTGTATGCCCTCTTCACTGTCATTTCTATAGAATAATCATTTAGAGGTTAAGGTATAAAGAGGTGAGTCTTTTTCACTTACTTCGGCTGGATAATTTGATTATTTCTGCTGCACAGAGCTGTTTCCAGCCTAATGGTGCCTACAAATTACTTGGTTACTGCTAGCTCTGCTGCCCGGATGGGTAATTCAACGTAAATGTTACACATTTGTATTTGGAGTATGATGTGGACCCTGTGGTTGTGGTTACTGTGGTATTGAGCTGAGCTCCTACCCACTCAATCAATAGCATATAGTAGATACAGAAGAGCTATGCATGAGACAGCAGCCACACTCACATTGTTACTGTCACATACAGAACATAACCTAATTTTCATAGTTCTATTAAATCACTGTAACTGTAATCACTTGAACACTGAGGCACCTCTGTCATTGTCACACATACAAACCGGACCTACTTTGTTAGTGCTCGCTGCCTTACACAGGGAGCATCCAAACTGAACCACATCCTCTGACATGCAGTAATTGCTTCTTATAATATACTTAGAAAAAAGGGGTCGTGACAGTATATTGTTTGTGTCAGATTTGTCCACAGATTTGTCTGGGTCACAGCTAAAGAACACAGAATATAGATCATTACCTGTATATCAGTCCAAATGACCGCAGCTACAAAAGTTGCACAGGCAGAATATTGAGTATGTACGTCACAACTGATTCTAAAACACTGTACTCAGATTATCCAGCCAATGAAGCAATGCTCTACTTTTATGTAACCTTATTAAATTAGGAATTTCATTAAAATGTGTTCGAAAAGCTTTGCATTAAAATATGCACTGGGAAGATTCAGAGGCTGGAATCAACCAATGGGGATCCTTTGGAGGGAGATCACATTGATGTAGTGCTGAAATTTGTGTGTGCTAACGGTCCCTTTGAAGAACAATAACAATGGTCTCTACACCCTCAAAGTAAATTCAAAGGAGATTTTTTAAATGTATCTTTGCAGAAGCATAATTTGGCTTAAATCCCAAAAATGTTTTATCAACTTTTAAAAAATGTTAAAAATCTCACATCCCAGCATGGCCCATTGAGACAGAATTGTTAAACTGGATCATTTAAGTAACACATCCCTTGTACTTTACAGAGGAAGTGAATATGTTGTAAGAACAGGCCTTAAGGAGACTACAAAGGCCAAAGAAACCTGAAGTTTAATGAAAATATTATCAGCAAAGTGCAACGTTTTGGGTACCTAAACAGCCCATCTGTCAAAAGGTACTAAGCAACCAAAATAATTTTTTACACCTAATTGTTGTAAACAAGGATGAAAGGTCTGCCAACAGCAGAATGAACGTAATCCTCTGGATCAATGGTATGATTCAGAAAAGGCTCACCAAGCAGATATTCCAACAGCAAAGGTCAAAGCTATCATCAACTATCCACCCAGAGAGGAGTTGGCAAGAGGCAGGGACAGGCTAATAGGGAACATACAGTATTTTGAGAATAAATGTACCACCTTGTCTGATATAAAATTGAATAAATCACAAGACACACACACACATGTATACACATACACAAATGTGTAGCCATGAGCTCTCAGAAACAGTTGGGTTCATTAGGGGCCTTTTTGTGAGATATGTGTTGTGTAACACCTGCTGTGGGTTTGACAATAAAATGTTGTAGGAGGTATAGATTCTCTGTAAGTGTGTTGATAGTTACATGTCGCTTTTAAGAGACCATATTTGAGGATATTTAACATAGATGTAACATCTAACATAACACATTTCACATTCAGCAGTTCTTTACTCAAATGGAAAAGCACGTAAGAAAAACACATTTTACAAATTAATATAATATTGTCAATAAAATCGGACTGTCAAACTGCGAATTTTAATCAACAGGTAAATTCTGTTTCATAAAAACAAGCGAACAGTATAGCTTCTATTTTGCCCATATCGTAAGCTACAGTATATACGCCGGTAAAAACAGTCTTTGATCTAATTCCTCTTGCCAGGATCTATCCAGAATATTGATTGTTTTGTAATCCTGTCCATAAAGATCAAGGTCCAGACGCCTGAGGCTCAGTGTTATTCAGACTTCTGCAGCTTAGACTTTGCTTTAATCTTGGAGTCTTTTTTACACTATGTGAGTAAAACTGATTGATCAGAGCACTTTTTGCTTTTAAAAATAATACCGGGTTGTTATTTGTAGTGGTTTAAAGAAGCATTTAATATATAACTTTATTGATTTACACCATGGGGAAACTCTCCTCCTGTTCTACCTCCTGTGAAATCCAGCTACCAAACAGCACCAATGCAGCTGACAGGGATCAGGATGACTTGTTGGTGAGCACACACAGTTCTAACTAATTTGTAAAAATGAAATGAGAAAATGCATTGCTTGAGCCGCCTTTTAGATCAAAACGTTTTCCGATCTGACGGTTTAATTGAAAGTATGAGATAGTGCTTCGTTGTCGGAAATGATTGCTGTTGGTTAAGGTTAGACACATAGCCTTTAGGGAAAGATCAGGATTTTAGAGCAAATTACTTATTTTGTTAAAAGGGAATGGAACGATCATTGACTATGTAACATGAGCATTGGTCTTTTGATGTGCTGGTGACCTCAACCTGTCACACTGGCCTCCTCCTTTCACAAACCATTTTGGTCAAGAACACCATCATCAGCTTATTCCTCTACATTTTACCCATCCTAATTAGGCTACAACCACCAGGCTGTTGACTGGAAAGTAAGCATGTTGTTCTGGGCACTTGCAGATATGACTGATCCTTTAATTAATCTTGGGAGGACAACCTAATTCAAGCTGCATGTTTTGGTGTCTGAAGGGGATAGCAAGTTCTGTAATTATAGCATAACAAGGGGATACTAGCACAGACAGAGCAACTGGTTCAGCACGGTCCTATGGGATTCAGTTGCAAGTTGACAAGGCTGTGTTGACTTTAGGCAAGCTAGGTCCCATGATGGATGTCTATGGGGAGCAGGTATTTCATGGTATTGTGATGATGTTATATTCTGCAGTGATATCTCACTATCACTGACAAGGCTCCCTTGACTCAGACTTTCTTTGTTCCTGCTTTCTTTTGTTCCACCAAATCTTCTATTTTCTTCAGTCTTTTGCAGAGACTCAATGTTTTTATTTTGTCATCTAACTTATGCTTAATTTTCTTAATTTTCATTTAAGAATCACCCTATAAATAAGCATCAATCAAATTGTGATTCTACTCATGCAGTTCAATTGTAATGGCCAACATGGCTAGCAAGCGTAGAAATAAAAGCGTGGGCTACTTAAGAACTTTCAAATGTCCAAAAGCCACTCCTGCATGGTTTCAGCTGTATAATTACATCTATTTTCCTATTGGAAGGTGAACCTTCAGCCCAGTCTGAGGTCCTGAAAGATCTGGTTGGGATTGTATCACTCGACTTTGCTCTGCTTAGTTTTCCCTTAACCATGACCACAGTCACTG
Source organism: Platichthys flesus (assembly GCF_949316205.1). Classification (NCBI taxonomy): domain Eukaryota; kingdom Metazoa; phylum Chordata; class Actinopteri; order Pleuronectiformes; family Pleuronectidae; genus Platichthys; species Platichthys flesus. The sequence continues at coordinate 25,996,572 of NC_084945.1, read as the reverse complement.
TGGCAGGTCATGAGCAGTGCCTGGTTTTCTGCAGACATGACGCTTAACTGTTCCTGGTCTCTCTCTCCCCCTCTCCTCCCTCTCCCTCTCTCTTCTCTCCCTTCTTTTTCACCCATCTCTTATCTCTTCCCCATTTTCTCTAGTCCCCCCAACCGGTCAATGCAGATATCTCTCCACTGTCGCCAGAGTGCTGATTCACTTTGGGAACTGTTGGGTTTCTCTATGATTGTTAAGGTATTGACCTCCTAGGTAAAGTGCCTTGAGATAATGTATATTATGATTTGACACTATACATACAAAATTGAATTGAATTGAACTTGAGGCCAACAGTTCAATCTTGGTTTCATCAAATCAGAGAAACTTTATTTTCATAGATATTTTCAAAGAAAGCGTTATTATATTTACCAGTAAGTCAGCTGAGGGTCCCGTCTGGAAACCCAGTGCCGATTGGGTTCTTGTTCACCTGAGACCATTCACTGATGATGATTCAGTTTAGCTTAATGAGCAGCTAACTATGCAACTTTTGCTGGGCAACAGCGATTAACTGTGTATTTATGTAGGGAATAATCATATCCACTCAATTGAATTTACCATAAGAGAACTCCAGCCAGAATGCAGCTGATCAAGACAGACGGGAGGACCCTGAACCATCTTGTGTCCATGTGAAATTTTGTTTTCTCTTTTTAATAAATTGCTATAATTTTCTAAAATCAGTTTTTGCTTGGTCCAGTGTATTGTGTGTCGACTGATGAAGCAAACTTTATGTTGTATAAGGCTGCAATGCAACAAAATTTGAAAAAAGTGAAAAGGTCTGAACTTTCTGAACACCTTATAGATGAGTGTAACAAATATGTGAAAGTGACAATTCATGTATGTAAAAGCTGTTTGTGTGGGGGTCAAAATGTATGTATGCATGTATGTTAAACAAAAATGTATGGGCTTCGACTTTGTGTGTGACACCCAGACTATATGTTCTCCTTTATGCCCCCTTATAACCTACAGTATGTAACTGGATCTCTAAATCACTCTGGTGAACAGGAACACTATTTCATTCTTTCTTGCCTCTACTCTACCCAAATCTTCCAATTCCTAAATCAAATGTCAGCTACGGTCCAGCTCCTCCCCTGTGCTTTTCCACATCCACAGTGGAACTAATCAAATGTAACATGTTTACCTTGGAGATCCAACTCAGTAAGTTACCTTGGAGATAAACCCGTCAACTAAGTCAAATAACTAGTCTGTCATCAATACACCAGTCAATCAACTCAGTCAGAACACAAATACACAAAACAACACTAAGAAGCTGTTCTCTCTACATTCTTTTCCCTAGTACTTTATTCTGCAACACTATCATTCCATGCCGTTTGACCAGTTATTTCTCCTTCTGAGATTTACAAAACAACCAACCTATAAGTCAATATAGAGATGTTCATTTTTAAGATATAAATTATAGCATACTGTGTTAAATAAACTGTAAATTCCATGATGTATTGGCTTAATTTTCATCTCAAGCATCAAGACTGCATTGTAGAAGAGAAAGCATTTCCTGACACGATGAGGCCTACCGTAACATTTTTTCTCCACATCACCAAAGGCTTCCTCAACTAGTAGTAGTCAAGATTGGGTTCATAAACCTTCCAATGGCAAGCTGAAAATAATGTCAGGGTTGAGCAATGAAGAATCTGGCAACAGATAAAGATTAGGTCAGTTTTTGAACCAGAGCTCAGCAGAAAAATGTTGTCCTGGATGACAACATGGCAGAACTGCTGTGGAACATCCATCTGGTAGGTCGGCAAAGTGATGACAGGCAATCATGTGGAGTGTTGCATAGTGATGGAGACTGTGGTTATTAATAGCTTTGTACACAGTGATGTTCCCCCTTGTTGACCAGGGACAATGACAACCTCAGTAATGTTATTACTAAACTCATACCACAATGTAAAGCTCTAATGACAAGAGCTAATGGCAATTTTTGTAATTGTTCTATATATAAAGTGTTTTTTAGGTTTGCAAATGAATGGCTGGTAACTGGTGTGGATCAACTTATTGGGAGTGTGACCTGCACATAGAAATTTCATTATTTTTGATATAATCTGTTTTCAGACAGTTTCACAAGAGGCTTAAAAGGTGAAAGTGTTTGGCTCTAGTGGAAACTCCCAACTGCATGAACACTTGCAGCTGCAGATCGATAATACATACTGAGAGCTGGAAGTAGTAATGTGCCATTAAAGGTAAAAATGAGAAAACTGACTTATGTTAACAATTCTGTTTTTTTCACAAGATTTAAAAAGACTATTAAACGTTCTCTAAGATAAGAAATTCAATATTAGGCCTTGAGTACTAGTCAAAAGGCAATATTTTTGTTATCAATGTAAACTCCACCAGATAGCGTTGTGAATTAATGTTACCTTAAATTCAGTGTCATGTTTCAAAACATGGAGCTGTTATTTTCTTTTCACAGTCCTCACACTGTGCCATTTCCCCACAACATTATTTGTCCTGACATCAGAGTCAAATTGGCAGATTCTTCTACTGGGATTGATGGAGTCAAGCCGGTTCTTCTGACATCTTTCTAACATGTTTCAGAAGGCCTTTTAAACCCATCAGACTGGTGGTTAAAATATTGAACTGTCAGCAAATCATGGAGAGGCCTGCTGGGTAATTTCCAATGCAACATCCTCCTTTTCATCTATATTTCATGGTCATAATGAATGAATGAATGACTGGACATCTTCCTGCCGGGAGGGGGACTTGTTGATGACCAAGTAATGAGTTGAAATAGGAAGTGACAGGAGTTCAATATTTGCACCAAGAGGTGAGTTAAGCGCTCGGTTATCTTGCTGAAAACTTCCAGGTACTCTCCACTTTGTTGGGACTGTGCATACTTATCCGCACCAACTAACTAAAGGGAGAACTGATTATACAATTTTATATATTACATGTTCTAATTGGCTCAAGCCCCCCCCCCCCCCCCAAAAGGACAAGCAGCATAGATAATGGATGGATGGCGGGATAGATGGATTATGTGTTCTATTAGCTTATAATAATATCCACTAAGAATGGGTGATGTCCCAAAAATCATATCACAATCTTTTGAACACAGAATCACAATCCCAAAATATCTAAATTATGATCTTTATTGGAGATTGTTTTCATGTTCTCTTCAGTATGTCCAAATTTTAACCATTTATGGACCATTTAACTCTCGTAGTGATGGTGGTGATTCTCATATTTTTCTCCAAAAGGGTTCATCTGTACGACATTGCCCACACACATGGCCAGGTATAAGTGATATTTGTCCCTGAGGACAAAATGTACCAAAAAAAAAAAGAGCATATAGAAAATAAGCAGGAAATATAGAAATATTAGGACTTAATCAACTCAAAGCGTCAACTACATTGTAAGATGTTCCATAATAGTAAGCGATATGCTTCTCCATAATCCTTGAAGAATAAAAATGATATTTATCTCATGTAAATAAATTAATGATTTATGATTAATATGTCTTTTAAAGACAGAAAAGAAATGGAATATTCAGTTCACTTGCATGTCACTTAAATTTGAACGAAGATCTCTGAAATTAAAGGGTCTTATCAGTTTTCGGCAAGTTTGCCGTTGGACACAACTTTGAAATGTCACACAAGTACATGATACAACCACTGGCCCATGCTTGATGACAGTATCTGGAGTGGAGAGTGTTTCTCATCCAAACTCCTATAGAAGCTGTTTCCGGGTTGATCTGGGAATATGAAATGGTAATGTGTGTGATCATACCTCTTTCACAGCTCTCACATTCAAAGAAATCCATCAAGTCTTAGTTTTTCTTTACCAAAGAGTATTGAGTCTCCCATTAATTACCCTGACTGAAAAAAGATTCTACTTCGTATAACAACATAAAATATGTCTAATGCTTCATTATATAGCTGTTGACAACACTGTTTATCCAACCCTCTCTCTCTCACACAAACTCTTAGACAACTAACTTGTCTGTTGGGGCATGATCTATTTAATACAGCAGATTATTTGTGGAATCATATGTGTTACATAGCCTGCTTATAAATGTGCAACATTTTTATATTATAGCATTATATTTTATTTTATCTGCTCTTGTTAGTCTTGGTCCTGTAGACCTAATGAAGCCAGAGAATAAACAGATTCTGTGCTACGTATTAAAACACCATAACAAACTACAAGCAGACCATGTTTGCATGTTTGTGTGTGGTGCACATTGATATTTGCCATTAAAATTTTTTTGGAATACTGTCCCACTGACATCAGAACAACAATGCGCCGTGAAAGCACCCGACACACCCCATTTTAGGACCAACATGTCCAAGGGTGTTCAGATGGGACAGGTGCATTTGCTTAAATATATGTGACACAGTGTACAATCAAACTAATAAACGTATCAGGAAAAAATCTGGCTACTAATTATGAAAGTATGTCAAAGGGCATGGGATATAAAAAAGCCTGAATTATTAATGAATCACTGAATTTATTTAAAACTTAACCTTTATTGCTACCATATTATAGAGAAATCTTAGAAAAGCTTAACAATATTTCCCTGCATATTATCTGCCACTGTAAAGGTCTGAGGCATAGGAAAGGTGGTGGGGGCTCTTTATCCTCATTCCTATTCATGCTTGGTTTCTATGGATGCTTGCTTACAGCTATTTGACCTTATTAATGATGACTGACGGTGTCTTGCTGTTTCTCTGTGGAGAAAACTGATCATTTGAGTCTTCTCAGCTCTGAAGCACTTCAATAGCTATCAGCAATTATATAGAAGCCAAGTGAAGCCGCTGGTATCTCATAGAAGTGATACAGAGGGGGCAATAGCAATGTTGTTGATTATTTGCACACACACTTGATCCAGATCACAACTTAAATTTGTCTTCATGTGTGGTGGTGATTGAATGCAAGTCAGTACTGTGTAAGAATAATGTTGTATGAATTGTGATATCTGAACAATAATGATGCCCTTATTTTTTATTCTAAACCAAAACTCTAAATTGCTCAATGAGGTAATTCAGTATAAACAGCATAACTGAATAGCTTTTAACAAAGAAAATAGCCTTGCTATATAATTCCAAAACAGGGGTTTAAGGGATAACAAATAAACACAACAACAATATTAAAGATTCGGTTCATTTAATTAAGAACTGCAACAACAATTTATCCTATACAAAACACTGAATCAACAAAATATCTATAAGGAGAAGCTATCTGTGCCGACTCTACCCAAAGATCAATAGCATTACTGGTCTTTATTTTGCCACAGAGGACTCTGGGATGACACACTGATCCAATTCCCAAACCATTAATCATTCATCAGCAGCAGGTACAGAGCAGAAGCAGTCGGGAGAAAAACTCCTGACCTTTTCCTGTTAGGCAGATATAGACTAGATACTGTAGTCAAAAGCATTTGCTAGTTGCATCCTATTCATCTACTGCTGGAAAACAATCTTTATCCCTATAATGAGTTTTTTTCTATCTGTCTCTATATGTTTCTCCAGAACATGACTTGAAGATGAGCTGCCCTCAACCTGAGTTGGAGGAGGACTGTCCTCCACCAGAGGAATTAGAGTGTAAGATTTGTTACCAACGCTACAATACCCATAATCGCAAGCCCAAGATTCTGGACTGCCTGCACCGGGTCTGCGCCCGCTGCCTCATTAAGATCCTGGACATTGCTGATGGGGCAGCCTGCATTTCCTGCCCTTTTTGCAGACACCAAACTGAGATAACAGAATTTAAGGTGTCAGCCCTCCCTGACGATGCCAACATCATGTCCCACTTGGCAATGCGTGACAAATCCTGGAACTCCAACCACAAGAGGGAGGTAGTCCTGACTCCAAAGAGTTTCTCCTCATCTAGCCCGTCTCATGAATCATCCAACTGTCTGGTCATCACCATTATGGAAGTGCAGAGGGACTCACAGCACTCTCCAACTCGCAACGGTAGCTCTGACATTTATGCTGAGCAGAGCCTGGACTCAGAATCCATGGGCTCGAATGGACCAGTTGATCAGGACGCCCTGTCCAAAGTCTGTAATCATGTTCCACGCATCTTGGTCTGGCTGCTGGGATTCTTATACTTTGGCTCACTGCCTCTTGGAATTTACCTATTAGTAATCCAGAGAGTGACTCTAGGTATTGTATGCGTTAGCTTGGTACCATCAAGCTTGACAGTTTGCCTGGTCTATGGATTCTGCCAGTGTCTTTGTCAAGGTATATGTGACTGTTCCTCCAGGGGCTGATATGACACCTCTATACTGATGGGATGAAGTCAGCTTCTGAAAACAGGTTCTTTGTCTGTTGTAGATGTAGTGGTAAAAGAATAGGAGGCCCAAGCGTAAAGGTGATGCCTGTAGCAGGAAACTGCCTGACTACTTGCCAGTTATTCGCATGCACATGATGTGCTGGTCAGTAGACCGAAGCAGACACTTTTCAGTAATGGTCTATCCTTTAAGGATGATGTATGGAACTCCAGTTTGAGGAGCTCTGTTTGTGAGAGAAGCGCCTATATCTACATTTCTGGGACTCTATTTGTTCTGTGTTGTGTGTATGACCTAGTCTGGCATCAGATTTGAGATAAGACTTTCGATGTTTGATTTAAAAAATAACTACACTGATAAAGTCATGGACCCTCATTTATCAATTGTTATTAACCTCCTATGGTATCATCCTCATGGACAGTATCATCCTCATGGACAGTGGGTTTGATGAATTTGTATATTTAACTAAGATGACTTTACATCTTTATTCAGCTCTAAACAACGAATAGCCCAACAGATGAAGGACTAATTCACTAGGTGGCATGGGTATTTACATCATGGACCACATGAGCAAACCATAAGGACAAACCACAGTAGTCAAATAGTTTGATTTAAAGGTAAGGTCATTCCCTTGGTTTTCCCTGGATATTTGTCAGTTGACATTATTTTAGATTTTCATTTTTAATTTTCATTATTTTGTCAAATGAAACAATTATTTTTATATGGTGTGTTTATGGTAGTATTACATGTTACCAAATATTTCACTCAATATATTCTTTATTTATTATAGAATATGAACTTTACTTGTTACAACTCTAGGTAAATCAGAGTCGAAAGGCTGATAGTCGTTATGCTAAGAACACCTGAAATAACTTAATTTTTTATGAAAGATGTGTTGTAAGTTAAGAGTCTGTTGAACCCAGTGGTATCCCGTGAGTCTGTTGCAATGTCTTTATACACTATAGCTGACACACTGTGTGAAACATAACATGGAATACTGCGATTCACAGGTCATCAATCAACCAAAGTTGCAATGAATGTGGACTAGTCAAATGCTCTGTATTATGGAACAGTGCAAGGGATGTTCCCAGACAAAGAGTGTCCATGTGGCTTTATTTTCTCATTGCAAAAAACCCACTTCCAAAGGAGGTAGAGAGAGGATAATGGCAAAGCACATTTCAACATACAGTACCAAAGAGTACCAAATGGACTGTGATTTGGCCATATTACTTTGTTACCTGTTTTAATGTCACAGAAGTTACTTTGAGTATGCAGTATGTCTGATGAGGTTGTTACTTTTGCTTATTTAATGTTCCTGTCTCCTCCTCCTTTTTCTTTCTCAAATACAAACGTGCCATTGGCCTAATGTCTTGGGTTTTTTGATACATTTTCAATGTGTACCAAGAAACTACAATTTCTTTGTGGGTTGAAAAGAGAGGCTGTTAGTACAGGCTGTCAAAAGCTAATTTGGATTAAAAAACAATAGCAAATGAGTTTTCCTTGGTGCACACACTGTTACACCTAAGCCATGTGGATTTCAAATTGGGACACCTAAAGGTTGGGTCTATTATTTGCGTTCACCTCAGAAACAATTGGAATGGGCAATGCTTCCTTTACGCTACACTGAGGACATTTGGGTTGAAGGTCAATATATGAATAAAAAGTTTGTCAACATCTAGATTTTTCAAACAACAAGGACCTTTTGTTTGAAGGCATCCATTTTTCAAATGAGCAACGGTATTGGATCACATGATAAACAGGTGTTTCAAATTGCCCAGATGTTGCCTTTTGGATTAAATCTTCACACATTAAATATAGCTCTGAATGTCCTCTGTTGGACAAAAGAGGAAAAATCTATTCCATTTCACAAACCCTGTGCATAGAGGACAGGACAATTTGCAATGTCCTGAATAAAGCAAAAACTACAGGTGAACTGAGCAACAGACACCGAACAGGTTAGGTTTAGGACAACAACAGCAGCTGATGACAGACACATTGTGAGAGCTGTGAAGAAAACCCCCAAAACAACCAGCAGTGACTCCCAACCTAGCCAGTCATAAGCAGTGAGAATCAAAGGCCAGATTGGAGTTTGTGCACAGGTAGAGTTTAGAAGTTTTATGGGTTGATGAGATTAAGATGAATCTATATCAAAGTAATGCAGATGCCAGATCCACTCATGATCCGAATCATACAGGCTCATCTGTGAAGAACAGTGAAGGTGTTGTCATGGCTGCTCACTATATTTATTGATCAGCAGATAAATCCAAAAGTCTACAGAAACATTTCGTCTGCCAGATAACATATATTTTGAAGTGATATTCAGGTATAGTTAAGGTTGGCCACATTGGCTGGGTGGATTTTTCACTCTGCATGTGCATATTGGGGAAACCAAGCAATAACCATGCATGTCAGGGACAGTGTAACAGGGTAACACAAACTCAGTGTAGCTCATATTAACTGCATGGGGCTTGTATCGGGTTTGGAAACAAATAACAAAAATGCCTCATGGGATCCAACAGAGTAGCACTTCACCCCCCATGGTGAAGGAAAGAAGCCAAAACTGACAGAGGCTGCAATAAAAGAAAAGCATTCTGAATGAAAATTTATATTTTGGAGTTTCAGTCGGATTTCAGTGGTTTTAATTATTTCAATCAAAGGTAATTCAACAAAACAATTAAATGTTGTTAACTTCAAGTTACTCCAGCACTCTGGTACTTTACCGTTGCTCACCTTAAGATGGACATCTCGATGTAAATACAAGGAAATTTAAGCTGAGATTCTTTTGATATTAAATCCAGATATCATCTGCATAACATGACACTAGGTAGTATCATATACCTATACAAGTTAGGCAATAGAGGAAAATGTATGGGACTTCTTGAATTTCTTAAGAGTGTGAGTGAAGTGCTGCCCCATGTGAACCATAGGGGAGCATATGGAGGTTTGACTTATAGGAGTTACAATGACCTATCTTGTTGCTATAACATTCATGAAACATTTTTCAAACAATATAATTCAAACCTATCACCTCCTGCGGTTTAAGCTTCTACTGTGGATTTCAAAAAGTATTTTTCCTTATCGCTCTTTGACCACAATATCAATTATACATTGTTAGTCTGTCTTCTGCGATGTTTTGCATACATGCCCAGCGAGTAACATTTGCAGCAGTGCAACTTGTGCTTGGTGGTTTACCTCAGTCGATGTTTGGAGCAATTATTTACCTTTGAAAGTTACCAATTTTCTTATACTCACAAGATGAAGGTTAAATGGTAAACTTCAGGTAAGAATATTTTTCATGGAAATGGAAACATTTTTAAACAAAACAAATGTTGTGCTTAACCCTTCCCTGATGTTGTTCCTTATGTTCTTTTTACATTACCATCACTGTTGCTCCACCTGTCTATCTACCCACTCCTTTATTTCTATGTTTCCCTGCTTCTTTCTATGATCTACTAACTGAAGCTATCAGCCTAATGCCACACTTCTGATTAAAGATGCTATTAGACAATGAAATAAATTGAAGATTTTTTTCTAAACATTGCTTTAGTATTTATTATGGGCCATGCAATGCACTACATATTACTATTCCCCATACTTATTCTTATTATGGGTTCCTAGTGCAGGCACCACTAGGCAACTACACTGCCTAGTTACACTTACTAGGCAACTACACTGCCTAGTTTTTTTCTTTGTCTTTCAGGGGGGAACTGTTGAATTCTTTAAATAATCAACTGTCAATGATATCTTAAGTCAATGTGTTCATTTTCCAGAAAGGACTTATAGTTTTTGAGTTACAAGTATTTGTTTGGTGGAGATTTATGAAATGAGAAGTACGTTTCTAAACTGCTCATGCAGCCACATTTTTTTACTCTAAACAATAATATAGATATGTACTTGTTCGTCCAAGCCTTGTGATTCTCATTCATTTCACGAGTAGGAGTTATAGATTTTATATTAGAGCATTTTGTTCTGGACGTTCTCCTGAGGTCTGATGTCTTCCTCTCATTCCCGCACAGCTGGCGTAATCAGGGACTCACACACGCAGAGGGAGGGGGGACAGTCAGATCTATTTATAGAATACTTCACGGGTGTTGATCAACACTGTAGGTGCTGCAGTCAGTAGAGCAGAGGGACAGTGACCCAGAGGTGGCCAGTTGAAGTCCCAGTGTGGGCGGGGCTTAAATTGTTTTTTTTATTTTCATTGTCTTTCAGGGGGGAACTGTTGTAGTGCAATGTGATTGGCTCTTCAGCAGATTCCTGTATTAGTGTGTATGAAGTGATAGTGTTACCGCCACCTGGTGGTCATTGTGAAAATGAAGTTTTAGCAATCGCCCCCAAAATCCTGTCACATGATCAGAGCCCTTACCTGATCAAGTCAGGACTATTACGGCATACACATTATTAGTGATAGCGCCACCTAGTGGTCCGTCTGAAAATGAAGTTTGTGCAATCGGTCCCAAATTGAACAACCTTCATTAGATTCAAGACCTGAACAGATATATAAGTGCGTATGCAGAGATAGTGATAGCGCCACCTGGTGGTTGGTGTGAAGATTAAGTTTTAGCAATCGCCCCCAAAATCCCGTCACATGATCAGAGCCCTGTCCTGAAGAGATCTGAGTGTGTATGCAGTGTTAGCGATAGCGCCAGCTACTGATCAAGTCTGTCGCTCTCTATTTTATACCAGCCAGTTTCTCTCTCTCTGTCTCTCTCTCTTAAACCAGTCTCTCTATCTCTCTCTCTAGAACCAGTCTCTCTCTCTCTGGATCTTACTATCTCTCTCTTAAAGCAGCCAGTCTTTCTGTCTCTCTTTCTTTCTCTTTATACCAGCCATTCTCTCTCTCTCTCTCTCTGGGTCTCTCTCTGTCTCTCTCTCAAATTGACACAGTCTGTCTCTCTTCCCTAAAAAAATTAAAATATTTAGTCTGGAACCGGCAAATTCTAGGCACCCATTCGAAATTTCTCGGCAGGAGGAATTTTCTAGTTTATATTTCTGCTGCCTGCTGATCAAATCCACTTTTTAAATGAAACACGTGTAACAATCAGTAATATTGTGAACACTGTTATATTCTGCATTGTCTTTCTCATCACGCTCAAAGGAACTAAAGACTGTTGATATACTTCAGACAAAAGATGAGAGCTAATCTGCACTTTCACACCAAATGAAAATGATTGGAGGGGCACACTGTATATACCCTTATCAGGCAATGCTAATCATTTTATATTGTTATAAGGCTATTTACAAATTATGTCATCTAAACTACATTTATACCATTTGACAACAAATGAGAGTCAGTTGAAAATGTTAATCCACTACTACAAAGTGATAACCCAGCATAACGTCACCCATTGGTTTCTGAAATTTTGAAGACTAGAGTTTGGGAATTTTTCCTTGCGCCATCTTGGTTTTTTGAAAAAGGCACCATATTTGGGGGAGTTTGGTGAGTCTGATTTAGAGCGCATGGAAACTACATGTCAACTACCACTTCGATCTGCCTCCATTCGACCATACTGGCTGTCAATCATACTGTATACTTGCCCCAATGCATAATGTACTTTATTGTCTATTTCCTTTCCCATTTTTAACAAAAAGTTTCTCTGAACATCCCAAAGGTTAATAAGATCAGATTGCACAAAGTCAGATGTTAATAAAAAAGTGATATCCCCAAAGATATCTCAGATGTCTACAAAGAGCACAGCAAAACAAGGTTTTTCCTTCAGGGAGTGGTGACAACTCGGGATAAAATCATACCCAACCTGACAGATATCAATTTACAGATATATTTTAAAGTACAGGTCTTACTCAAGTATCAGCATTGGTTTATAAAGTGTGACCAGCAGGACAGAGACAAAATAAAAAGTTACAGAAAAACTTTAAAAAAATGAGAGATGGTGGCAGGTCACTTCCAACAGTATTTGACAGTAGTGTTAACAGTGGAGCATTAGTCCTGCTGCTAGCTTTTCTAGAGAATCCCGCCTTTCAACTTTCTCAGCTTAGTAGCAGGTTACATAAAAAACTCTCCTCTCCTCTGTCTGAAAACAGAATTACCATATGTGTCCAAACATAAGTCCATTCATAATTAATGTTCCTTGTCCTGGCCACTGCTGGTCATCAGTTTTATACTCACTGTTTCTCTCTTTGAAAAACAGTGTGAGTTACTGAGTTGACAATTTGTAGTGAAATGCAGTTTATCAAGGAAAATATGTGATATTAGGGAATCCTTGATTCAACTCCCTGCCTAGTTTTCATCTATTAAACAGGAGACAGAAAGTGTACTAAAAATACTTGAGCTTTATTTGACATTATTACATAAACTGTTTTGATGAGATAAAAGCCCTTAATTTAACCAATAGAGATAAGAATATTAAGGATCAAAGGTAACAGAATACAGGTTAAAAAAAAAAAACTCCCTGTAAAAGTTCTTGAAGAAGAAAGAATTGAAGATTTCTAACGTAAGTAAGTAATTTTTAATCAATGAAATTCATCTCAGGCTGACGTCAAGCAGCACTGGTCATGCAAACTTGTGACCCGGCTATATTTACACATGCACTCACTAAAATATTCAACATTTTCAGGTGTTTCAAAACGTTGGCGACATTAATTTTAATTACACATGAATAATGTAGTCACAATCTGTTCTCTCTCTATAGCGCACACTTTTCAATTCATAAGGAAGCAACATGCAGCACAAAAAAAAGCTAAAGCTGAGTGAGTTCTTTGAGTGGGTACTAAAAAGAACGAGTCTGTCAGAATTAGATATTCCTATATTTCATTTCATTTTTATAAATAATTAAAGATAAAAATACAAGATTAATTTAAATTTCCATGTGCTAAATGCTGTAAGGATGAGCAACTCATCAAGTTCTTCAGCCCCTATATGATGCAGTTGAGTACAGAGTGTTGTGGAAGTCCTGACAGAGCCAGGAGAAATGGTAAGACAAAAGAATATTTGATTTTGATTAATAATTGAGCTTTAATATCGATATTTTATTTTCATTTTAGGAAAAATCATTGAAATCCAGGAACTCATACAGGCTGAGAGTTTATCAGGCAGGGATAGGACATTTGGTGAGATTATGTGCTGGTATCATGGCACTAACACAAATCTTTCATTATCGGAAAAACTGCTGGAGTGTTAAACCGTGGGAACATTTGATTTAATTCCATGAGCATTCTCATTTTTTTACTGATCTATAAAAAAAAATCTTGAGATGGATGTGACCTGATATAAACTAAACTAAATCACCATATGTAGTAGATATAATACAAAATTTGTACTTGGCTAGTAAGCTAATTTCAAAGATATTTACAGTCTAATTTGAGGATGTTGTGGGGTTATGTGGTGATAAGACTTGAATCAGGATTGTTGAAATTGAATTAATTTCTGTTCATAACGGGTATATTTTTCTTCTATCTATTTGATGGTACCATCCCTCTTGTCCAGCATGAAGGTCATGTATTATTTATAATCTGTAACTGCGGAACATCATTACCTTACTGAATTTTCTTTATTACTGTTCATGTGTGTGGCTTTTGTATGAATGATCAACTTAACTGGTGTCGTTTATTTAACATCGACTGCGGTTTATTTCAGAGGTCTGTTAAACATCGACTAAATCTTCAGATCCCAGTTCAAAACTTAAAAAAATGTAAAGCTCTGTAAATGAGCTCTATGTGAAGCATTACAGCAACAAACTTGGTAAACAGAAAGTGATTCTATGAATGTTGCTGCCTTGACAGAGATCTGCACCCAGGATACCTGTTAATGGGGATAGGGTTGGCTTCTATGTCAGTCTGACATGGTGAAATAAAACAATAAAACTAAATGATCTGGCAGGAAACATTTTACAAGCCGCAGGCTGCCAGTTGATGACCACTGCTGAAATTGAACCATGGACGATGGATCCAACTCGGTCTGCAGACTAAAGGCACACTGCCCTGCACCCAATGACTGCTAGAGTGTTGTTCTGTAAACAGTGTTGCAGCCAAATCCAATACAATTGTAATAAATGGTGACTCCTTCTTCAAACGTATTAAAACAACAGAAGAAAACATAAAATGCCTCCATACTGTTACTGTGGTGTTATCCAAGTGTCCGGAAAGCCACGACATTCATATTCCTCTCACATCAGCGTTTCATTTAATTTTTTATAAATAATTAATTAATTAAAGATAAAAATACAAGATTAATTCCAATTTCCATGTGCTAAATGCTGTAAGGATGAGCAACTCATCAAGTTCTTCAGCCCCAATATGATGCAGTTGAGTACAGAGTGTTGTGGAAGTCCTGACAGAGCCAGTAGAAATGGTAAGACAAAAGAATATTTGATGTCTTATATGTCTTATATCATCCTCTGGAGCCGCGTTCACGTTAACAGTCACACACCGGAAACACGCACACACTGCACACAAGCAGTGAACTTGTTGTAATTTGGACTTATAATACGTTCATAATAAACTTTAAATAAAGATTCAACCAGCCCCCTGTAGCAGCGGCAGCTAGGACTCATCAATGTATATACACTGTTGGGTTCATGACAACGGCACAACTGATTTTTCAGTTCAGGGTTCTGTGTACTGAGTTAAGCTTCACTGAACTTTGAATAAACAGCAGCACAAGTGGCATGGCATCATAGCTCTGTGGACTGAGCCCTGCAGGAGGTCTTACTTGCCTTGGCTCAATTACTGCAGTCCAATTTTACACTTTCAGAAAGAAGGCTTCATCCAGCTACAAAGAGACAATCGAGTAACCCAATCCAAACAGGCAGGTTAACAAGAGGCATTGGACAAATCGTCACATTAAGTTCCAGTTTAACACCTGCAACACTTTGAAGAGGTGAAATTCCACCTTTACATTCCACCTTAATTAAATTCTTGACCCTCACGTGGGGAGTACACAAATCCAGTATAAACGGAGGAAAGGAAATTATGTCCTCCTATACAGCTGCAGCTTTCCTCTTTCAATGGTCTGATCATCACCAACAGAACACACACAAAAACACAGCGCTCCTTTTCTCTGGGCTGTTGCTATAGAGACACTAATAAGATTGTCAGAACCAGTGAGATGTTTTTCTCTGCTGTGGCTCGAGTGACAGGAGCTGCTGATAGCTGGAACACACAGACATCCCTGGCCCTTGAGCAAGGCACCAACGCTGCCACACTAATGATCCTGCTTACATTCTGACTTACAAACAAACAGTCAATGGTGGGTGTTCTAACTGGTGTTGCAGAATACTGTCAATGATACGGTTTCCATGGTGACTTGCTACACTGGGCTCCATTTTATTCCTATGGAGAGCGAAGGCTGTTTTTGCCAGAGAATAGATGAGGAGAAAACAGGTTAATCTATGATCATACTGTCTATAACAAACATTGACTTGTTAGTGAAAAAACATCCATGGGCAAAAACATTCAACAGGAGTGAGATCTATCAGACTGAATAAAATATGAGGGGATGCTAACAGACAAACAACAACTAAGAGCACAACTGAACCAAGCGATGGGTTTAATGTGAAACTAAGTTTTTTCAAAATCGCTAGAAATCAAAATTGCTGCAGCAGGATTCTGCATCAGACTCTGCACCCTTTAAGCCAAATTCATAGTTTCCGTGTGCACCAGTCCACTGGGATCTGCTATGGTCCTTGTGACGTTAATGTCCTTATCCACCCATTTCTGCAAAGGTACGCACAGGCCCCTGTGTGGACGACCTTGTGCAGCCCAACATTTTTGACTTAAATAGGCGACTGTGTAGAATATTCCCATTGACTGGAATGGAATGTGGGATCGGGTACACATGCATGGCCCGCCAACCCTCCTTTCAGAGTCAATGGAACTGTGCGCATGTATCTGTGACTGAAGCGAGTACGTAACACGGAGCAAACGCAGAAAGTATGTTCGACCCCTTACACCTGCAATTTGTCTGTACATTTGCATATACTACTCATCAAGTGTACACATACTTCTCCCCAGAATTTACCTACCTGACACTGGTCTTTCAGTTTACCACCTTCCAGCATCACAAAACAGCTCTCAGTTCTGACATGTCACAGATGAACCATAAAGTAACCGTGTATTTCTTAATTTCCAGCTGCTAAAATAGTATCCTAGATATGGGAGTTATAGCTCCAGGATAGGGCCCTGTGCATTAACCAGAGATATTTGTGCATATGCTGGATAACCAACTGCAGCAGTGTGACAAAGATACTCTGAGTTTATTGGACCAAAGTCAAAGAGAATAGTACGCACAGTACCACTGCAGTCATTGATGATCACTGAGTGTGCTGTGATTCTACACAAGTTAGAAAAATACAGTCCTCAGACACCCAATGAGCTCATGGAGATGTCAATCTGAGAGGCACTACTCTCCATCAATTTGTACTTTCTGAGTCGTGACGGCAGATAACTGATGGTTCATCAGGGCAGAAGAGTGGGCTGATCAATACGGAGTAAAGTGGAGGGTCATCCTGGGCTAATAGATGTTTAGGTAAATTGTTCCAGTCTGGTCCATTGAGGAACCAACTGAACTGAAGTTGTAGCATCACAAGTTTGCATAGTTGGGCATTATTTAACAGGGGAGTTTTACAGGGCATAAGAAATCCTTTAATTCAACAGCTCTGGTTAAGACCTCAATACTCGATGCAGGCCACTAAAAGACAAACCTACCACAGCAAGCAGGGCGGTCAGGCAGTGAGCGAGCCTCTTAAAAGGGGTTGATATTCTTGCCAAAGTAATGGTTAAATAAATTATCATACTTTGACTTCTTCCCGCAGTTTTCCAAATCGAACTGTGCCATTCAGAATTCTGCTGATGAAGTGCTGCTTTTCCTGTTGAAGATCTGAAGCCTGAAGAGGGAGAGAGGGAAGACGGGGGGTTACTGATCTAAGAGAGGAGCACAGAGGGAGGTGGAACGCACGTAGGATGAAAGAAAACAAAGGATTATGAGAGAGGTGGATGACAGGAAAGAAGGAAAGACAGTAGCCAGTTTACAGTAGTCATGTGTAAAGCACGAACACTGACACAAACTGTCCATTAACATGTTAATATAATCAAAGATCAAGAAACTGTTAATGTTCAGGATATAAAAAAGGAAATACAAAACAACAAGCAATATTTACTTAATACCAATGTCATAAGGTCTGTACTTAGTAAAGTTATTTTTAATTGTGCTAACAGTAATAAAATAATAAAATGCTATTTAATGCGAAAAAAGCTACTCTAATAATATAAAGCTTATCTAAACAAGGTTACAAAATACATGGAAATAATGCAATTCAGAATAAAACAAGACAAAGCTAAATAAACTCATGTTTGTATTACTGTTAATTCTATTAATCACAGTCCATTAAAGAGGTAAATTACAATCAATATTCAACTGGTGTGTCCGCCCTAAAATCTAGACATAGAAACAGCTGTGACGCTCACTAACCGTCACTACACTGCAGCACAAAAACGACACACACACACACACACACACACACACACACACACACACACACACACACACACACACACACACACACACACACACACACACACACACACACACACACACACACACACACACACACACACACACACACACACACACACACACACACACAAACACACACACACACACACACACACACACACACACACACAACTGTGGTGTCAGTCTGACCTTCTCCACATTGTGGGTTTTTGCTGACCCTTGAAACAGTTAGCGATGGCAAAGTCCCTGCATCTATTAACATTAACAAGATAAACTTTTTCCATTCCTCTTCCAGGCACGTTGCCAACTGAGCCAAGTACAAACTGCAGTATTTTCTCTGCTTACTGATATTTTCTGTTTCAGATGAGCTGGAGTTCCTGATTAAGTAAGCCTGTATATTATGTCTATCAGTGTATATAATGCTGATAACATTGCAGAGCATCCCCCCTATCAGGGAGACTGAATGCAAGGCCTGAGTGGTCAAATTATGAAGTATATTTTTAAATAAAAGGGGGAAATATATTACAATTTACAATATTACAATAATCAATCCTAATGTATAGTACAATATATATAAAATTAACAGTTATACGGGTCTCAAGAGTCAGCTGAGTACTATGACACTACAAGATAAGTTGTGATTCCAGTAAGGTATCAAGCCTTTGAGAAAACAAAAGGTATTTCTAATGGGTGTTATAGTCATCTGTTTATCAATACAGTGTTCCACAACCACAGCAAGAGAAATGTTTTCTATTTATTTGTTTTTTTATACATAAATAAATTGTTTTCTATTTATTTTCTCAGTGAACTGGTACTAGAATTAATTGATTTTAATCTTTAACCAAACTGAGGCCTGAGCAATTAATAAAAGATTTTCATTTGCAGTTAAATGCCATCTTGTTTGGGCATCTGTCAGCAGCCTGCTAAAAAAAAGCTACCTCAGTTAGTTTACTTGACATGAGGGTATATTTAATCCTCTTCCCTGGAGTGAATGCACAATTTGTTTGGCAGTCTGTATATTTTCCACATCTGCACTAGCCTAAGACAGAATTTCCGACATGAATATTATTATTCTATGTGCACTCGTGGACTAAGTTTACTATAGTATAGAAGCTCATTATTGCCCACCAGACACATTACACATGTGAGCGAGAGCTCGATATAAACAAAGTTCAGTGTTGGTATCCTCAGAGATTATCCAGGCAGAAAATCAAATGACTCATCAAATGAATCACTGCACTTTTGTCTATTTTTACTCATAATCAAATTAATTATCAAGTACACATAAAAAATTGTAGCATTTTTGGATGTATCAAAGACACAAAAAAATATATAAAAATATACATTTTCTCCAAACTGGTGAAGGGGTTAAACTTTAAGACACAATTAAGTCAATATATGTTAGTCATAAATAATAAAATTTGTCAAAATTCTAGAGAGCACTCAAGTAAATTGTGTATCCAACTAAATCTAATATATATAACACAGCAGTACTGATGAAGCCTAGGCTTAACCCTTTGACATAAAGCGGTTGAATTCGGCTCTCTGCTAATGACCAAGGACTACAACACCATGACCTCCCGGAGCAGTGCTGTCACATATGGGTCCCTACCCATAGTCAACTTTAACATATTGAAAACCCTTATCGTTCCAAAAGAAGCGCAGATCTCAGTTAACCAACAACAATACGGAAAAAGCCATCTATTCTGGCAGTCAATGCAATGAAACAAAAAAAGTGTAATCCAAGATGCTCATTATGAACGATTTAAATCAAAAATCTTAAATTTGGTCAATATCTCTGACCAATTGGGTCAGTATCTTGCAATTCTAAGAGATACAAAGAAGTTGGATGATGACAAAATACAATCTAACCAAAGAATGAGTACCTTGCGTTATAAAGAGTGGACAGGATTTTACTATCTTCATCAGTCTGGAACAAACAGAGACACTTTGCCCATTGTGCTCGATGCTGCTTTCCACTTGGTGTAAGATCGAGCCATTACTCTCACTGAAACAACAGCTGTGTTGGACAACCTTAAGCTTGAGACAGTTTTGTTTGACCTGCTGTATTAAAACAATTAAGTCCCTTGTAAAGGACAGAAAACTGAATCAGGTCCGGTCGTCTATTTTTGACATCCTTTTGGCCAGTTTGCATTAATTTTAAAATGTTGAATGTTATTATTTGTGATGATATAGCATGAGGGGAAATTAGTAAAACGGAAACATTTTATTTCAATTTTACTAAATGCCAAACTCATAAATTAATTCTTCTTTTGTGCTGGAGAAATACACTATATAAACCAAAGTTTTGGGCCACCTCTTAATCTTCGAATTTAGGAGTTTCATTCAGTGCCATTGCCATTGGTTGTACTGGCCCCTTAGTTCCAGTAAAGGGAAATCTTAATGCTTCAGCTTAGCAAGTCAGTTTGGACAATTTATGCTTCCAAATTTGAGGGAGCAGTCTGGAGAAGGGCACTTTTCTGTTCCAGCATGACTGCCCCAGTGCACAAAGCAAGGTCCACAAAGGCATGGTTACGTGAGTTTTTTGTGGAAGAACTTGACTTGCCTGAGCCCTGACCTCAACCCCATCCAACACCATTAAGATGAACTTGAACTGGCAAGTGGTAAGGTTCACCTCTTTAAACACGGGGGGCTTAAATGCCGCATTAAAACGGACTAAGGTAATGACATATATCAAAAATCTGAATGCTGATGTGATTCTACTTCAAGAGACACACCTGCTAAAAACTGACCATAGAAAGTTGAACCGACCATGGATAGGACAAATCTTCCACTCTCAATTTAACTGCAAGACGAGAGGGACAGCCATACTAATCAGGAAAAATGTTCAATTTACTTCCAGTAATATTATCACAGATCCAGAAGGACGTTATACAATTATCTCTGGTGTGTTATACCAAAAGCCTGTAATATATGCATCAATCTTGGCCCCTAATTGGGATGACCAAAATTTCTTCAATTCAGTATTTTCTCTAATTCCTAATCTGGACTCTCATACTTTGATTTTTGGAGGGAATTTGAATTGTGTTATCGACCCAGTTCTTGACAGATCGAGCCACAGAATTATTCCGCCCTTAAAGATGTCACAAACCCTGTCTGCTATCATGGACCAGTTTGGCTATGTCGATCCCTGGAGATTTACGAACCCATCTTCTCGTCAATATTCCTTTTTCTCCCACGCCCATCGTTCTTTCTCCCTTATAGATTACTTCCTAGTGGATAAAACTCTTATCTCTTCTCTTATTGATGTGCAATACCTACCCATAACGGTTTCAGATCACTCAGCCTTAGTACTAGATCTCCGTTTCGACCTAAAACCCAAACATTTTAGATCCTGGCGTCTCGATCCTCTTTTACTTAGAGAAGAAAAATTCTGTAACCATATTTCTGACTCGATCTCAGTCTTCTGCGACACTAACAAAAATGAGGAAACCTCCCCATCATTGCTATGGGACACATTGAAGGCTTTTCTTAGAGGCAAGATAAT
Organism: Platichthys flesus; assembly: GCF_949316205.1. Classification (NCBI taxonomy): domain Eukaryota; kingdom Metazoa; phylum Chordata; class Actinopteri; order Pleuronectiformes; family Pleuronectidae; genus Platichthys; species Platichthys flesus. The sequence goes on along the minus strand of NC_084945.1, from coordinate 25,975,317 downwards.
TTCATATGCTTCCTATGCAAATAAACAACGCAGAATGCGTAGGGAAGAACTAGTAAGATTAATCGCAGACCTGAATAGATCGTTAGCAGTAACACATACTCCGGACTTATATAAAGAAAGACTTGGATTCAAGACAGAACTTGACTTGCTCCTTACAACAGAAGCTGAACGACTACTTCTCCGTTCCTATGGATCACTATATGAACACGGCGACAAGGCTGGGTGTCTCCTTGCTCACCAGCTAAAGGCCAAACAAGCATCCAACCAAATCATTCAGATAAGAGATGAATCAGGCATGGTAGTGACCGACTCTATTAAAATTAATACCTCATTCAGCTTATTCTACCAACAACTGTATAAATCTGAATCCCCCGATGATGAAACCCATATAGACACTTTCTTTCAAAATCTAGATGTACCAAAAGTTTCGCCCGATGATAGTCAAGCGCTGGACGCTCCTTTAACACTCTCTGAGATTAAAGAAGCAATAGGCTCAATGAATAGTGGCAAATCACCGGGCCCTGACGGATATCCCGTTGAGTTTTATAAACGGTTTTCTAATCAGCTAGCCCCTCTACTTTTGGAGATGTTTGACTATTCATACAGCCAGGGCTCTCTGCCACCCACCCTAATGCAAGCTTCCATTTCACTCATTTATAAAAAAGACAAGGACCCTCTAAACTGTGCATCATATAGGCCAATTTCACTACTACCTGTTGATGTGAAAATACTTCGAAAATTTTAGCACGCCGTTTGGGGCTAATTATGCCTTCAGTCATCTCGGAACACCAGACCCCAGACGGGGTTCATCAGCGGGAGGCACTCCTTTTCTAATGTCAGGAGACTTCTCGACATCATTCATACTCCTTCCTCCTCTACAGATCCGGAGATGGTTATCTCACTTGATGCAGAGAAGGCCTTTGATAGAGTAGAATGGCCTTACCTTTTCTCTTCCTTGCAGCGATTCGGGTTTAGCGCACATTTAGTGTCTTGGATCAAATTACTGTACTCATCCCCTTAGGCATTAGTATGCACAAACACACAGCGCTCCAATCCTTTCCCCCTCTTTCGTGGCACACGTCAAGTGTGCCCCCTCTCTCCACTGCTGTTTGCGCTTGCCATTGAGCCGTTGTCCATAGCATTGAAATCAGAAGGGGGATTGAAAGGAATAAGGAGACATGGAGAGGAACATAGGGTCTCATTGTATGCGGATGACCTACTCCTGTATGTAAGCGATCCCCTGTCAAGCCTTCCATCTATTCTCTCAATCCTGAACTCTTTTAGCATATTCTCTGGATATAAACTCAACATCTCCAAGAGTGAGTGGTTCCCAATAACCCAACTAGCTACAGAAATCCCAACTCATCTCATACCATTTAAGTCCTCTGTGGTTGGCATAAAATATCTAGGAATAATGATCACCCGATCTATGCGCACGCTGAAAGAACAAAACTTTTTGGTACTGACTGATGCAGTCAAACGGGATCTTCAGAGATGGAGCCGTTTGCTGCTGTCTTTAGCAGGTAGAGTGCAAACGGTAAAAATTAATATCTTACCAAGGTACCTTTACCTTTTTCAATGCTTACCAATCAACCTCCCCTGTTCATTTTTTAACCGTATCAATAGCATCATATCCACGTTCATTTGGGCAGGCAAACGAGCCAGAGCCAATAAATTCTTGCTCCAGAGGAGTAGATCGGAGGGTGGTCTAGGACTGCCCAATCTCCTTGGGTACTATTGGGCGGCTAATGCACAAAAGATTTTATTGTGGTTCACCTCTCCTCAACAGGGCTGGTGCCAATTGGAAGAGAGCTCATGTTCCACATCCCTTCAAGCACTAGTATGTAGTACCCTCCCCCTCTCTCTCACAAATTTCTCATCCAACCCCATTGTAATTAACACATTAAAAATCTGGTCTCAAATCAGGAAACGGTTTGGATGGCTCTCCCTCCCTCAGGCTACACCTCTTCGTAATAACCACTTATTTATGCCAGCCAAGATTGACTCCCGCTTTGCAACTCTGGAAAATAAAGGCCTGAGATGCCTGGGAAACTTGTACTTAAACGGACTTTTTGCTAGTTTTAACCAACTATGTTTAACCTTCGGATTGGGTAATACAGACTTCTTTCGCTTCTTCCAACTTCGCGATTTTGCTCGAACCTACTCTTCTCAGTTTCCACAAGCCCCACCCCTCAGCGGCATGGATCTGGTTCTCCAGGCTAAGTCGTTGCCTAAGGGCCATGTCTCATATCTCTATAATCTCCAATAAACGATTCATCTGTGAATAAGAGCAGGACCGGCTGGGAAACTGAACTCCAGATATGCATCTCCGATGCTCTTTGGAAAAGGGCGTTGAAAGCTGTTAACTCCTCTTCTAGCTGTGCCAGACTTTCTGTTATCCAGTTTAAAGTACTTTTCAGGTTGCACTATAGCAAAGACAAACTCTTCAAACTTTACCCAGACAAGACATCTGAAATTTGTGATAGATGCTCTCAGACGCCATGCAATCTGACACATATGTTCTGGTCATGCTCCAAGTTGGTGAATTACTGGCAATCAATCTTTAAAACTATCTCTGACATCCTAGGTATACCAGTTAGTCCTTCACCACAGATAGCTATTTTTGGGGTACCTTCGGATGAACTTGTAACCACATCCCTGCAGAAAAATGTTATAGCTTTTGCGTCCTTGATTGCACGTAGGAAAATTCTTCTCTTATGGAAATCTTCCCAGCCACCTTCCTTCAAATCCTGGCTACATGATTTATTATTTCTATTGAAACTGGAGAAAATCAAATTCAGCCTTAGAGGCCGCCCTGACAAGTTTTATTCGCACTGGAAATCACTCCTGGATTATGTCGATAAACTTCCTGCCACTGAAACGTCCCCCTGATCCTTTGTTGACACCTTGAATAGTCCGCCGAACCCCACCCCATTTGATATGACTCTTGGTACTCAATCTGACCCAGGAATAATGGGCTGATCAGTTAAGCAGGCACAGGCGCAGGCAGCAAACAACTTATATTACACCACCCTTCTTTATCTATTTTATGTTATTTTATTTATTTATATATTTTTATTACATTATTATTATATTTTTGTTATTGTTTGTTATTTATTTATTTATCTTTTTCTGTATGTCTTGTTATCTAAAACTGATCTGGTATATTATGCTGTTGTTAAAATGTTTGAAGATCTCTGGGATGGGAGGGATGGGCATGGGGTTATACAAAATGAAAATGAAACTCTCTTTGATTGTACTGTCCGCTGCAATTGTGAAATTAATAAAAATGTTTATAAAAGATGAACTAGAACGGAGATGGCGAGCCAGGCCCTCTCGCCCAAAATTAGTGTCTGACCTCACAAATGGATGTATTGCATGTACAATCTGGTTAAATGGGCAAAAATTCCCACGGACACACTTCTCAGAAGTATAATAATATGTAATGTAATACCTCATTTCCCTGCAATTACAGAAGTGTCAAGGGAATATAATATACTACTGTGTAAATACAAACCTGGTATTAGTTGGTCTAGGACATTTGAGTACCATGTGTACCATGAATTATACAATATAATAGAGTATCAGCGGTATAAGTAGTACCATGTGTTGTAGTTGGTCCCTCTCCTTGGAAATGTGGTCCGCCAGAGTCAAGACAGCTCCGAGATACTGCAGAGTCTGTTCCGCCTTTAAAACACACTCTTCCTTTTGCAGTTTCAATACACATATCCTCCGCCCAGCCTTCCTGGATGATGGAGAAACAAGAGATAAGAAGGGAATGGGTGAAAGAGAATTACAGAGTGATGGAGAAACGAGAAACAAGTAAAACAAAGGAGATCAAACATACTGACGAAGGGAGGAGATTTAGGAAAAATACAGGACAAAAAAATGTGGCAAAAGACAGATGAGAAAACAGGAGACACTGTACAGAAGAGAGAAACTAGAGTTTGCTGCATGAGATTCTGAAACAGGCAGGATGGAAACACTGTTGGTTAATCAAACAAACACATCCTGAGAGTCTACACACTTCAGAATGAGAAGGTTCACATTAATCAGAACTCTACAACCTGAGTGCACTTCCCTACTAGGGCAGAGCTATACTAAAGACTATGCAAGATCATTAAAACTTCATGCACTAATAACGAAAAGACAACATATGAGTTGCCATGCATGTACTGGTGCAACAGTATGAACACCATACTGAGGGAGATATCGATCAAACACAGTGTTTAGTCCCACACAGAAGACTCTCAAACAAGCAACAGGGTGAGAACACACATGTGGGTGGACAACAGGTGAACAGTCAATGTACTGAATTCAACGACATAATAAAATGGCTTTATACTATCTCAATCCTATCTTATTGACTTCAACTGTAACCTAATTTGTTTTGATTCTACTTTACACTTCTTTAGATAACGGTAGGTCGCAAATACAAACAGAATTTGCAATTGATCATGGGATGACTTAATTGACCACGAAAACATCTTTGAGAAGTCAGGCTCATTAAGGATTTTCGTGGCATCCACACAGACAAAAGCAGTCAATGAACATGGAACAGTTGGTACCTGTTCTCTTGTCTGCAGAGCTCCAGCTCAGCCTCATTCCTCTTTATATCAGCGCCCAAGTTGGCTTTGTCCAGAGCCAGTCTCCTGCTCTCTTCCTGCAGACTGGACACGCGCAGAAGCAGCTCGTCCATCGTGCTCTTGCTGCTGTTCTCCTGCTGCTCCAGCTGCCTGAGTAGGCGAGAGCAGATTATAACACAACATCTGGTACTTGGTGGACACTTATGAACAAAATGTTTCCGGGCCTCTTTTAAGTACCAGTATAAAGAGATTTGTTTATATAGTAATAATCTGTCTAACTTGCATCCTTACAATACATATTTTGCATGATTTGTTGGAAAGCACCATATTCTGGTAAAATTGTTATTCTAAACAAACAGTTTCATCTTCTGTCCGACTACGTGATTGTATTCATAATATCCCAGTGCTTTTCTATCGCAATTAAAATATCAAAATCCTCGGAACCTACTGGTGTTTGTTCTTCTTGTCTTTTTTTATATGCTGCAAATCTATTGTCAACTGACTTAATAATAAACTGAACATAAACTTAGACGAGTCATCAAACATATTTAACGGATAAAGAACTCGGCAGGAGCCTGTTTTATTATAACTTTGCCAAATGCAATCCCCCTTAACCGTGTAATGGGGTCCAGGGGTTTGGTTTCCTTCTTTCTAAATTACCTGCTCAATGGTTTGGTGGGTTAAAGACAAAGAAGGGAATAGGGCTCAGATATTTTCTGTTGACCATAACATTTTGCTTAAAGTTGAAGTATTGATAAAAGCCACAAAATGCATCTTGGACTCATGGATCCTTTTTTGAACAAGTAACAGTGAGGAGTCGACTCCATCTTTTTAATTTCTTGGATAATTTGCTATAGAGTTACACCAGGTGTTTTTGGTTGGGACGATGGACCCAGAAATGTTCTTTTCCTAACAAACATCCAGTGAAAATTTGTCACCAATATAAACTGTTGTTTTCCGGTTTCTCCTTGTTTGTCTCCTGAAAATAAATGTGCCCTTGCTCAGGAGCAGACCAGCTGCTAATACTGACTTATTCATATGTTAGATAAGAAAAAAGACACCTTACCCTCTCAGTTTCCCAGCAATGCTGCAGTGTTCGTCCCAGGTGACAGCATCCTTCAGGCGGGCCTGCAGGACTTGGACCTGCCTTGTATTTTTCTGCACCTCCCTCCGGCTCTCTTCCAGTTCCTCCTGAGAACGCTGATTTTCTGCCTCCAACATCATCAGCTGCTTAGACACCTTGGACACTACAAAGGGAGGGAAGAGAGGGAGGACGAGAGGAGAGGAAACACTGAGTATAAAACATGGTCTAACTGAAAGCAGCACAGAACAAAGAAAAGGACACATGGCCACAATGAAAGGGACGAATGTTAAACATTTACTCTCAAAGGATTTTTATGTGTAGCTGCCATTACATTTACCAATGAAGAATTGATTTAATTTTCACATCTTCAAATCTCAGACTGTACCCAGTATACCTTCCGAGTGGTGTCTGCTGTGGTTGGCCTTGGCCTTAACACGCTGCGCCTCGAGCTGATCAATCAAAACCTGGTTCTCTTGTAGCACCGAAAAGGCCTTTTGCTGTAGCTGATGACTGCAGAGGGAAAGAAGGAAATAGAGAGAGATATTATGTTTATACTGAGTAAGCAGAGCACATGGCTTAATAATATGAAAAAGCAATAACACATTTTCTGATAAAACAAGCTTTCTCTCTTTTAGTTGGTACTGAATATGTTCTTTATGAAAACAGAATCGTTTTTACTTTGAAGATTATACTATAATAGCAAGTAATACTAAATTAAAGTCAATTTAAACTACCTTAAGACCCGCCAAGGTTTTTTGAGAAGGTTAAGAAATGTTATCTTTTAAAGACCAACTTGCAAGTTAATTCTTTTCTAAATAATACAAAGCATTGTTGGAAAGTGATCATTCAAAATGTTTATTCAGGATTTTTTAGGTTTTACAAGACGTACGTGGAAGAATTCAGAGCAAAAAGTGGAGAATTTGATCAAAATCAAATGCTTTTTCCAACTTTACAGATGGGAATCATCTGTACTGTAGAATGCGCAGTAATAGTTGGTAGTGATTCTGAGAGGTTGTGTTTTCTACATTGAATTTCACCTTTTGTGATCATGCCATCTCTATCAGTACATCATGTCCACAGTTGTCAGTAGTAGTGCTAGCTTTTATGCCTGGCTGCATTTCCTGCAGGTAAAAATATGTAACTGGGCTCCTATAGACTTTATAAGATTAATTAAGCCACTATCATACAGTGTAGTATCGAAATGTATTGATACTACATATTGCATATATATGGATCCTTGTAACCACCCAAAATATTCTTATCTTTGTATTTTTAAAATCATTGTGTTATGTACACATTTTTTTTATGTTTGAAGTAGTCCATTCCAAGTGAATGCAAGGTGGAGTAAACGAGTTGACAAAGGGGAGCCTCCGGGCTTACATCAGACACACTCACACTGAGCCAAGGATGATGTTAAAATGCTTTTATTGGTCAGGGCTTAAGAGGTACCACTCTCCACTCACATCCTGTCTCTTACTGCAGCTGTGTCGTGTAAAAAGAGAGTGACTTACCAGAGCTATTTACAACAATTACTTAAAACTATAAGTTTCTAGGCGACAGTAATATTATACCCAGAGGGATCATGAAAGCAGGAGAAGTGATCATGAATATATAGGAGCAGAGAAGAGAATTTAAAGCCTTTATTGCTTTTGGTTTATTATTCAATGCAGTATAAGCTTTAGTAACACAAAGACGAGCAAGCAGCAGGGAAACAGAGAATACAGGAGGTAGAGACAAGCAAGTGCTGACCATGCTGAGCCACACACAAACAAACAAAGCATGTCTTCTTACCAGTCCTTCTGGCTGACCTCTCCGATCTTTGCAATTTCATCATGGAGTTTCTCATTTTCTTTGATCACCTCCTCAACATGAACACGCAACCTCTTTACCTCTTCCTGTGAGAGACCGACATAGACATATCAATATTTTTTCTAAGCTGGTAAATGGTGGGCCAGAACATTTTAGATAACTAAATCAAGAAATTAATATTAAAACATGCCCCTGTAATTTGTAACATACTCTTACAATCTTTTTAGTGAACTAATTTTCTGTCATCAAATTGTGTTAACAAAAATAAACAGAGCCAGTATCTAGGCTTTGTACTACGCACTACTATTACTAACTCACACAGACAGACATAACCAAAACATGACCTCCTTGTTGGAGGCAATAACACAGGCTTTTTCCCCCCCAGAAAAGCATTATTCATAAGTAAAATGATCGTAAAATGATCGTAAGAAATACATGTGTTTAAGGTTATCTTTCATTGTCTGATTACAGGGAAGTTTACCTAACTTTCCAGACTCTGACTGTGAGTCATAGTCCATATAAACTAAAAATAGCTTTCAGAAACATACCAGCACTTGAATTATAATCTCTTATGTTCCCCACCAAGTGAATTGCCAGTTTCGATCCCATGGGCTGTGTATATCGAAGACAGCAAATGTTGATTAACTGTTTGCTGCTCATGTCTCTAATATCACAGCCCATTTAACATTCTCACGAAAGCTAATGTGACAGATGATTAAGGGTTAATAAGTAGAAACTCACATGAATGCATACAATCAGTCACTTTACCTCTGTGGTTTGCAGAAGTGCATCTTTCTCGTTCATCCTGTCTTCGTATGCCAGCAGTAGAGGAGACAAATACTTAATGTCGCGCTACACAAAAGGGACAAAATGTCATAACATAAATTATCTACAACATGAAAGCCATAAATCATTAATCTAGTATAAAGGATTATGGCAGGATTAAAAAAGTTGATAAATCCAAATTGGCATAATTTATCTGTTCAGCAGGTTTCCAGTCATTGTAGATGGATAGTAAACAACCTGCAATTATGATTTGGTCATTGGAGTGATAAAGCCTGGAAATATCATACTTTTATAAGTTTAGTGAATCTTTCTCCGGGCATCCAAACTGTCAGACAGAGCAGGTATGATTTCCGACATTAAATCCATTTCATGAGGTCAAAGGCCGCATTTATCTGCTTCCCATCGTTTTTTTTACTTAATGGACACTATATCCTCCAGCATTTTAACTAGCTATCAATTGATTAGCCTAATGTGACTATTAAGCAACTACACAGTAAGATGACTGTGCTGCCATGTTAATGTAATAATGCTACAATACAGATACTGACCAGCCAGGGAGGAGGGGAGCCTGTCTTTGGTAAGCCACTGATTTCGGAGCTCTGCATGAGAAAAAAGAAAGACAGAGAAAGAAAAAACATCATCTTAGCCATTGTTTACACTGTATAGGTCTGACACCAACAGAAGTAATTTTTCTCCTGATCCAGCAGAGGGCGATCCCTGTAAGCTTGACCTGTTGCATGCCCTCTTGACCTATCAGTTAATTAAGCAAGTAATGTTCCACTGCTATGCTACGAAAATGGAGGGCATGAGCTAGCAAAGGCGTCTTGAGCAGACCATCATGACACCAGAGGATCGAAGATAAAAGTGGAAGCGTAACGATCAGAGCTGAGGCTGTTAGTTGTCTTTGTACCATACAAATCCCCATAACATGTTGTTGGGCCCACCTATTAGAGGCAGCTGAGGAGGTACTACAGATGAGTGGAGAAACTTTAAGTGTTCAACCTTGTGAGACTATTGCCTTGATGCCTTAAATATTATCGCTCATACAACTAAAAAGTTAATATTACACTGAAAGAACAAGAGGGATTAAAGGTATGTTAGTGATTTTTTTCTGAATTACTTTGATTTATTTGTGGAAAACCTTATTATGACCTGATAGCCATCAATAAATAAAAAATAAATAAATCTGGTGACTGTGGCTCTTGCTAGCTTTTCTAGAATAACCAGACCTAGCTTTAAGTATCGTAGAGTACATACCATATATATATATATATACCATATACCATATATCATATACCATATACAATATACCAAATACCATACATTTACCAAACCATGACCAGAAAAAATGTATGTTAGGTGTTGGAGAAAAATTCACAGGGAACCTATTCCCCAATTTTTCTAAAGCAAAGGGCATTACAGTTTTGTAACAAGAGAATAGATGTGCCATTCAAAATAAAACTACAATCTCTATATTGCCTATATGGAAGCACACACTGTAAGCTAATTTAACAAATTCACACTGCTTCCTTCTCTCGCTATTGCTATATTTTACAGCAAAACTATGCCCTCATTTTATCCCTTTATCTTTTCCCTCCACCAGTCACATTTTAGCTGTCATTAATGAGGGGTTCCATGGACATGCAGCTACATATGAAGCAAACTGGTAACTATGGGAGCAAGAGATCTCCCGGTGTGAAGGCCCAGCATGAGGTAGCCATGAATACAATCTTCTGCAGTGTAGCGTACACACACAGTCCAAAACGTCAGACAGAAACAAGAAACTCCTTTAGTCCAACAAATCAGACGGAAGGACAGACAGAGAGTTTGCTCAGTAGGATCCTGGTTCAAAGGCAGATTTCCATCATAAAGGCCTGGTTACAGAGAAATGGTTTTAGTGCAAAAAATGTGAAAATAAAGTGATAATGTTTAACTGATTTAGATGACAGGGAGAAGTGATGAATGGACTACACAACAGGATTAAACAGATACAATATTTTCCTGATACTGAAATGAAGAAATGGGAGTATGGTAGAACCTGGTTTAATTTAAAGAGATACTTCAGACTTAAATGTGCTTTTTCAGTTTTAAACTCAATTTTATGAAGTTTTTTAATGAAAAACAATATTTAATTTCACATGTATTACCATATATGAAAAATCTACATTTACGGTTTGAACATGGCTCATAAGTCACCCAGGGTCTCAAACCTTCTTTGTCCTTTCTGGATCAATGCTAACATAAAATCAACCATTTAGGATGTCTCTACATCATGACATGTAGAGTTGTAGATATGTCATAATGGTGGTAGGAATCTGGGGGGCCGCATTTATGTTCAAATCTAAACCACCACATTGTCTAGACACGCCCCTCCATCCTCTCCTCTTACACCACCTGTGCAAGTGGGACTGTGTTCTAAAGGCATTTTCCCCATTTGTCAGGGAGAGACACTTGTGCCAAAACTTATAGAGGAAGTTTAACTTTAACTATGTCAACTTGAGACAGGCAGAGATGTGGAGAGTTTGCTGGTACAATTCCTTGATAATAGTGGTTCTAAGATACAGATAAGCCAGTTTTTTCTAATCTTTCTAACAAATTTCTGAAGGCATTGGCCCTTTACAGTTTAATGTAGGTTACTTGAGAACTTCCCTTCTTATATAAAACAAGGTACTTCTGAGAAGCACAGGCTTGCATCTTGTCATACCTCCTGTTTGGACAGCGGTCTGAAGCGGGTTTGGTAGCGGCTCAGCTCCACATTCAGACGGTGAACTGTCAGTTTGAGAGCATCATTTTCATCCACCAGCTCCTGAGCATGTTGCCTCAAATTCTGCAGCTCTGCCTGACTGCCTGGAAACACAATACGTCCGGCTATCAATATTTTTCATACATTATAGAATAATTTTTATGTTATAGGAATAGAATGCACAAGAATAATCTATGAATCTCCAAGATCTTTAAATCTGACGTTGACACATACAAGATGTGTCAAAGTCATAGAGCTTAGAGGCCTGACTATTGATTACTGGAGGACTGATGCTGAAAGCTACAGTGTATTGAAGGATGGCTAACTAAGATATTGTGTGGTCTGCTGGCAGACACTGAACCTCCACCTGAGTAAACTGGTGTATAATTAAGTACATAATCAATGCATCACTAGCAGTGACTGGCAAGAAAATCCAGTAATGTTCCTTACTGCTTTCTCCTGGCCAACTGGAAATCATAATCACTCCCTTTAAACTCTCTCTTTTCTTCAATTTCATGATTTTTTCTTCTTAGAAGAAGTGGCAGAGATCAAGGATCTGAGCCACATCCTCTGACAGCTGCATCTCCAGCACCTTCCTTTCACCCTCGCATATGCATCTATCTGCTGTGACTCCCTGCGTCACTCCCGCTCTGTCTTCCTCATTTCCTCTCATCCATTTGCCTATGTTACTCCCTCTATCCCTCTCTCAATTATCTGTGTGTGTGTATTTCAGTGGGTTCCTCTACTCGACCTGCAGATGACCTCAGGGTTGAGGAGGCTCGGCTGTGACAGATCTGGTGTTCCAGGCGTAGCAGTCTCTTCTCCATTAGCTTTTGTTCATCTGCCACTCTCGCTCCCTTTGGCAGGGCTCGTGCTGCATCGATCTTAACCCCTCTGTGTTCCTTGCTGGGCTCCGGAGATGGCTGGGTGGGGTGTTTTGGGCTTTTGGCTTGGCTGGGGAGGTCAGTGGTTGGGATGGGTGGCACAGCTGAAATATGAAGGGAAAACAGTTAATGTGAGTAAACAATAGACGGAAAATAAGTAGTTTTAATACAGACTAAGGATTACTTGGTGAAATACAAAAATAACAAAATAAAGCAATTATTTCCCGTGGTTATTAAATCGTGGGGTTGTAAAAATCATTTCTCAAGCTGTTATACATTAAATAAAGCATATGAATTTGACTGTTACTTTGACAATGGCTCAGGTTAAGATTAAGATTAAGATGCATTTATTAGTCCCAAACACATGCACAGACATGCAAAGGCACACTCATACAGGTAGGGAAATTTAATCTCTGCTTTTAACCCATCTGGTGCAGGACACACAGAGCAGTGAGCGACAATGTACGGCGCTCGGGGAGCAGATGTTGGGGGAGTGAGGTGCCTTGCTCAGGGGCACTAGACAGGGTAGGGAGACTCTTGGATTTTTGGAAAGATCAATCCAGGTTCGTCTTTTGTTGTCTCTCTGTGGAGTCGAACCAGAGACGACCCAGAGACCTTCTCTGACCATAGTCCAAGTTTCTGCCACTAGACTACCGCCTCTTACCTTATGTTACTAAAACTAACAGCTCTATTAGCATACAATACATGTTCAGTAATAACCTAAATAACAAATGGCATATCAAAAATTAGTGTGGTATGTTGTTGGTTGCTTATTGACACAGTAATAGAGAAATAGGGATCATCAGTAAAATCCCAGACGGTTTCAATCCTTATTTTCTCTATTGCTGTGGTTTGTTTGGTACTGACCAGCGTCAACCAGAGTTAGCAATTCTCAAAGACAAAGGCGTAGCAAGCTATAAGCAATTGTGCAGAAGAAGTTGCAAACTTCCGATTTATTCAACTAGTTTATGTGGACAAAATAAGAAGGGTGCTTTGTGGTGGGAAGACTGGGGAGGGAGAGATACATGGGGACAGGGGCTGTAATATCAGGTGACCTGCTACTGCTATTGCCATAGCAAGCAAATGCTAGCATCTACTGTTGCCAAAAATTGACAAATTTGAATCCACTTCGCTTCTTGGGGGCGCATTTGCGAGCCTGAGATGAGATCTTGAGCCAGCTAAAGACTTCCTTCTTCACTGTGATAACCATATTAATTTTGGTCACTCGAATTGTGATACAAAGTTTGAATCTCTAAACAGAAATCATCGTAAATGCAAAGAGCTAAACAAGAACACTACGGACACAAGAACAGATTAGACAAGAGAGAGGGAAATGGAAAACTTGAGATCAACACTGAATTCAATTCACTGTTGAAAGGTTCATGTTCTGAAGTTTCTAGCATTTCCTTTCTTGGTTGAGTTTTCATGCTACAAGATCATCTCATCTCAGAGATCTGTTGTGACGGATCTGTCATGACACTTTGAAGACATATATGAAGAGGGCACCAAGACCAATCAACAGCAGTGAGCAGTAGTGTTACCAATCAACAGAAGTATGAGGCGGATGAAAAGTAATCATGGGCAATGGCTGAAGTTTGTCCCTTACGGAATAAAAAGCTGACCCGGGTTACAGACTTGTCAGATTGCCCAAAGAATTATTTACAGTTTTTTGTTCTTTGAATTCACTGAGAGCATCAGTGAGTGCACTGGAGAGAGCTCTTTCTGAGAGAAAAGGAGGAACAACCGTGGATCATCTCTTTAATGTTCAATATAACACACTAATCAAGTTGCTTTTTAATCGAGGATTTAGCTAAATGAGAACAATAAAACTGAAGTTAAAATTACAAGAAAACAGCAGTTTTAGAATCTCCACCTACTCTGTTCATCTTCTTTCTGTCTGCAGGAGCTCTTCCTGATTTTCTTCTTGGAGGAATCACAGCTGGCCTCAGGAGACTGGACACTGGTTTGCTCAGTGAAAACTGTGACACAAGATCATAATTATCAAATTAATTAAATGGCAGAAGGAGTTAGGGATTGGTTATTAAACTACATTTACAATTAACTGCAGATACTGACATTCCCCATTGCTTGAATGTGTTGCATGCAGCCTCTATGTAGCATACAGTGATCAAGGTAGGAATATTTTTAAATGTTTTAATTTGGCACCACCGAAAGCATGAATCCAGCTCTGGTAATAACAGCCAGAATTAGCATTTCCATTTAGCTCTAATGAAGTAAAAGTACATTATGTCTGTTAAGAAACAGTGTGTTGGTTGAATAAGAACTTCTCTATTCGCTAAAGGCAAGGGAGGAATATATGGTGAAGCTGATCCTGTCCAATTCAAATGGACTGAGTTCCAACTATCTTTGGATTAGTGCTGAAAACTGATGAATACATTTTAGTATAACATGGATACATTTATTGAGTGTCACTGGGGGAGCGATGGGGTACAATAACACCCACCACATCACAGGGTCAACATACAGAGACAAACAACCATTCACCCCTACAGTCTGCGATTTTGAGTCTGCAGTTAACCCAACCAAAATCTGTCAGTCTTTGGACTGTGGAACAGGACTGTGGAAGCCAGAATATCCACAAACCAGGATTTGACCTGGGAACCCTCTCGCCATTAGGCAACACTGCTAGCCTCGACACCATATTGCCATTCCACAGTATGACTTAATAACCAAAAATTCAACAACAAGCGACAACAAATACATTATGAGTTAATCATTACTGTGTTCATACTATATGCCTAAAATGGTGTTAACCCATCTCTCATTGGTGTGAAGTCAGTACCTGGAGCAGGCAGTCGTCTGCCAGACACCTGAGCCGACTGAGACTTTCTGGTCTGGAAGAAAGATAAATGGACAGACGGTCAGACAGTCAGTCAGAGAGAAAGGCAGTCAGTCAATTAGACAGTCAGTCACACAGAAAGGCAGTGAGTAAATCTTTTCAAACTGATTTCCAAAGCTCTGCTGTCAGGAACCCATTTGTGTAAGGCTATTTCAGAGACCACTAAATTGATGGCCATTGTCGGATGTGCACAATACAAACTTTTACATTTATGGACACATTAAAGCAACAAGACTGAGTCGCAGTGTGATGGGTTTGGTGTAAACGAATGAAATACATGACTAAGGAAGGCTGCTCAGTTTGTTTCACACCACAATTATAAGTCTAATGGCCAGGGGCGTAACTACAATGTACTTGGAAAAAATACTATAGAACACTTAAGTAGTATAGTGATTTCTTCCACCCACTCACATCCTCATCCTGAATAATAAACACAGCAGCTTATAAATTTATAAATGTAATTGTTTGTTTACAGTCCTGATACCATTAAGTGTAGCCTGATGATTTTTTGTGGATCATGTTTGTATTGTGGTACATTGTTCATTGCTCTGACTGTAAAATATGAACTGCTATTCTGTGCCCCCACTGCTCACCTTATATCATGGTACAAGGAACAGAAACATCATGTTGTGTGTGGATTAAATGTTTTCAACTAACTTGGACCCTGTATTGTTGTGAATAACCCAGTGGGCAGCTCGACCAAGCCCCAGCCTGGAGAGATGACTAACAGGAAAATAGAGCCCATTGGGGCCATTAGAGGTTAATCACCCAAGGTAGCAGTGTGCAGGACCAGAACATGAGCTGAACATTTTCCCACAAGTCTGTGCAATATCTTGGGGATACAATCACTGGGATATTGAGCAGAAGCCTAACAAGGAGAAATGGCATATACCATATAGACCATGACAAAAATATTGAATGATGAATCGGTAAGGGAAACCATCTCAGACACAGAGAAGTATATTTCAGATGTGTGGCTATACACTGAATGCAGAGACTACTCTGAGAAACAATTACAGGCAGCATTCAGGTTGGAACAAGACCTGAACCAAGCCTTTGGTGGGAGGCTCTGTAAAATGATTGTTGTATAGCAATTGGAGAAATGACACAGAAAAAGGAACACCAAATCACAAGCAAAACTGAAGAAGTAACGCTGACTATTGACTACAATCTCAATACTAAAGGCTATGAGTTTGCAGTATTTAAACAACTGCATGCCTTATGATCGAAGGAATGGTCCATCCATTACAGTTTTTAAAAACAGATTGAATACTTTTTTATTCATAAGTGCCTTTAACCATACCATCAATGCTTTTATTATTTTTTCTTTAAAACATTTTCATGGACTTTAATTGAACTACTTTTCTCCATCAACTTATCTAAAATAAATTTACACTGATTATTTGTATTTATTTTTCTCTGTTTATTCTTCGCTAAGAAATCCCTTTTAATTTGCTTGAAATGTGTCTTAAACTGTCATTTCAAATTTTACATTGATTTCTTTTATTTCTGACTCTGTGTTGTTGAATCTACCTCTTGTATGAAATGTGCTTTATAAATAAGAAAACTGCCTCACTTAACTTTAAAATGACTAACAGTAACAGCAGGGTTTCCCCCAGCACTATCTTGTTAAGGCGGCCGCCTTAACAAGACTAGGGCCCCGCCTTGACTACCAATGTATTGAAAAAAAAAAAAAAAAAAAAAAAAAAGTTGAAAAAAAAAAAAAAAATGGCATTGATAATACTCAGGTAATACTGTTTACAACATTAGTCGTGCCAATAAAGTTTTTTGAGTGTAATTGAGACGGCGACATCTGGTGGTTGATTATATTGTTGCATAGTCTATCATAGTCACCTGTCAATCTACCGCCAGTGACGTGCGGTGAGGTCAGTGAGTGGGTAGGCACTGAGTTCTGAAAGCCAGATTTCTCTAAACCTATATATTGTTAAATCAAAAACAATAAACAACAAACAGGCACGCACGGCCGATTTCAAATAAGTTCCTCCCTTTCTTTCTTTCTTTCTTTCTTTCTTTCTCTCTCACTCACTCACTCACTCACTCACTCACTCACTCACACACACAGACGGGACGTATATGAAATGTCACGACGGTGACTTCAGGTTTGCCCGTAGCCTACTGTAGTTTGGTCTAAATGATTAAACATCGCATCCATCGACTTAACGGACCCGTCCCTCACACCGAGGGCAGAATAAACGTAAGGCAACAAGTCAAACCTTCGCCGATTCAAACTACCGGTACTACTTCTATTCAACTTAAAAATAAAAGACAGCATTCATCATTATGTAGGACTACAGCATAACGGACAGATAGGACCGCCTTCTCCAACGTGGAACGCCCTCTCCGTGCCTCTCCGCGGCTCCTCGGAGAGCTTTTCGTGCAGCTCTCCTTTTTCTAACTACACGTCGAAATGGCGGAGAGCCCACGGATAGCCCTTGGCTGTGATTGGTCCGCTAACGCCAGCATTTCGGAATGGAAACTTCCTGTTCGTACATCGTACATCACAATAAACCAAAATCACAACTACGACTCTATAATTAATGTGACAAGTGTGTTAAGCCAGCGGCGTTGTCCGGCTGACGGTGGCTGGTTAGAGCACTTACGGCACGTGTGTACGGTCACATACTGTTATAACGGAACTTTCATAACGAGGCTAGCGGGCTAACCACCATGCTAACTGCGGTGGGAACAGCGCAAAAACCCGCTGACTTTAATCCCACGGCTCATGACACTCTCTCAAACACCGTCAGGTTAGAAGCAAACACTTTAGATCGATACTAACTAACGGTAGTAGTTAGTATCGGGTGTCCCTGCTGACTGTGTGTGGAAGCTGGGGGGAAGCTAGCTGCCTCCGTGTAGCTTCAAGCTGTTGCAGCTGTTGAATTAGCAACGCAGTTTGGAAACAAGACCGGGGAACCGCTGCGTTAAGACACGATAACATAAGCATTATGACCCGCTGGGTGTCACTTTATTCAGCAAAAACTGTCGCGTCATCAACATCCTTTTTCTGTTAGCTGCCATCGTTCACTGTGTGTGAGGAGCCGGGAGGACGTAAATAAACCAGCGTGGACGTCTTCTATATACCTCATGAGGTAGGCTTCTCTAAGCTCGACTTCAGTTGCGCCATCTACTGTTCTGGCGGTGAATTGTTTTCACAACAAAAAGGCTCGTAGAACTATAAATCAAAAAGGGTCCGTCCGCTCCGTCAGTCCGCAACGGACTCGGAGTAGCATACATTGGCCTTAAGCTGCGTAAATGTCTAGTAATATCTCGATTTTAATTGGTCCATGAATGATATGTAACGTAAAGGCTTATGTGGCATACCATTTACGTAAATAAGGCACAAAGAATGATGCTTATTTGCGTACATGTTAAATCATACAGAATCAGGTGCGCATGCGGGAAAACTTTTTTTTTCTTGCCGTCCACAATGAATAGGCGGTTAATTTGAACGGAATCCGACATCACAAACTGTCATCTTCCGAGGCAGCTTGATTTTTCTTAAAAACCGGCTTAAACCCTATTTTGTAGTGCCTGCATGTTTTCCACAACATTTGTACCTACTGTTGTTTATTTATATTGAAATAAACAGTTGTTTATTTCATTCATGCGTACTGGCATCTTTGAGCAAAATACCCCCAAAAATTTTCGGCGCGGCGCGTGACATTTACTGGGGGAAACACTGAACAGCAACATCTACATAGATGCTTTTCGACAATTCAAGTTTATCTTGTGTACGACTGTGCCTCCCTGTGGGAAACACTGGTATCACCATTGGATTTGTGAACCTCCAGTCTATCATGAAGATTTAACATCTGTTCAGTGCAATTCCACTGCTGCTAGTCATTACTCCAGTTAGAAGTTAACTATATAGAATATAAAAAAGCTCTTTGCCAGAAGACAGGTATTATTGGTGGGAAGAATGTTTCTAGTCAGCTTCAGTAACAACAGTTTTGCTACTGAGATTGGAACAATAATTATTCTAATCCAAAACTCACATGAAGACAAAATCTTTGAATGGAATCCTACCTTTGGTTTTAGTGGCACAGCATAAACAGGTTCTGTGAGTGACAAAATGTCCCCTCTATTAAGTGTTTGGTAGATATGGTCCTCTCTGTCCTCTTCATCCTCCTCCCCCTCCTCCTCCTCCTCCTCCTCCTCTTCCTCTTGCTCTTCCTCTTCCTTGTCTTCCAGCTCCCTGTCTGAGTGGTCGGAGGAGAACAAGTGTCGCCTAACAGGCAAATCTGTCTCTGACCATCTGTCCCTGAGGAGGATAAGAAGACAATATCTCAAAAAGATTAATGGAGGAACAATAGCTTCAATCTAAATTCAATTTCACTTTTCTTGTAGGGAAAAACTAATAAAACCTTTTTAACGTCTACTACATGTATTTATCACAGCAAAACTCATATTCAAAAAGCCATGAAAGACTTACATTGAATAAGCAGGACCAAAATCAAGACCCTGAAACCAAAGCAGTTAAACGGATATCAGCCAATATAAATTGCATAAATTCCACCGATGTTTTCCTATTGCGACATATCAAATCTCCTCAATGACAGATGAGTAATAGATTTTAAGGCTCACCACAAGATTATGATTTATTTATATGAATATTTTCTGCGTCATGACCAACAGATGGTTTGGTACAGAAAAAAAACAAGGCCTATATTCTCATTATAATGTAAATGTACGTTCAAATCCCATTTACATACAACTATTTTACTTTTACAACCTTTCTACATTATAGGAGCCAAAATTATTCTATTACTGCTTTTCCCAAAAGAAACAACAAAACAATCATAAACCATTGCGATCTATCCGGGACCAACTTTCTGCTCTGGCACACTTGACCAACATATCAGATTTACGTGAAGCCTTCTTGTGTAGATTACATAATTTAGACGCAAGTCTTGTCAAGTCTAATCGTGTCCGATTTATTTATATACATATAGCACATTAAATGATGAGTCAATGTGCTTTCAAATAATGACAAAGGAAGGTAACACAAGCATGGACAAAAACAGAAGAAGTAGGCTACAATGTTAAAAATGTATTCTGTAGAAAAGAAAAACATAGAAGATACTTTAAAAACACATAGATAAAGTAAAATGAAGAAAGGCCTTCACAGAATCATAAGTGAGACTGAAGCTGAATTAAAAGCCAGATTAAAAAAGTGTCTCGTGATAATATTAATATTAATTTCAGAGGAGGTTTACCTGGTGTAAATTGCTGTGCTGATGTGTGGTTCAGATATGAAAGACTCTGAATGGTCACTCTCTGAGAAAGTCCTTGGTCCAGCAAGAGGGATGGCCCAGGTCTGTCCAGTGAGCGAAGAAGACAAGATGGCTGCAGCTAAAGCTGATCTGTGGATGAGAAGACACAGTTCATATGAGAACAGACAGACACTTTGTGTAAATGGTAAATGCTCTGTATTTTTAAGTGGTTTTGATAGTCTTGAACTAAAAGAACCTTACAGTGTAGTTTTACTATTCACTTATTCAAACAGACATTCATAGAGTGTATCTATGTGCAGCACTTTCTCTACCATCACTCATACATTACATTTCATTTTACAATAAGTGCATTCAACCGTGAGGGTAAAAACCCAGAACAACAAGAATCAAGTTAGTACAATTTGCTTAAAAAAAAGACAATTTACAAAGTGCTACATGTGAATACCATATAAGTGTAACTCTTTTTATTTTTTCTTATCCAAGTTATAGTCAGAACAGATGTGTCTTTAGCCTGCAGCAGAGGATGTGTAGAAGTTATGCTGTCCCAATGTCAACAGAGAGCTTGTTCATCCATTTAGGAGCCAGGACAGCACACAGTCATGATTTTGTGGAGTGGTTAGGGTTGTAAGATTTAACCATGTCCTGGATGAAGACTGGACCCTATCCCTGGGTAGGGCGGAAGTGATCCCTGCTGTGGCGAAGCCATCATGCACAAATTGGAGTTCAGTGTCTTTTTGGAGTTCAGCCAACTGCCTATATATATTGTGATTCATGTGTAACATAAAAGCACAAGATATGTGACTTGCCACGTCAAAAATTTAAATTGTTTTCTCATCTTGATACTTCCATTTGATGAGTTAAAAACCTTGTTTCACATTCAACATGTGGTAAAGTGTGATTGACCCAACAAAACAAATGTACCCCTCATCTACCCCTCTCTTTTTAAAGGTTCAGTCAGTACGTTTTCTGGTACATGACGGAGATTACACAAATACAGGTCTTACAGAAAGCAATGAGACGCAAAAGAACAAAATAGGGGTTAAACTAGTGATGAGCGTTAGGTACCTGGGTCTCTCAGGTGAGGGATCTGGACTGCGGGGGGGTGGGGTACGAGGCACAGCAGGTTTAGGAGCAATAGAGGCAGCAGGGATCAAACCAGGGGCTATATGCTTCTACACAACACACACGTAGAGATTAGGTGAAGGAAACGGTTAGCAAAACATAGACATACTGTAAGTTACACTAACACACACAGAGTGTTGGTTCTATTGCAATGATTAAGGACGGAAGCTATTAATAATATTAATAATAATAATAATGACAATGTTAATTGGTGTACAAGGTTTACAAGGAACAGACAATTTGAATAAACACGAAAACTGAGGAAAAGCTAAATAAGAAGATAACAGGGTCAAAGGTCTGATCTGATCGATATCCTCCACATTGACAGGTTTATACAACAGCCTGAGGACTTACTCTGCTGGAAACACACTGTGTATCAGCCACTACAGACCACATATTCATGTTCACACTAACTGACAGGAGATAAACACTGGGCAATAAATCACTGTTAATCAATTAGTGTTTTAATATGGGTGAACAAAACTAATACCATACACGAGATGTGTGATCCGGGCTCAACTATCGTTACCACACGTTAGCTTGAATGTTGAGTCTGCTCGGTTCATGTTATCTCCATCAGAAGTATAAGCACTGAGCCTGTTAGCTAACTAGACACAGGAAAAGCTGCATTTATTTCCTGGACGACTCCGAACTTACAAACGCCTTGTCCTTGTCCCTCTGAAGTTTTTTCAACATGGTGTCAAACAGGTCGTGGACGTTTCCTTCAGCTGAGTTACTGCCCCAGTGTGGAGGGAGACCAGTTCACCGCGTGGTCCCTCAGTGTGGACGCGTCAGGAAAGCCTCTGTGATGTTTTTCTCGTGGTCTCTCCTTCGCAAGCTGCTGGACTCCACAGGCTGCTGTGTTGACACGGTGACGGTATCCAGACGCTGCACACGCTGGAGACACGTACAAACAACAGGAGCGTTGATTGGTTAAGAGCGAAGCACGAGGCCAATCAGGGACTAACTTAATTCACCTAGCAACCGTGCCCTTAACAACAGCCGGACCGACCAACAGGCGGCGGTATCGTTCCATTTAATGATAAACTCTTTCTTTCTTCAATAAATCCCACGTGATATTTATACCGCAATGTGGAATATACAGTTAACTAAGTATGACATGTAATACATAAAGTACCCATTCAAATATATATTTTATTTTTTTCAATATGATTTAAGCTATTTTAAAAAACTAATTCAATTTAATTTAATTAAAGATCCAGATTGAAAATGTCTTAAACATCTCCATATTTATCACAGCAGATCTTCAGAATTCTGGTTTTATGTAGAAATATTTTTGTGTAGCGTAAATCTGTGCATCTAAGCACACTTGTTCTGAGCAGGCGATTGAGAAAATAATATGTTTAGTTAAGAAAGGGTTTCACCCTTTTGGCTGTAAATCATCTGAAAAAATCAGTGTGTGTTTTATCAAGTGCTGTCCTTTGCCCTAAGGAATGGTTGAAATAAGAATCCTGTAACCAAAACTCAACAGAGTTGTTCCTTGCAATATTCAATTGTCCTGCAAAAACTCACTAATACAGAGACATTACGCCTTGGAGGATTCATCTCCAGCTGAACCACACACAGCAGGGGGCATTGTAGAGAGTCTGATGCTATGAATGGTATGGGTGAAGAAAGGCCTGCTGGGTACATTTTTTATCACATGTTGTTTCTGCTCTGCTTCTATGGTAGTGGATTAGGATGCCATGTGAGCGCAGACCTGACTTTAAACAGTTACAAACCCATGAGTGTTGACTTAGTGAGTGACGGCTCGCTGAGGCCTGTGGTCAAACTTCATTCCAGTCATTCCCAACCTGCTCGACAGTTTCAGCCAATGAGCTGCTTAGAACCACTAGCACATTAAAAACAAACCCAGGAAACTTGTTTTGCCCCCATTTTATTGACGTTTCAGTTTACACACATAACACAAAGACTTACCAACAACGCATTTACACCACAGTTGCTATGAGTACAGATAAGAAGCAAAGGCAATCTGAAACCTCATAATAGCAGGAAGCATTACCTTCTGCATATACACCAAGGCGTTTAAGATCACTGTGCACTGTGAAATGAGTGCAAAGATATGTTTAAACATCTTGCCTCTGTTAGCTGTTTACTTGGCACTTACTAATATGAATCATTTACTGCAAATTCTTGTTATTATGACACTTCCTTCACGATTTAGTATAAATGGCACTTCAGACACCATTAAAAGGTAAACAGATTGTTACATCTTCTCAGTGTTGGTGTCTAAAAACATTTACATTTAAAAATATCTTTACAAAGACAACATGTATCAGTATATACGTTCACCAAAGGATTAAGCGAGGCTAGTAAAATACATTCCTCAAAGACACCAACCAAGAAATCCAACGTGCAAAAATTCACAACTTGACCATACACAAACTACTTCTGAAAACTACAACATACAGTTAAATATATATTTTTGTGTGTACTTTTTTTCGTTACATAAATAATTTGATTATCAAATGTGTATAAGAATCTACTTTGTAGATAAAGCCATAGTCCAACACTGCAAAGTGTCAGGTGAATGTCGGATGTGACGAGGATTAAGACGGGTAGAGACAAATAGAAACCTGACTGCAGGGTTTGATCGAAGTCACTGCTGGGTGACCAGCTGTCTGGATTCAATGCAGGAATTTCATCAGCCTGCCCACATTCTTCCCTTCTGGAGGTAAATAATCTTTTAACTGCATGACGACTCACATTACTACTGACAGACAGCTCGTGCTCGTCTTACCTAAGGACAAGCTACCAGACAGGGGCAGCACTGATGAGGTTAAGAATAGTCAGGTAAAGGTATAAACAAGCAAAATGGGGATATTGAGGCAATTTGGTTTGTGGCATCACTGGTACATTAATATATGCCAACATTTCCATTTCCAACAAGTCCCAGGCAACAAAAATCCTCAAAGGCTGTCTCACAAATACAAAAGTGACATTTATATGGAATCAAAGTATGTATATATACATTTTTTTTTTAGCAGCTTATAGAATATTGCATTCATCAATTTCTCCACAGACAAAACAAAAAAAAAAACTGCACAGCAAATTTTGTTTCCCTCAATCACTGTTTAACATACTGTAACAAGGTTACATATATATAGAGAAAATATGGTATTTCCCCCCCAAAAAAAATTATCAGTGTCCACTGATTGCAACAAATATTGTGGCAATGACCAACGCCTTCGCATGTACAGTATGAAACATTGTATGAAGGATACACATAGGACGTAACTGCTCAGTGCGCAGTTACATCAGTACACAATGGCACTAAAAAGGGATAAGCCATATTAAAATCACTCCCCTGCATTCGAGTAGAGAGAACGACGCTGGGTGTGTTCTTGCAACTTTTTGATTTCGTCCTTCAATTCGTCTGGAGCGTTTCTTCCAGAAAACACGGCGACATGACAGTTTCACTTAGAAACCTGTCTAAGTGCTGTATAGATATAGACTGGAATTATATACTTTTTCCCTCGGTGCAGTTGTACTGTGCTGTACGCAGACTGGCATGGTACACAATGATTTTCCATTATATTTTAGTTCACAGTCCTGTTTACTTCAGGTACTGTACTGGTGAGGTCACCAGTATGCAGTATTGGGCACAGCCACTTTCCACGGTAGCTGGCAGTAATGTCACATTGTTGACACACAAGCTACACACACACTACTGCTCAATGTTCCAGTGAAAACACCAAAGGGCACTGACACTGGACCATCGCAGGTCCAGTATGCGTACAGCACAGTACTATATGCAGCCATGCTCGGCTCAGTATGGATACTGCACAATGTCTGCAGACCATCAAAAGGTCTGCGGCTGGTTCAGTACAGGACGCTGTCGTTGTTGTAGGAGCTGGAGCTGGGGAAGGTGGGACAGGGTTTGTTCCAGGGCAGCGTGCCAGAGTTGTCTGCCGTGGGGAGGCTGAGTGTGCTGGCGCTCTTTAGCTTGTTCTTCAGACCCCAGCTGAGGAAGGACGACTTCTTGGTCACTTTGCGGGTTTTGGAGTTCTTGTCTTCGTCGTCGTAGGCCAGACAAATCATGGAGTAGGTCTTCGGCAGGTTTCCAGAGAAGGTGGCACTCTTGGTAGGCTTGATGGAGAGATAGACAGAGAGACAATTAATGGTTTATTCAGTCACCATTAGTTTCTGAGTCCGGGGCTCTGGTCGAGCTCAGCGGAGTCATCTCATCTCATCAGATCCTCAACATTCTCTTGATCCCATAAACCATCATCAGTGTCTAGACCCTAGCAGGGGGTCCTATACAATGCAGCCACGCCCTCTTTCAACCTTGATGGTAGCAGGGGGTCTAAGCATCACTTTTATTTCTTATTGTCAAGTCAATACATTTGATTCATT
Source organism: Platichthys flesus (assembly GCF_949316205.1). Lineage (NCBI taxonomy): Eukaryota > Metazoa > Chordata > Actinopteri > Pleuronectiformes > Pleuronectidae > Platichthys > Platichthys flesus. The sequence goes on along the minus strand of NC_084945.1, from coordinate 25,949,811 downwards.
CTTCAGATAAAGCCTCTCCTGATTGAACTATTATTACCAATTACTACTTTCATTGCTGCTGTTTTCAGTGTTAACATTAATTATATCTATAAATATCCCTGTTATTATTTACATAGGGTTAGGGTTAACCACGTTTTAAAACTTGATGATACATACACAGAATCATATCAATAAACTAGTTTTAATGCTCTCTGTTTAATTCCATCCATGTAGGTCACATTCAAAGGTCTATTTCTCATGAGAAACCGTATGGACTACTGACTAAGTCAGGAAACACTACCTTTAAGAAGAAACCTGACACTCTGTCAAGTCATCTGATACTTACACCAAATTTGCCATCACACTGTTTGAAGGATGACTTTTCTTTTTTCTCGAAGTGAGTAGGAAGAAAATAAGACATGGCCTACCACGGCAAGATTGCTCTCCATCATGCTGACCACTTGGATGTCGATCCCGTCCTCGTCCACGTCCTTCAGCAGCCGCATCACGTCGCTCACACTGAACCATTTGCAGTCAGTCTCGCCCACGGCAATAATGTAGTCACCTTCTTTGAGCCCATCAGCCTGAGAAAGACATTGAGGTAGAAGAGGCGTAAAGAGAGGAGGGTTAAAGTGAGGAGTCCTTATGTTGTGGCAGCACAGAGTAAATGTTTACAGTGGAAGGTTTGTTTGAAAGACTGGGTCACCTACTTTCCTTCAACACCCTGGAGGTGGATGGGATCAGCAGAGAAAACACTGAGGTTTAGTCCCAAACACAGAAGGGAATTAAAACTTCAAGAGAACATTATTTCATAGCTGTGGGAAATCTGTCTTATCTACACGTTCTCAGCTCTTTCAGTCCAAGAACTCAAGATGAGTTTTTTGAAGGCTGATCGGCAACTCTAGAGAATCAATTGGTTGTAAAATAAATCCTGTTGAATGCAGCATTAAACGTTATAAAGAGTCTGACCTAGTTTGGCTTATGCAATACCACTTGACTGTTTCTGTGTTAAGGCTGTGGGGCGTAATAAGAGTCTGCTCATTGTCAGCACCTCTTAATGTGCAGTCAGACTGGGTTAATACTCTTGGATTCTTAATTCAATTAGTTGCCAGAGTGGATGAAGGGGGGCTTGGGTGGGAGGGGTGGTCGCTCAAAACACTTAAAAGGCCAAATCCTGTTTCGGTTTTCGGAGACTGACTTTAATTAATCAACAGTTCTCTAAGCAAATAGGATTGTGTCATTTTAACTTATTTCATATTGAGTATGCAAACGTGCTTGACATTTTAAGCTGTTAAATTCCACTCACTCTGTGTTGAAGGAGTTCATAAGTTAATGAAGAGTATTTCATAGTTAAACTAAAAAGTGGCTAAAAGAAAATTAAACTGAATCAGAGAACTTTGATAATATATTTAGTGATGATCCGTGTGATGATTTCAAGTCTCTGCAAGAGAGCATGATGTTTATACCATACTGACATTCACTGAAACTAAGAGATGAATACATTGCAGAAAACGTAATCTTTCCCTGCTCTGTGAAAGATAAGGAGGAAAGGTTAACTTACAGCAGCTGGGCATAGTGGGTCCAACGAAACAACCTGGACTGGGGATTCTCCTTTCAGGGTGAAACCCAGGTCTCTGTCTTCTGGGCGGAGTCGTAATGTCCGTGGGGCCGTCCACCGCTGCTTGGCGGAGAAGACCGACAGAGGGCCCTGAGACGACAGAGTAAGTAGATGCACTGTTTAATATGGGTAATGATTTGTCATTTTGGTGAAGGCGCCATAATAATACCTGCATGTGTACATTTCAGCCCCACTTCACAGGTGGTTCAGGAAAGTCAAGTGACCATGCACCATATTTAAATGACCACTCTCACACAACAGATCCCCTTGGTTTATAAGTTTCTATATTTAGTGAACTAGTCATTTTCTGTTTTATAACTCACAGGCACCCTGTTTCTTTGGAGAGAAAAAAGGCCTCAGTTTACCAAGTGACTCATATCAAAACATTCCCAGCATACTTTATGTTGGGCATGTTGAGTTGTAGATACACAGAACCTGCAGTATTGTATAAAATAATAGACATCAAAGAATTGGTCAAAGAGTAAAAAATACTGAAAAGTATATTATTTTGTAATCCAAGGAGATTGGGGTTTGTCTATATTGGTTAGTTATTTAGCAGCATTACTCATAGAGCATAGAACCAAAATTGTGATATGTGGCATGGCCTAACCCCAGAAAGAACCTGTTGAATATCTGATCCAGATCAGGATGCGGATCCAGCATTTGTTTGTCTTTCTTTAACATCTGAAAATTGGGTGTAAACATTTTTCTTGATTTCTTCGGGAATTATGTGTGAGCCTTGACTGTAGATATATTTGAGTGAATATCCATGAGTTTATGAATTTTCCTACAGATTTAAAATCGAGTGAATTCAAATGTTGTTTCATAAGGCTGTAGGCTTTTTTTAGACATTGTATAGTAACAAGTAGGGCATGAAACCTGTAACTACCAATGTGTAGCTGAAACAAGTAATATAGCATTAGTCATAAGGCTTGGTTGAACTTTTGGTGACTGATAGGCCTTTGCAGAGGTATGTGCTCTACTGAGTGCAATTCTAAATTAAAATGGTTTGAAAACAAGCTTTTTCAAGACAAATATTTGATATTTGCTCTTTTAAAATGACCTAATTGAGTCATCTATTTATTTTCTAACGTATAATACTGACTAATAAAATCTCTATTAAACAGAACTGATCACGAACATTTCCTACATTCCCATTTAGACTGCTGAAGCCAACTGTTGCCTTGCATTAATACCCTTATCTGCTGGGAAAATCTCTGCTCCAGTAAAGCCTGACAAACAGCATTGCCTCTACTTCAATTATCACCATAGCAGTTGTATGGAGAAATAGTGCAGGATTTATCTGTTCAGTCTCGCAGTGCCCGGCAGATCCCGAGGGATTACTGTCTTGCTGCTGAGACTGTTAATGAAGAGGAAGGTACCAGAGGGGGAGTTATTCAGATATTCTTACACCTGCTGCCTGGGAACAAGCTCTGATCCTTAACCCCCATAACAGCTATCTGCTTAGAAACCTGTATTTCTTAAGATTGAAGCCTATTTTTATTGTTATGCTCATGTTAAAAAGAGGTTAAATTGCAAGTATGCAAGTTAGTTTACAAGGATGCAGACAGAAGATTCCACTTCCACTGACAGAATATGCCAGTGCCCCCTCAAAGCCACCACCATAATATGTGTCCAGTATAATAATATGATCCCAAACAAACATTTTAGTATGAGCCATCCCAAAAGAGATCAAACCCCAAGCTTTGGAAATATTTAACAAACTGTCTCAAGATAAATTCAAATAAGCAGGAAGGACTTCATGATATGTTTTTAGTTTGAAACTTCAGCTCCAGCCATCTGCCTCTAAATAGATCTCACAATAACCTAAATAGAGTTCAAGCCAGTATCCATGGTTAGTGTTAGTTTTGCATTTATTAACCTGGGTGGAAGTCCAAGAGGCTTTAGGAAGAAAAGAGGACCAACTGGCCAAAGCCTCCTCGAATATCACCCTTGGTTGGTTGTACTCAGAAATAACAACAAATTGACTCTAGGTGTTAAAAACATGTGAAACTTTGATTTCAAATCATTTACTGAATAAACCAACCAACATGTACAAAATGAAAACAGCATTGTGAGTGGAAGAAGATTAGTAACCCACATACCAGCCTCTGGAAAAAGTCGGTGACTTTCACCTTTGTGGTTGCAGGAACCTCCATTTCTGCTTTGTGCTCTGTCTTAGCTAGGGAAAGAAGAGGGGAGAAAACAAAGCTGTCATTCTACAGTGTCTACTTTTACAACCACATTTTAAACAGTGGCTTGGCAAAGAGGTAGGCAGGGAGTCGACAGTGTAAACATTACATCATGTGTGTCTGGAAGCAAACGTCACTTATCACATCTGATTGCAGCTGGTGTGGTTCACAATACAGCAGAGTTTTTATGAGCTGTTTCCTCAGCGACGGAGCTCACACATCAACAACGCAACATTAGTGTCATTTGTTTGTTGTGGTGACTTTAAGGTGACTGGTCAGTTTCTATGTCGACCCCAGAGTGAATCGTCGTCACTCAAATAAAGTTAACAATCATCCTGATGCTATCTTCAATTCTCATGTTTACTTTAACAGGATGTTTATATTGATTGTGGTGCTGCTCTCTCTTTAATCCCTTAATACCAGTGGTGGGATGTACATTTACTCTATTACTGTACTAATGTTTCTTGTTTGGATCTGCATTTCACTAAGTAGATTTATTTTGAGGGAATATTTACATTTATGTCACTACATACACTCCACTATATTGTTTACAATGCACTGCATAACATTGTATATTCATTTTGTTTCATTTCTAAAATGAATCAATAACGAGTGGGGAATTGGTCCACTGATCCAAGCAGTGAAGGCAGCTAACATTAGAGCTTGCCTCCTTTAATGAGAGTTAGGGTCATACATAAGCTAATGCAAAGAGTACATTTAGTCTATTTATTTGTTCTTTTACTTAATTCAAATGTTTCAGATCGTCCTCCACCGCAGCTCAACACTCACAGATGATGTCGGGTGCCTCCGTGTAGTCTGTAAATTCTTCCTCGTTGTCATTTTCGCTGAACTTGTTGAGCGAGCGCTGGTGACTGGCTTTTAAAATGTCCTGCAGGATCTCCAGCTTGGTCAAGTGGTGGCACAAACCATATATCCTCAGAGCCTCCTCGTGACCCAGGATCGCCCGTCTGATGTGTGCTTTGCCTACAGAGAGGGAGGAAAATGTATTTATAAAATGGATGAGGGGAGAGATACAGGAGAGAGAAGAAGAGAATTAGGAGGAGAGCCCCGAGGACAGACAGAGATGAGGAGGTAGAGTCATGTCAGGTGTCAAAACAACTCTTTCGGCTGCGTTCTACTGTTTACATTAGCTGTCCTCTGGGTGTTTACTCTTACCAATGCGCTCACGTTCTTCTTTGTTCTTCAGAATGTCCAGAGGAGAGCGTCCCTCGGGAAGGCGATCATAGACCTGAGACAAGGTCTTCTCCTGCTGGTCCTCATCATCACTAGGCCCCACTGTGCACACAAATAACCCTTAAAATTAATCATATATTATATATATGACAAATATCACAAAATGATATATATTATCCATCCATTATTTTTTGAGGGTTGCAAAGGTGCTGGAGCTACCAAATTTGATTGATGTATGTTTCTTAGCAGGATTATTCAATAATGATTGAACAAATTTTCAAAAAATTCGAAAAACTCAGACATTCTTAGAAGAGTAAATTTTAGGAGTCTGTGCAATTTGATGCAGCTTGATTGCATTTAAGGGGCCTGTTGGGCCAAGGCAGAAGTTTGCGCTCTACTGAGTGCCATTCTAGTTTCAGAGAGCCATCTACCATGCAGGACATTTTCTGAAACAAACAGCTAACACTACACTCACACACTGCAAGATTTGAAAGGAAACTGTTTACAGATAAGTCAGTAAACACAGTGCATAATTCGATACAGTCAAGTGCACTGAAATACAAACTAATACATTTATCAGAGAGAACAATCTATCTATCTACCAATGATATTGATGACTCAGTACTGAGTTGAACTTGACTGCCTTCACATCCTGGCTCATCACATTGAACTGTAAAATCTGAAGCAGCAGCTCTTTCTGGAAGCCTGACCAGTCTGTTTCAGAGAGCCGCATGAAGCTTTCACACAGTGTGTTTGTGGTTGACCCTTTTATGAAGTGGCCTTTATTCTGTCTCAATTTCTGGGCCTAGTCCCTGTTTATAGTTCTGTGGTAATTGCTCTATTCTCCTCAGTCACGCAGGAATCTGTTAATGAGCTGCCAAACTAAATGCTGCTCCGTTCCACTGTTCCCCTATTCAGTCCCGTCCCATTGACAGTACCGAGGAGAGCTAGGAACATCCATGGAAATGTGATGACTATCTCCTGTATTCTGTTTTTCAGTTTAATCTCATAAATTTGAATGGTGAATATGTAATAAGAAAAACAGGAATCCAACAACAGTGTAATAACCCTGGTGCTTTTAAATGATTAGTTGTGAAGTGGACTGTTATCCCCCAAAAAGGAAAAGCCATTAAAAAATGAAATAATATGATAAATGATTAGCAATAAATGCCACCACAGTTATTACTGCAGAGTTTTTGTTAGCTCTAAAAGCATCCTTCACATCCTCCCTCACTCAGTCTCTGGCTCTCACACTAGCTCTATCCATTTGATCATGTAGACGACCTTAAGACCTTACACACACTGTAATTCTCCAGCAGTCTACAGTACTTACACTTCACTGAGTTCAACTGTCTCTTATTTCCTTAAAGCTCTCTCGGCCTCTCTCTCTCTAAGCAGCGTTCCTTGAAACACAGTCTCTCTTTACCGTGGGGTGTGTGTCCCTTAAATAGCTGTTATGTAATAGCATTGTGGCCGACTGTGGCTCAGACCAGCCATTTAACATGACCAACGTGGTGTCCTACAACAGCAGTTTAAGAGATGGATCCGGTTTTACAAGGCATTCCAGATTAGGTTGAAGGAGTCTTTTGTTTTTACACCTTGTAAAAAAACACAGTTGCACTGATATCCCAGAGAAAGTCCATTAAATGTTACTGCAGGTGTTCAGATGGAGAGGAGGAATAGGTTTACAACATTCACTTAATCTTTGCAAACACAAAGTCCACCTGTTAACCTAAACTCACAGAGCAAAACTGTGCGGTTCCAAAAGTAAAAATCCTATTAAATTTCTGAACAGAGATTTGGATTATCAGCCATAATATTTTAACCATCCGAGGTTGACTAACCACAAGCTATGTTAATGTGAAATAATGCTATATACTCTAGCTACTGCGGAGATGGTAGTTGCTTGTTTAGCGTTTGCAGTGTGTAGAGCACACCGCTCTACTTGTTCTTACTGTATATATTGTTGTTTTATGTCCGATTGTTGTTTTTATGTCCAATGCACCAACCACACCAAGGCAATTTCCTGTATGTGTAAACATACTTGGCAAATAAAAATAATTCTGATTCTGATATAACATCTAGTCCACAGTTCACACTATATGCAAACTACTTTGCATTGTCCTGCTAAAACAGTGATGCTCATCACTATATGATGAGTATAAGATTTTTAATTTCTACATATACAGTTTACTTACGCTGGTGGTCGAGAAGGGCTGAGGCTACAAAGTAGTGTGCCATGGAGCGGTAGTGGTTGGTTTTGACTTGCGACATGGTGGACCAGAACAATGGGACATTGTCTTTGATTGGCGTCTGGATCATGGACTGATGGACTTGGTCGTAAATTTCCGAGACCTGGCAGGAAACGATAGACAGAGTTACTGAGAGGTCAATTCTAGCACTGATGTGTATAAAATCACTGGTGGAGATGAAGGATCTGGAGGTGGTGGCATTATCGCTTTACATTCGAATACATCCTACTAATGTAGTGTGTGGCCTGTGGTGGTATATACCTTTGCAGCCTCCTGGGCCATTTTCATCAAGGAGGAGAACTGGTTTCGAATCCCAGGCAGTGCAGTCTTCTCAAACATACACTCCTGAGCCTGAGCAAGCATCATGCGGATCAACATACTGAGCATGGCTGGACTCATGTCGTAGCTGGGGGTGTGGGTGAAGGTCTCCTTCAGGTGGTTCAGGATACCTGGAGGAGAATGAGTCCTCAGTACAACTCAAAAGAAAACGATTCCCACTCCGCAATAATGGTAGTTAACACTCATTTAATTAATTTGGGATGTTCTGAGACAAATCAATGACATTTTGTTGTAGAAGACTTCAGTATTTTTGTTTATGACCTGTAGGGAAATAAATCTCTTTTGTTTGTATTTCAAACAAATAATTCAAACAGAATCTGGGATTAACCTCCCCTGCTGAAATGCTCTATTTATCTGTATAAAAACCCAATAATCCATTGATGGTCGCATATAGTTTACCGGATCAGAAAACAACAAATTGTAGGGATATTTACATAGTTCTCAATTTCAGAAAATGTATCTTAAACCTACCAACTTCCACTGGAGACTGTATTCTTTAACCAAGGTAGTACTATTTAATATTTGTCAACCGAATTATTGCAACACTGAAGTCTCAAGTAGATATTTTTAAATTAAAATGCGTATTAGAATGACTCTATACTACTGTTTTTTTCCCTCCTCTTTTTCTGTCTCTATAATTTTACTCAATATGATTTTAAAAGACAGTCATCCATCAATATATAATAATAATAATGGTTAATAATGATAATGATGGTTGTAATCTAATGCAGTAATGTCATCTTCACCATAAATATTGAAGATTGTTAATAGTTTGTCCAGCCTGAAGGACTCTTTAACTTCTCAAGTCCACACCAGAGGTAACAAGCGATTATGTGTAGTAAAACAGAAACTGAAAACTAATTGCCATGTAGGTAGTTTCGGTAGTTTACACATAAACATGCACTACATACAGTACAAAATAGCCTTGAGTTGATGATAAATATAACTATGATACATTTGAGAAAGTTCCACACAGAAATTATGTGATTCCATATGTCAGATACTCTCCACATTTCCCCCTGTGAAGGTCTGCTGCATTTACTACAGTATTCAGTCAGGGAGAAAAGCTCACTGCCAGCAGTGGGATCAATGTCAGTGTGTTTCTTTAGAATTTAGCCAAAACACAAAACCTCTTCAATTAGTTTTTCATTTTTAATGGGAGCAATAAGACGATGAGCATTCCATCTGAGGGAGCCTCCCTCATATTTTATGGATTGAAAAGCTGGCAGCAGAGACTTGAAGACAAATTAATAACAGAGCACTGACTCCATAGTCTGCATCTGAGACTCTGAGATATCTGACTGGCCCCTCCCATCCGCTTTTGTTTAACTGGCTGAAGGGCACTGTGGCAGCCCTTCAACAGCTAGCGTCCATGCCTGTCACCTACTACCGCTTAACTCCAGTAACAATGCTCCTCATCCTGTTTCACTAAGTACAAGCCTCAATTACAACTATCAAAGCAATACAACCGAACCCCCTGCTCATTCAAAGCTGTAATTATAATGCCATACTCCTCGTATGAGCCAACTCATAATTCCATCAAGACTCGTGTGAGCTTCCTGAACTCTCTGAGAGCTGGGGAAGCAGCTTGTATGATTGGTACTTTCTGGAGTGCAGCCACATGACAAGAAGCCAGAGAAGCATCAAATGGATTCATATTTTCCGTCACGTAGCCAAAGTCAGAGGGTGGAGGCTTATATAGTTTTTCAAACTAAGGCTGTGTTTGCACTCATACTCATTCACAGTACAGTGTGTGCTTTTTTTGATTTTAGGGTGAATCGAGAATGTTTTCAAGGGAAAGGAACGCTTCTTGTTCAGATAAAAAAGGGTCACCTGGTGATGTTCAGCTAATTTGCATGCCAAACCTTTAAAGGGGACATATTATGCCCATTTTTCCACAGGTTTATATGGTTCCTTGGGGTCTTAATGAAATGTCTGAAACATATTTTTTTCAAAATACCACAAGGATCAGATGTCTAAAACAGTCCTCCTCAGATTGACCTGTTTTCCCAGTTTTCCTAGTGTGTATAACTGAGAGCAGATTTTGAATGGGATCACAGATACACCTGGCTTGATAAAAGAAATTTGGAAAATACATTTTCTAATTCGAACGTCTGACAAAACCACTTCAAACCGAGGAAAATCACTTTTACCCAGTTAACCACACCAATCTCTTCCTACCTGCAGCTTTCTGGAAGGAAGAGATGGCCTCTGCCAGGCCGACTATTGTCTGTCTATCACTGCGGGTTCCGATTTGAGAGTAGAGGGCGGCCATGTTGAATAGGATGCTGGCCTTCTCCAGTGACATGTTCTGTTGGCACAATGGCACTCCTGTGAATGAGTCATACCTGAGGGAAAAAAGGAGGAAGCTGTCACTGACTCATCAAAACAAGCACAATATTTTTTACACAAAATAAATCAGGTCAGGTCAGGAGGTAACAATGTAGAGGATACAACTAGTAATATATTTTATGACATTTGGAATTAATAAGTTCACCAGGAGATAAGCAGGTAAATAGGGGGAAAAAACTTTTTGAAACGTTATATTCAGTAACATTATATATTCTTCTCTCCTCGATATGTGAAGGTAATGACAGTTTAAAGCTGTAGGCTCATCTTCTCCCTCTTATCCATCTCTGCTGAATGAACTGAATTCAGCAGAGGCAGATTAAACCCAAAACGTGTATGGCTCATGTCTACTGCATTAAAGCACAGCTTAATTTATAATGCTATTTGCATTTCCTGCTGAAGTACATTCTATATAACAAATTTTATAGTTTTATACGGTACCAGGTGAAGAAGATGCCAGTCGGGCGGTTTGGGGAGAAGAATCTGCTCTCCATCAGAGGAAGATGGCTGAAGTATTTTGCAAACAGGTCCACTCCAGCTGCGTTTCGACTTGGTGTTCGGCAAGCCTACAACATGAAAGAAAACATATCTGATACAGTTCTCGATAATGGGCTCCAATTAGTCACAGTTGAGTTCACCCATGTCACAAAAATATTTATTTTGAAAACTTTGCACAATTTCCCCTAGCTGTCTGAAGAGTTTCACTTTTCATCCTGCCACTTTATGATTTATGTCTCTGAAAACTGTGCAGATTAAACCGATCCAGAGAAAAATGAGACATTGTTTCTGTTTTCAGCCGTTCACGTCAACTACAAAATACCATTATCCGATAATAATTTAGAAAATAAAAACAATCTTTTTGTTTTTGTGATTGTACTTGAAACTTTTAATTGATTTATGACACTCCTTAAATACACCAGAAGAAATTATCAATCTAAAATGCTTGGTTTTATTTGTCTCTAAAGAAACTAAAGATCACTAGAGCAAAACACAAAATCAGGAACATATACTGTCAGATGGGGGTGTGAGTCTTTACTACCTGTCGCAGGTCCATCAGATCAGCAATCTCATTTTCAAAACTGTTGCCATCATCACTGTAGTGCTCCAAGATAAAGTCCTGTCAACAACAGAATAAAATCATCATCTCAACACAAAACAGTTTCTATACTTTTCACAGAAATCAAAGTGGCTGGTGAGAACCATCACCTGCTCAAAGATGATCACATCAGAACACCTCTCACAATGTCTGTCAACAAACCACAGGCTGCTGTGTGTGTGTGTGTGTGTGTGCGTGCGTGTGCGTATGCGTGTGTGTGTGCAGAGAAGCGTGGGTGTGAATGCAACTGTTAAGCGCTAAGTCGAGTCGTTAAGACTTGAAAAGCAGCTTAATAACTACAGTCACTTTTACATTGTGCGGTTGTAAGGAGGGAATGGTGAAACTGCTGTGGTTTCTGCTGTACCTTGAATGGAGTAGAGAAGTCAACTTCTTTTGTCTCCTTCAGTCCCAGAGCAATGAGGGGGATGTTAGCCGTTTCCCTGCACACAAAAAGAAACAGAGATGTCATGACCGATCATTTCATTGTAATCATTATGCATATGAGGTAAATATTCTTGAAGTTTGCCTCTAGACGTGTTGGCAGTGAGGACAACAACCCAGTAAACATGTTACAGCAGGGCCTCACGATAAAAAGTTCAATGCTGTGCTTTTTTGATTCCTCGACAATTAAGCAAGGCTCATTCTGTGAACATCGACATGAGTCTACAGATACATTAAGAGGTTAATGGTGAAGAAAAGCAGTTTCTGATGTGCGGCACTTGCTATCACCAACCGAAACTCCCTTTGACCATAGACCAAGTCTGGTTATGGATATCATGCTGATGACAATAATATTAGTTCATAATCATGTGTACATTTCTGGGATCAGCCTGGTCACATCAGCCACAGCTTTGTGGCTTTAGAAAGTTTATGTTTTCATTGATTCTTAACCGTGGTTTCATGGTAAGTCTAGATTAGACAGATGGTGCTGTTCGAGCAAGGCACCGCACACACTGCAGGGGTCAGGATTTAAAGGCGAATGAGGCCCCCCGAAGACACACCACCTTGTCTTGCAAAGCTGCACAGCTTTAAAAACAGTTTTTTGACCCTCTTTTATTGAAACTCACCAAACAGTAAACAGAAGATGCAATAAAACACCATGTTAAACCTCTGTTTTGATCTCAGTTGCAGTGATAACATTTGTCATGCTGCAGTTACCTGGAGGTCCAATCTGCTGACAGATAGAAAGCAGGTTCAGCTTGTTATCAGAGCTGAGGAAATATAAACTGACAGGTAACTGCTGCTGATCAGAGTCTATTAACCGAGAGAGAAGAATAACAAGACGTCGCTTAATGCATTGCTCTTTCTAACAACATACCCGGGTTACTTCTAGACATTTAAGTTATTAAAAAACAATGAGGGCAGCAGCGTTTTCACTGCACAAGACATCAACAACAGAATCTCCACAAACCAAACTGCTCACACTCATTCATCACTTGTTGATAAGGCAGCATTCCTCTGGCACACTGGCTCTGTGATTCACAGAAAACCTCATTCATCAGTAACACTGACCGAGCACGGTGGAGGCTGCAGCGTGTTCCATTAGTGCCTCTAGATGAGATCACTGCTCTTTTCTCTGGCTTGGACTGAGGGAGAGGGTGGGAGGAGGGGGTGAGGATATCTGTTCTGTAGGGAATCTGAAATGTTGAAAAGCCGCCTAAGACGATCATCCCCCGCCCCTCCTCCACCCCCGTTTTGAAGTGCCAGTGTTCAAGACATGGAACAGCCACCAAGTGCAGCCCCAGCTCTGTTTTACAGTGAAAAACTTGTACAACTTCAGACGTTGACTGAATATATTAAAATGCACAAAGTCACAGTCTTAAAACTAAAGCCCCATCAAAAATATATACTTAAGATTTCAAGTACAGTCATAATATTTTGAAATTCTTTATTAGGATTAATTCCTTGAGATGTATTATCTTGTTTTCAAGGAGATCCTCAAGTGTAAGAAGAGTTCATTATTTTATTAAAGTAAAGTTTTAATGTTTTACGTGATATTTCCAGAAAAAAGATATATATTTGATATACTTAATATTGCATTATTATTAGTATCAAGAAACAGATACAGATAAAGCACCCACATATTTCTGTTTTGTAGTGGTCGGATTTAAAGGTATCATTTGTTATGTCTGTGTTCTCTTCAAATTTGGTAGTTTATCAAGAAACAATGAGATTGGTTCAAGATTTAAGTTGAGAAGGAGTAAAGTTTCAGTGAGCACAATTTCCCTCAACTGTTTTTATCTAATAAAATTATTACTTTTTTCAGTCTTTTTACTGGAAATAATACTTAGCTCAGATTTTTTTCCCCTTTAAGTGTCTTTAATACTCTGTTGTACAATCTAGCCATTTATCATAAACAAGTCATTGTTTTTGTTACAAACAACCAGTTGTCATAATTCACAGAAGCAGAGGACCTCTCTAAAGTAATCTCATATTCTAGTGCCAATGTCCACTCTATCTCAGTAATAAAGTGAATGAATCCGCCTGTGGTGCTGATATCTTAATCTGTTTTCATTTGTCATCACTTCTGGATGATCCAGAGGAGGTTCAGTTTGTTGTCCAGGTCAAGAACAGTACAACCAGGTACTGAACAAACATTTACCTAATCACAAATCACCGAAGAAACAACAGTTTGGTATCAAGAGTGTCACAGACTGAATATTACACTGATTAATGTACATCATTAAAATAACCTTCAACATTTTCTCTCTGTATTTGTTTTGTCAATTGATAAGATTCAACTCAGCAAGATTAGCTGCTGTTTTTTCATTTGATGCTGAAAGTAGTTCACCCAATTCACGTAAGGAATGTGCACTGCACCAGTAACATTTACTGTACGTGCTCTCTGTGTTGCTTTACCTCATTCCAAAACCAGCTAAATCTGGTCTGAGTTAGAAATACCTATTGAAGGACACTATTCAATGGATGACTGACCCGGTGGGAAAAGCCTTGAAAGGCGAGCTGAGGTTTTTGTTTCTGCAGCTAACACAGAGGTTGTGTTTCAGGCTGAGAGGAGGAGACTAAGTCTCCATTGTGACCGTGCAGCGTCGTGCCTGAGACAATTGCTCAGAAATAACAGTGGAGAACTTTCTCAATATATCTGATATTCCCACGTAAACGTTACCTGTGCACCTGTATATATGGCCTTTTGTATATCTGGTAGTTTTAATGTGGTGACATGAAACCATTGGACTCGGCACATGTTTAATTTTCTTTTAAACAGTCACAAGGGTGACAAGTTGATGGCAGTTTCTCAACCGGTTTGTTTTCCGTGAAAGGAGCAGGCTGAATGTTCCCACACTCGAGTCCCCATGGTCTCATGTGACAGGGGACATTTGGTCCACGAGATTGTACAGAGACGCAGCTTTTTGATCTTGATGATGTTGCTACGATGTTCATTATTAGTAAACTAATTGTCTTAGTGGCTGATATCTCAAGCTATAAGGCCTCCACATGAAGGTGATATGTCAGGAACACAAACAGGGAATTTCATCACATCTGGCACAAACATCAACTCGGTTTCAATGATGACCTCAGTAGCATTGGGGGTTAAAGGCCAAGGTCACTGTGACCTAAAAACACTATTTTGTGCCTTGTGAACGCTTTATCTGAGTAATGCCCTTAGATAATCCTTCCAAATATGCTACATACATCCACTTGGACTCTCAGATTAACTGATTAGATGTAGTTGGTCAAAGTCACAGTGGTCTCACAAAACATGACATCTCAAGACTGCCTGACGGCTATTCCTTTAAATTTGGACTTATTGGATGGTCACAGCAACCTCATACCAGTCTGGAAATGTACACAGGCGGATCCTGCACTGGTTGGTGAAGGCATGCAACCACGGTACAGTATTTCTTGTTTTAGAAAAGATTAGAGATAGAGGAGGATATTTCTTGTTGCTTTAAGCTGGACACCAAACCCCTTCACATCAGACAAACTGTACGTTCCTGTCTGTAAGGATCAGTCACAGAGTGAAACACAAAATGCATCCAGAAAATCTTTACTCCACCATATTCACACATATGGTTAAAATTCTTCTTTTTTCCAACACAAGAATTCCTGTCTTATTGCAACCATGCAGACATGGAGATTTGAGGAGGCAAACAAACTAATCTGGTCTTTTTGCAGCTCCGATACGAGTAGGCATTTTTGGTTTTATAAGGTTATATTTTTACAAGCAACAGGCTGCTCAGCAGCAGTTTGATACTAAACACCTAATCATGTAGGATTTCTGTCAATGACCCTCAGAACCATCACCATAGTTACCAGCACACAACACTGCAACCTTCACAAATCTACACAACCCCACATATCTGCCCCATCGCTTTACTGCTGTTGCCATTGGTAACATGGCATCTACTACAGAAGACTGTATATGTTTGTGTGTGTATTTTAGTGTATATATGTATCATATATGTATTGGTGCCTCCTGGATGCAGAGTACACAGGCTTGTGGTGTACATGTAAATGTATTTGGTTTTGCCTTATGTGTGCGTAAGTGTATGTGTGGAGCAGGATTAGTGTGTTCAGCATATGGATGTGTGTGTGAGTGTGTGTGAGTGTGAGTGTGAGTGTGAGTGTGAGTGTGAGTGTGAGTGTGTGTGTGTGTGTGTGTGTGTGTGTGTTTGTCTGTGTGTCCAGGCAGATGGCTTACAGAGGCCTCAAGTGTTCTTGATAAAAAGATTCAGCTGGAAGCAGGCGTAATTCAATCAAGCAGAACCACCATTTCAGTGTATTTGCCGTAATTTACCCAAAAAATATACAAAGATTTTTATCTTCTGTACAATACACAAAGGGAATTTGAAATTGCCCTTATTTTCTTCTTTGTTTACATATCAAATTGAGCCCATGCCACTCAAGTCGTCAAAGTGCTCTCCATGGTTACAAAGTATGTACTTAAACCTATGTGGTTATTTTGTCCTGATGGGTTTTCTTGAGGAAGCAGGAGTTATCTACAGCATACAGATGACATTTTATAAATTACTTTATTTCCATATTCCAGTTATCAAGTCCTTTGTGTTTAACTTGACACGTGTCAATCACACCCCATAAACTCTAAAACAGAAAACACCAGCACCTATCACCGTCACTCACACACCTCAACACACCCGGTCGTCAGGCTGACAAGCCTTGAACTAGATGTTTATCTCATTCATATCCAGCTCCACTGCTCTTGGTCTGAGTGTTGCGTCACAAAAAAAACAGCTGATCCAGTTCAACAACAACAACTAATTCACACTTTACGTTCATGTCAGTCTGTATGTCTTCCTCTTTCTCCCTACACCTCTCTTCTCCGTTCAGCTATCATCATGCACTTGAGCAGTCAGTCTTATGTTGGATGCGTATTTACACAGTGTCTTTTTGTTCTATTGGTTTTGTTTTAATAGCAATCTGAGGGTAACATCTCCAGACTGAGGACTTATATAAATACTGTTGACTTCGAACAGTCCTCGCTCACAACAGGTTTGGAAAAACAAAAGCAGGATACAGTATTTGGGGGCGTCCAGGTTGAGACACTGATTATTATTAATAATATTCCTGCACACTGCTGTGACATGGCAAGGTAGGTCATTTGCTAAGTGGAGGCGCTATGTACTCTTAGAGAACACGTCTTGTTTCTCACTTATGATAATTGTGCAGTTCTAAACCTGCCTGTTTACTTCTTCTTTGTTAATGCTCCAGAGCTACTTCAGTATTATTCCTTGTCATTAGTGACTCCTGCTCGAACAGTTCTACAATATACTGTCATTTTTATATTGTTTGTGTGCTGGACATTGTGAGCAGAGCTTTTCATAAACCATCTATGGTACTGGGTGAAGTTAGACAACTGTTGGATGACCTGGTTTATCTGCTTTGAGGATTTTATAGTTAATGTTTTTCATGAAATAAAAGGTTTAATGTCTCTATTATTGACCACTTTTGTAGTTTATATTTAAGTTTGAATGGTTTACTCAACTGGTGTTATTATTTAATATTTGCATATCGGCTATTTCAGAGGTCTGTTAAGCAAAGAAAAAAGCTCTATAATTCAACTCGATAAGAAGTATTACAGCAACGAAACAAACACTGTGCTTTTACTTTTAAGACAAATCGCCAAAGGGGGAAGGAATTCTGTGAATCATTTAGCCGTGCTCAGCACCTGAAACATCTGTGAATGTCTGTGTCAGTTCCATAAATTAAAAAAATATATAAATCAAAGCGATCTAGCTGCGATTTTGACCAGAATTTGTCCCAGTTGTCCATGGACTAAATGCACTTGTCGCTTCTTCATTCAGTTTAATATTGACCATACCACAAATCCAAATCAAGTCCAAACTCAACACTGCACTTTGCATGACCACAAAGAACACAGATGCCAAGTATAAAGATGATTAGCCGAGCAATTCGCAAGATATACACATAAAGACAGACGATTGTTGAATTATTAACGGGATGATCATTTGAACAAGAGCCAGTGTCTTGTTTAGGAGGAGTATAAACAGTAGAATTAGTACAAAGAAGAAAGAGTCATGTTTATACTCACTGGGTGCTCTGGTAGACCTCCACTGAGCTGTTCAGTTCTTCTAGCTGTCCCATCAGAAGCTGCAGGTTGGCATTCACATAGCTCATCTCCAACAAAACCATCTCTTTAACCTTGTTATTAGATGTGGCCCTGCTCACAAGATAGGTGGGAGAGGTAGGGATGGAGAGAAAGAGAAATAAAAAATAAAAAAGGTCAGAACATGTTCCAGTTAAAGAGAGGGCAGAAAAAAAGAAATATCAGCCTTGTTATTATCCACTCTGAGCCAACCCAGATTTCCTGCCTCTGATTATTATAACAAGTGGTATTCTGGACCACAGACCTGCGTCACTGTTCCCTGCTGTGCACTTCACTTACTCTCCTGCTCACAGCAATGATTTACAGCTGCAATGTAGCTCAACAGCTCATTCCCACGGTACAAAGAAACTTTACCATTAGATGATAAACTTGATATGATCACCCTGTATATGCAGCAGTACACAGGCAAGTGGGCAAGAGGGTGGGCAAGAGAGCCGATATATCTGTCAATGTACAAAGTCACATACACAACCACAATCCTGTCACATGTAGGTTTAGTTCAAGGTCACATTAGCATGGTTTCTTAATAAAGCATTCTGGGAGGTAAGTTAACCAGGTCAAACATGAAAAAAAATCAACATCCGTTAAGAATTGATCATGCGTTTGATTTGTGTCCAATTCCATTCTATACAATTTCTGAAACAAAAGCACAACATATTCATGTTTGTGTTAAGGTGAAGAAGAACATGGTGCTAAATCTGTGTGTGCGTGTGTGTGTGTACACAGACTAGGAAACCCAGATAAGGGATTAGGATTCACTGAGCAGAGATAACACTCTGGGGGGGGGGATTCCTTTGAAAAGCAGAATTTATGATACAATATCACTTGCTGAGAAGACAACCTGTAATTCAAGTGAATCCACACACACACACACACACACACACACACACACACACACACACACACACACACACACCCCCCCCCCCTCAGGGTGTGACTTGATATCCTTATCGCTGGTTTACAGTCAAACCCTACATGTATTATCTGTCATTCATAACTAATGGGACGCAAATGTACACACACCCCTGTCAGCCTGTCTCTCTGTCACCTGATTGCTCTCTCTCTCTCTACCTCTACCCTGTAATTACAGAGGATGTTGTCTTTAAGAGGTGAAATGTGAAGAAGCACCCGCAGCTTTTTGCTGAAGTTTATGGAAAACAAGGGCTTAGTCATTATTAGACAATTATTAAAGCCATCATAGCTGTTCAAGATCTGCATACTGTGGTGGAATCTGTGTTGAATATATTAAGAATCACTGGATAAAGTATTGGTTTAACCAGATGTGTTTTTTTTATACAACACAAAACATGTCAACCCAGAGCTGATTAACTTGGATGGAGCTAGTTTGAAAATTGGACTTTGGGGGTGTTCCTGATGAAACTGCACACTTCCCAGTTCAAAGAGTGCCTACCATACCTAGTCTTTATAGAATGTTGCATTATGGGTTATCTGTCTCCTTTGTTGTTGCTGATGTTGCTGGGTGACCTACAGTGTTTGAGTGTTTTTGAGTGCGTCTATAATGAGTATTTCAGAGTAAATCAGCCTGTGTTGGTTCATCCAGTTTAACCTGCATGAGTGTGAATGCTGATGTAACAAACTCTGCTGCCACTGAGGATATATGATCATGAGAAATGAAGCAGGGAGAAAATCAGTCAAACAACCACTAGGTCTGTCACAGACAGATGATGAGCTCATAAAGTCCCAAAACTGTTAAATCGTGTCAGAGAGAGATTGACTCTTTGCAGTTACTCAGTCTGATGACTATAGTGGCTCCTGGAACAGGAGTTTATCTACTGATGACCAACAGGACAAGATGTGTGGTTTAGGTTGTAACACTTTGACGGATTACTTCAGCACATAGTGTTCACTTTATCAGTGAGCATATTGGTTTCACCTTTCTTCTAGCCATTGTCTGAATCCCTGAGTGAACTGTGAAAAATAACAGCCTGTTGAATATCATCCTGCAGTGAGTGCAGTTTTTTATGTTTTGGTCAAGCAAATTCTTTATGGGACAAAACATGGATCTTAGATCGGCGGCAACAACAGATATCACTGAGCTAATAAATGTTAACTTTTAGCTTCAACAGGTCAAGCACTGCTTGGCTTTCTTGCTCTGCTTTTGATTTAAAATAATATATCTCACCATTTGCTGCTTAAGTTTTGGCCGTTCATCTGGTTGTATTTCACAAGTGTCATCTAACTTCATGTAAGCGCAACATAAAATTTGCTTTAGAATTCCTTTAAGGCACAATGTACAGTATACCTCGCTCTTGCTGAAATATGCATTAAGAACAAGGTCCAGTTGCCAAATTGTCTGAACCACCAGAATCAAATGCTTCGGGAAACTTGCAACAAGGTGTCAGGAGGAAGTGTGTTAGCGTTTCCCATGTCAGCTCTAATTGGGTTGCCTGTCCAGGCAGATTAAAACCCACCCAGACAGATAAAATCATTTGGTTTTAACTTTGATAAATTATATATTAGATCACCTTATTTCACACTTTTTTAAATGAAAGTGTGTGTTCTCAAAAATACTATCTCTGAAACTCTAAAACCCCTAAAAATGGTTAACGGAATAAATTGGTATCAATAAAGGCCATGGTTGCTCTCTACCAACCTGAGGAGAGTAGAAGAGAAAAAAGAGAACTGGTCAGACCAGACTGACTCCACCTGTTGCTGATAGAGAGAAGAATGCAGAACCAGAGAGAAGGCGCACACATACACACACTATGTAACTGTGTAACCCTGAACAAATAGCAGCCTGAAGCCTCAAACCTAGTCTTAACCCTCATAAGCAGTCTGGACACATGGGGGCCCTGATTTGACCATAGGTTGTGGGTGAATTCAGTCCCCACAGTATTTAATAACACACACACAAACACACAGTTTTAGTTTTGGCAAAGAGCGTAGAAGAGAATTTAACACGTCATCTCTTGATTTGTTTCCTCCTGGGAAGCTGATAATCTGCTTTTAACATGAGTAGAGGACAATCCTGGCTGATTTTGAAATAAGAGCGGTACCAATGACAACCATGTTGTGGCCATACCAATAGACACAAACACACACACACACACACACAGATTGGGAGATCGGAGAACTACAGTCAAACCATATATGATTCAAGGCCTTAAAAATAAAGCTGAGGGCATACCTGAAACTCAAAGATGCACCGAGGCTGTTGTCTGGGCTGCAGCTGTGTTGGCACACAGACACACACACACAGAGTCCACTTGCCCCTGGCCTTGGCTGGGCAGACTATCTGAAGGACTGAAGGAATGTGGAGGTTCCTGAGGCTGACTGTAGTCTTAGACAGGCCGAACAGAGGCACACACAAACACTAATCTTAACATAAAAATTCAGAGAATTGAACCAGTAATCCCAGTTCCCAGTGGGCCAAGTTGAGGAAGCTACAGCCTCAGTGACTAAATATACCACTATACTTTTTCATAGAAACATTATGTCGCTAAGTGTAGAAGTATAATAATCAACTGCAATTCAATACAGCCAGCCTGCAGTAAACACTTCTTTTAAAAAAGCTTATAATTTCCCAACTCTGTTGACACTGTCAGTGAGCTGTTCTCCAGTTTATTTTACTCTGGACATTTCTGAGGTTGTAGTTTTTCCACACATTGTGCTGTGGATTTCCAGTAAACAATTAACTGCAATAATAAGCCATAAAAAGATGACGTTTAACTCTGGATGTTTTCTGCTTCCCATTTTGGTCTCACCAGGAAGCTAATAGCTGAGAGACTTGTTTGTTTTCCAGTGTAGCAAGTTCTGGCGGTGTTACAACAAAATCATTGTCAATCTCTTAATCTCCTTGCCTGATGTCAACAGACAGATTCACATTTGATAACACTTCTCGATTCATTTTCAATGTCCAAGGGGCTTTTTCAGTAGTCAAGGAGTAGAGCTCCAACCAATCAGAGCAACAAAACAAATGACAGACCAAAGAGTGACAGAAACAGATTAGAGTCTACAGTGTGCAGCAGGTGCTCCTGCTTTAGCAAAAATATAACACCCAGTTCATTTAACACTATCTCAAATGCAGATTCTACAGACTGGAGGCTGAAGGCTACAGAATATAACTATTATGGCAATCACACAAAAATACATTTCACACACACAAATTGGTTCCATAAACATGCCTTATTTTGTTTTATTATTGTCTAAAAAAATCAACAAATATGTTGAAAAACTCAAATGTTGTGAATTCTTTACTAATCAGCATCGCATCCTTCCACCAAGATTCATGGAAATTTGACTAAAGCCTATTCTTCTCAACAGAGGTAAAAACAATAAAGAACAAGGAAAAAACATTTAAAACTAAATGTAAACACTGCATTATTGGTCCAGCTCAAGGCTTTTAAACACAGAAACTGTACAAACATGAAAGTGTATTAAAAGCCAAACCTATATTTTTTTAAAGGTGACTCTGAGTATCACGAAATGTATTCAACATAAAACTGTTTGTGTCACCACAGAAATATTTAATAGGCTGTTTAGTTTCTATTCTAGAAATGAAGTGTTAGTCATCAGGATGTTGAGTGTAATTATGTTGTAGAAAAAAAGTCCCTCACATGACTGGACACAAAGCACAAGGGTTCAGAGTCTGTGACTGAGCAGGTGATTGCTCACATTTCCCTGTTGCATTGTACCTGATGGGACACAATTTGATGCACCCTATGGGACGTCTAATCTCAAACTCAGCCACACAATCCTGAACAGGTATTTCAACAGAAAAATATATTTCTCCTTTTATTTTCAAGCTCCCAGAGAACAGACACATTTGGCTTCAGACTTCAGACCTCTACAGCCAAACAGAGAACCACTGTAAAATCACAAAAAGCAGCCAGATCTATTTCAATAGGCCTGATAGGAAGCATCACTGCTTTGAGAATTCTAATAAAAAACTAAAGCCCAGGAAAATGTCTATTTTTGTTCTAAGGTCACATTTCTCAGTGGCGCTTTGAATACATGAACTGCTCCTTGTGTTACCATCATTTATTATCATCGGCCCACGTTTGGTTGTTTTAAGGCTCACCATGAATTCCTGGCAACTCATAAACACGACGATGACGGAAGAGAAACTAGACTTGTCCCAACATCAACAGAGCAGAGTTTACAATGGGTCCCATATACCACAGTGATCTACCTGCCAAGCAATTCGGTGAAATGAATGACGCACCTATACATGATGTGAGGAAAGATATAATTAAAATGGCCTTATGTAACAATTACACATCTGTGCATATGTGTGCTTATGTTGTGAGGTTATGTTATGTTATGAGCTGAACCAATCCTGCACTTTGTTCTCTGTATGTTTCAGACTGGTCCATCTTCCCACTTAAAAACACATCAGACACACAGAATGTACAATGTGTGTTTTTATCGCTCATGTTGTGCTTACTTCAGCAGGTTCTCAGCTCCGGCCCTCATCCTCATCTCTTTGATGATCTCATGGTTCAGAGTGGCTCGCTTGTTCTGCAGTTTGCTTCGTCCAGTCTGGGCGCATGGGTTACAGCCCTGAGATGAGGAGACACAAGAACAGTCAGGTCAGCAGAGAATAATAACATAATGAAATGTTGTGAGCGAGAAAACTGCACTGAAATGAACCTGCGGCCGCTTCGGGAGGATTCAAGCCTTCATGCACCAGGAGCCCAGGTGACCTATAGGGCGCCACCATCTCTATTCCAGGGGAATCACAGGCAAGCGATACTATGATCCACTGAGCCAGTCTTACTTCTTATTCAGAGCATCTAGAACTTCATCAGTTTAAATCTGAAAATGTCACGAACTCAGTGACAGATGACCTTTTAGAAAATGTCACTTATTATCTGTATGTTCTTAAATCAATTTTGATTGTTCTTTAAACTATATTATAGTTGATAATATAACTATAAGATATGTGCGCTACCTTACACCTCACATTTGTTGTATACATTCCTGTGATTCTTTAAAAAAGTATTTTAAATTTTGGGGGTTTTATTATCATTACTTCATCTTCCCCCTTGTTTTAACAGTACATTTGTGTGTGTATGTGTGTGTTTGTGTGTGGACATGTAATGGCCTGTATCTGGCTGTACTGAGTGTCCTTGTTTTAAGTCAACAGGCTGTCACTCACTCACAGCAGCACAGATAAACTGACCTCAGACATTCATAGTGACTGACTAACAGCACAGCAGAGGTGTGGCCTATACTGCATAGAGACCTGTCAGCTCAGTAAAACCAGTTAGTTTACTGTCCTCAATCAGCATGGAAAACTTTTTCATTAACGTGATTTATCAGACTAAAATCTAATTTCAGGAGTAAAATGAGCTTCAGTTTCTGCTGAGCAGCATCAGGGCCAGAGGTCACAGCTCTCAACTTAAAACATGTACTGAATATTGGTTTGATCATACAGATGTCAGAGATGACATAGTTCATGTCATCCTTCCTTTGTGCCAAGGTAAGACAAACATCAGCATAAGGCAAGCTTTAGACTAATGCTCAATCTATACCCAACTAATGGTGTAACCACTCTGGTGCGTAAAAAATACGTGTTTTTTCAATATTGGTTTCATTGACTGAACAAGGAGGAAATTAATAACCAAAACAAAAAACATCTACAATTAAAAAGTGTAAAAAAAGTAATCATGTTTACACCTGTCCAAACTTTGTCTTTTCCCATCAATTTTCAAACCTATTTCTCCTACTGCGTTCAAAGTAGAGAGGTAGCAGAGAGCCACCTGGCTCCATTACACATGGTGTCACCTGATATCAAGAAGACCACACTCAACCTCCTCTTATCCGCTCACAACTTCTGCTCCGTCAATGATATACAGTGATTCCTCACTGGCTTCCCACACATAGATACCAAAGGTATCCACCCTCAAATTCACTCATTATATGATACTGATAGTTATAGCTCAAAATCGATATCCTTATTTATCACTCGATTAGTTGTTTGGTTCATAAAATGAAAATTTTTGTCATTAGTGGCGCAAAGAAACCAATGATTGTGTGTATCAGCATGTCAGCTGGTGGTAAAAAGGTTGTTACTAAGGTTAAGTAGCGTGGCCCGCACACACAAACAACCGTACGCACACAAAGCATGACTCAAGAGAGGAGATTTCATCGCATGGCGCGCACACAGATTACGTGACCTGTGAGAGGCAGGACACCATAGTTAGATATCGTAGTTTTTACAATTCTTATGTTTATGAAACCGGGACGCTATGAGACCGCAGTATTTTACCCTGCACCACCTGTGTGCCCCTCCCCCTTCCACGTGGAGTGTTACATCTGCGTCATATCACTTGAAGACACTCCCTGTAAGATACAGAACAGGACAGAGGAACCTGACAGTACCTCCTGTACTGAAATAAACATGAGAGTATAAACGGTTGCAACATGGGTCTCATTTAATTGGTCAAATTTTTTGCTTACAGTGTATTTCCCTCTACAACCACTGAGCATCATCACCTTGGTGTTCCTCTACAAATATTTCAGCAACTGAGAGTGTAATGATTAACCATTAATACAAACAGAAGCCTCTGTAATTACCAACTGAGCTGTATTGAGGGCCCGCCTAGGACATGGTGGGGCTGGACAGAGTGGTAGCTATTCTTGGAATGAAGGCAGGGTGAGGAAATTAGTACACAACAGGGTAGGGCATGGACGTACTGAAGCGTGTCACCACTCAGATCGTAACATAAAAAATGGGGTGTATGTTTGTTTAAGAGAACAAGGGAGTGGCCTGTAGTTGATAGTAACCGCGGCAACAGGATTCCATTTCTGATATCAAGGACGTTATAAAACTTCAGCCTGTGATTACATTCCAGAAATATTGTGTCATCCAATACCTTTTACAATTTGTCTTTTCATCAAGACAACCCTGATGGTCTGACATCACAATTTAAATCAGAAGAGCTATGTTAAGAAAATTACGACCCTTTCTATTGTGTTGATGTTTTGCCCCTGACCACTGGTTGGTTTGACCATAGTCAAAAATTTGTGAGCCAGTCACCGAAAAGTTGTCTTCCAGCAGTTTCAGACAGTGTGCCTTCATGTGTTTTCGGCGGGTTTAGCCTAATCTTGCTAGCTTTTCCAGTATTACCAATCCTAGTTATCATATTGGAAGATAGACCATTACTTTGATATTTTCATCAATCTCCCAAAGAACTATGCATGGATCTAACTGCAAACGCGAATTTAAGGGAACTATTGGCGATTGGGAATGTTCTAGTTATTGTATTCAATATTGTTTTTCTTTTAGACTGAAACTTTTAGTTTGTCTACCTTATATATCATCGGTGGAAGGTAAAGTTTTCTAGTCACTGCTGCACAGACATATTAGACATCCTGGTCTGAGGGAACACACAGGGAACTGGCCCCGTAAACCTGGCTGCAAGCCCTGCCAATGCCTTGCCTAACCAACAGAACCACTCATGGAAATGAACCCCTCATAACGTGGGCATGCCTTTCTCTACAAGCAAACAAAACTCTTAATTAGAGCAAAGCACAAAGCGGTGCAGTCCATTATCATATCCATCAACCAGCAAATAATTTGCTGTTGTTTAACTGAGGCCGCTTCATAAAGAACATGTGGAGGAATGGCTCTTGGTTGATACAAGTGGTGATTAGGACTGGAAACCAGCCATTGACAGCTTCACTCAGTCCAATGAGAGACAAAGGTTATTTCAGTGAATTAACGTAAGAGACAATATAGGATCACAGCTGCATTTCTCATTTGTGTTTGCCAATACAAACCCTGGTGAGGGAATCTCAGAGTCTCCAAGTCGAGGGAGCTCCTCTGCTTTGTGCACCAGGACACATGTTGTCAATTTGTGTCTGTGGTCTGGCTGGAAGACGGCCTTGGGCCAGATGCTACGTCAATGCTCTCACTGGCCGAGGAGGATGAGGGGAAGAAACATGCCGAATCAGCTTTCTGTTGTGCCATTTTTCCATCCTGAAGCTGTCCATTCAGACATCAGCCAGCTAGAGGTGAAACAGTGGATGTGCTGGGAAGGAAGCCCCGAACCACAACAGCTCCCTTGGGCATCGGTCGAACCCACCGAGGCCTTGTAACTCATTAAACTCATTTTCACCCAAGAGAAAGTGGGGCAGAATAAATGGCAGCAGAGCTCTTCTTGGCTCCGCTTAGTTGAAATTTGACCAAAAAGTTTCCAAATTGCAAATCTCTTTACCATGACACAATGAGAAGGCAGAACTCATTACTCTGTGGTATCAGCAAACGTGCAAACGGAGGAGGGCTGTGCAATAAAAGGTTCCCTAACTGAGACAAAGAGAGGCTCAAAGACCATGGAGAAAGACAGAAAAACATAGATGTAATAGTATTGAAGGTTTAGTCATCCAGCTCCCCAGTCTTCCATCAGGTCCAGTGGCACAGTCCCACACGCATCCCAATGAACTTTTTATAAACACAGGAAGTGCAGCACAGAACCTAAATCCAGACAGCGTTCAGAGGGGGATTTGGGGGATTGAAAAACACAAAGGCCCTGTTCAGATACCCATCCAAACAAGCTTGTCTATAAAAACACTCCAGTTAAGGACACCGTTACAAATGTTGAGGAATGAGACATGGACCACTGCATGGCAGACGGGGAGCTCAGTAAAAACACACTGGATAATCACTCAGCCACTGCCAAGTGTCTTTCTCACAGACAAGCTCCTGAAAACATTACAGTCACAGAAACATGTCAACATGAAACTGGTTAGAGAGGTTTCTCTGCTGGTGGAGCCATGAATGCTGATTGTTCCACTGATGACTGTCACAGTATATAATTAATCTCCATAATGAAAAGGTCTTAACTTCAACACAAATACAGACAGGGAGATTAATCACCTTTCCTGAGTACTAATTTGGATATCACTAACATTTGCATTTCAGCATTTTCTGAATTTCAACTATCTTTTTTTAAGATGCTGAGCGTCTCCCGTGTGCAACTCTAAGATACGATCAACCATCAAGAAGGTTCCCTAATTTTTTTTACCGTGTTAACAGTAAGAACAAAACAGGTTTGACAAAGGGGGGTAGGTTAATCTGACCTCAGTTTACCAGCAGTATCAGTCAGGCCACTTGTTGATTGTCAATCACTCTCACACCACTGACAACAACCAGGGAACTGAAAGGGTTAATTATGGGATGTTTGGTCACTGCTCTTTCAGTGTCTCTAACTATCAGCAAAAGCAGGAGATATGGCTATTCTTGGAGTGTACACACACACACACACACACACAGACACACACACACACACACACAGACACACAGAGAGAGAGAGAGAGAGAGAGACACCTGTAGCTGACAGTGTTGGGCTGCTGTTGGCATACTGTATCATGTTGTTTCAATAAATTTAAGAACAGTGACTTAAAAAAACATATATATAATTATTTTGCTGTTATGTCTTTAGTTTTTCTTTTCTAATGATTTCCTGTTCACCAGAGTGGAGTTTAGTATGTACTTGGTGAGCTACAATCTTGAATCAAATTAGCAATTAATTAATAACTGATACATACTATATATTATAATAATTAAATATCAAAAAACAAGTGTATTATTATTGAAAATATAAATGCCCCGGTTTATTAAAAGTAATAGGTGAATACAATACCAAAAACAACGTTCAATATGTATTATTTAACACATTTTATGTGGTGTTCTGTATGAATGTAATGGTGTATTGTGTCAAATATAACTGTGGTTTTAGCTGATGTGTAGTTTCACACCGTAACGACGGACTGGCTACATCCTTGGGATAAATAACGAGGTAGTTCAGTAAATGTAAATAAATGCATATTGTGGAGAGAAGAAGAGGATAATTCAAGTTCAACTAAAAGTTCAAGCAGACGCAGCAAGTTCCGGTGAAGTCCTCGTTCTTCTATGTTCGAATGAAGATGTGATATCGGCCTGTCTGCGACACTTTGAAAGGTTTGTGTCGGAAAGTGAAGAGACGAGAGTCCGCTCACCTTTCTGAAGTAGCTCCTGTCTCCTCCGCCGTCCTTCAGGCCGTTCGGTAAAAGCGTGTCCGTCATCCTGAAGACAGCAGCAACCAGAGCGGGAACAAGAACAACAGCAGGAACAACAGCTGGAACCACAGGCGAAGTGAAGTAAGGTCAGTTTAAGGCAGAACGGTGCCGCTGCTGCTCCTCTTCTTCAGGTGAGTATCCTACACGGTGTGTGTCAATCTGCTGCTGCTGCTCACACACACACTGAACCAGCTCTTCCGCTAACTCCGCCCCCCGACAGACGCAGCGCGTGGTGCGTTCACTCCCACCTGTGTCAATCGGGCAGGCACGTCCACCCACAGGCTACATGCTGACACTGCTAGCAACACTGTTCACCAACACTGGTCACAACAAAGGACTGAGCTGCAGAAGCTAACGTTAGCATCGAGCATGTTGGGCCAAATAAAGTAAATCACTGTTATGATAAAACAGCCTGGTTGGGCTGATTCAAGACCAGAGGGTGTTTTCTTTATATTGTATTTATATTAACAATTCAATAATCAGTCATCAAAGTGGTGATCACATCTAAGTGAACTCAGCCACAGGAGAACATAAAGGCTACAGGGCAATACTTATCTGAATCTCTAAAAATAATAAAAACCTACATGTCTTGACCAATCAATCAATGTTACTGAACCACTCACAAAGGAACTAATAGCCGTAGATTTGTTTTGCTTAATATTGCTATTTTCTTAACTTCATTTCACATGAAGCCAGTGTGATAGATAGATAGATAGATAGATAGATAGATAGATAGATAGATAGATAGATTGCTAGATAGATAGATAGATAGACAGACAGATGAATAGATAGATAGATAGATAGATAGATAGATAGATAGATAGATAGATAGATAGATAAATAGATAAATAGATAGATAACTTAATACCCTATTTTATATCACTTTAAAGATTTATAATCACTTGGCGTTGATAGCGTGTTGTAGAAAAATGTCTGCAAAAGTTTCACATTTTAATGAAGCATAAAAATAAGTGAAAATAACGTATGTATTTTAAAATGGAGCAAGGTTATCTTAAATCTACAATGAGCAGTTTTCATGTTAATAGCAGGGCCTATCTAATGTCGCTGTCCATTTTTTTTCCTCAGCACACTTCGGGCTTGAGACAAATGGTCTGAAAGATGCACACATAAACATATATACACATATACAGATCAACACAAACACCACAAAAAGTATTGAGGTCATAATAATGTAGAGCACGTGGTCGATAAACTACAGTTTTATTTGATTGCCTGGCCACTGCAATAAGGCAATTTATGATGTCCCAGTGAGAGGGTCTACCCCTAAATTAACTTGAATTTAAGTTCAAGGGTACAACAACATTTGTGTCTTCAGCTTTGTCAGTCTACTTGTGTCTGAGGTGAAACAAGTGACGCTTTCGGCTTGTGTGTGACTGGTTTTGCCAGTTAGAAAGCAGGTTAAATTCCTTTGTGTGGAAGAGGTGGTTATTAATGTCAGGAGAGGATTATTGATAACAACTAATCACAGGGCTGTTTCAGGGCTATAAACTAGACTAATCTCTCTTTGTCTGTTAGCTTTCTGCATGTGAAGTATAGACAAAGGTCTTTAGAGCGGAAACATGTTTATTTTTATCTCATTTGACATCTGTGTGGCTGAACAATTTCCTGTCTCACTGGAACTAGTGTGTGTTTCGTGTCAGCCCAAAGCAGGTACACTTGAGGCAAAACATTCACATATATACAAATTCTTTTCAGGGCTATGACACAAGAGATTACAGCTGCACAAGATGTAAGATCACTTTTGTAAATGACCATTCACTCTACTTGGGTGTTTCTCACAGTACAGAGCTGGAAAGAAGTTAACAGCCTGTTGAACCAGTCAAGCTGGTTATGTTAGTGACCAGCTCACATTTAAACTTGGCATTAATCCACTTCAGGCAGCTGACACATTGTCTTTCCTGTCTTCAGTTTCAGTCTACAATGTTGTGTGGCTTAGAACAAAAGTTTGTATCATCATTGGTCAGAAAAAAATGTCATGGTCAGCGGTTTACCGCTTCTTGTTCAAGGTCAGAAAAGAGACTGGCAACACTTGTTTGGAGTTTTTTTTTGAAAATAAATTTGACATATTGTACGTCAACATGGTAGTTGGGAAAATGGAAGGAAGTGACTAAGTTTAAAGAGTGCAGGAGCTTCCGAATCTGTGATTATGACGCCTATTGTGGTTGCTGATCATGCGATGGTCCAGTAGTATAGTTGTTCATTAATGTACTCAGTGAAAATGTATTGTCGACATGTTTAATGGGTGAAAAATCATTTACGTGGTCATAGAAATGGAGGATGGTTGTTGTAATCAATAATGTCAACCACTAGATGGGGGTAGAGGTTAATACTGTTTCCTGTTTCTAATTGTTTTTCAATCATTTAACCATAACTTCACTGTACTCTTACCAACACATAGTAAGGACATTTGTTTGATATGTTGAATTAACTTTTAGATTATCTGTGTGGAATAAATCATCACTATATTTACAATCATCCTTTCCCTTGAAAAAAATTCAATTCCATTTTTGATTCCATGATAACGCATCACGTTTTTAGTTTCCAATTCCAGCAATGCATGGAATAAACAATAACAGCTGTCCTAACTCTGTGATGTGACTTTGTTTGTAACATTTACAGACCCTCAGTATGACGCTGCCAAAGACTGGCTTTGTTTCAAAAGACAAAATGTTTTTCTTGCCATGGCAGGTGCAACAGGAAACCACAAGGATGACCAAGTTTCACTCAAGAAAACCATATATCAAGGGCGCTGTAAGTGCCACACCAATGAAATAAATCAACTGCAATTGCTACAATTGGGCATTGTAGATATTTGTCTTATGTCTTAGGCAGGAAAAACAACATGAAAAAATATATAACAGAATATATTATTATTATAAATATGGTTATTATTATTAATAACTTTATTTGTATAGTATAACAATGTTATAAAGTTCTTGGCAAGAAGAAAGTCAGTTGACTAAAAGGCCATTGGCCACATAACAGATAAAGCAATAAAAGTAAATAAAACCCAAATAAAACAGAAAGAAAAGCTATCAGTGAGAGGAAGCTTTTAACACAAGTAGACACAAGTATACAATTTGTAGTAGATGATAATTTTGATAAGCAGACTTCTGTTTAGATTATAGCTCACTCATGCACATGTGTAGTGCTGAACATGTGTAGTCAATACAGTTAATGTTATTTACCTTACTCAAAAACTCTACGGGGTCCCAGGAAGCTATGGCCCATGTTTTCGAGATGAACATACTCCTAAATGTAATGCAGCTTCAATGAGCTGTAATAAAATGATTTGCTGACATGTCAGCTGTAAAATGATGAATAGAAGCTAATATTGATGTTCTCTCAGGTTGTGACTGATTACACTCAAGTGAACTCACTGGATCTTGTAATGCTGTACTAACATAAGGCCTTAAAGTCTGTTGAGCTTTTGCACTTAGCCACTTTCACAGCAAAAGTTCCCCTTTAACGTTTTTATCAGAAGATGTACAGAGGCCCAAATGTATGACAATATGTCAGTCAAAGACATTATGGATTGACATGTAAAGTTAATGTCTGAACAATGCTTTTAATGTGAGTTAACCCATCGGGTCCTGGCAGAATAAATACTTCTTATTAAAAACACATTTCCCACTCAATGTTATAGTGTTTTGCTACTGAAAATGTACAAGTTGACCATGCAGCCATGTTGGTGAACATGGCTGCATGGTCTACATTTTAGAGTTGAGGAGATGATATTGCCCATGCAAACAATACAAATTCAAATGTAGTCAAGATTGATATCAATGTTCAGCTTATCACACTCGTTCTTAAAAAAAAATATGATTGTTGGCTATCAGAAACAGATGTGAGTTCAATCATATACAAGTCCCTGACTGTTACAGAGAGCAGTAAACACAGAATACTTTGCTTTTCCGCTCATTTCTCTTCTCCTCACAACGCAACACAAAGCCGTTTGTAAGTCAACTGCTTCCCGGCTGCTTTTCTGAAGGCAGAGAGGGTATGGCGCTGAACAACAGGCACCGGCGTTCAACCCCCGACTCAACAGGAAGTGCTCTGGGGTTGCTATGCAGCTCTGCTCCACAACCACAAGAACTCTGGGTTCCCTGTTAACAAATGATGTGTGGTGAGGGCAGTATTGCAAACCATTTGAACAGGCACTCCAGAAGCTCTACAGTAAGAATAGATCAATTCCGGGATGAAAGAGAGAATGAGAGGGAGTGATAGTTTGTCCTTGGCTGCAAAGTGGTGTTGGGTTCAAGGCCTCATCTCCTTCCTTTCTCTTAGCATCCCCTTTTCTTCATTCCAACCCCTTTGTTTCTTTCTGTCTCTCTCTACCTGCCTTTGTTCCTCATTTCCTTTCTCCTACCTTTCCTCTCTCAATGCCTCTCTCTTTTCTTCATAACTGGCTTCCCTTTCATCTCCTTCCCTCATTTGACCCCCTTTACAGTCCTCCCAACCTCCTGTCTCCCTTTCCATCATTGTTTTTTGTTGTTGTTTTTCTTTCTCGACCCTTTCTGTTCTTAAAACTTGGTACATACTAATCAGTTTATCTGCCAGTTAATTACAAGCATCTTAGTGCATGATATAACCAGGCCAGTGTACAATAGAAAATAATAAAATGTAACCTTTCTACACCATGTTACCCATCTGCTGATTTAAATTTTTTTTTTTTCTAGAATTTTATAATAGTGATTATGGACAAATACTGTTTAGAACAGCTCAAAGCTGGATAATGACAAAGAAGGAACATTTGTTGGAGCCTGCAGCACCATGATAATATTATCAAGGCGAAAAGGGAACCACAAACATTTGGATACTTTGGGGTGGATGTGCAGAGCATTTCAGAAGATCAGGGGGATGCCCTGACCTTAAACCTAAATGACTGAAGATTCATCCACGTTACCTATCACATAGGTTAAACAATAGGTAAAGACTCCTGACTATTATTATATTCTGTGTACTCAAATCAATAATTTGTTGACCAGTGATGGTGAGGACGGTTGAGGTTTGCCAGATGTGTCTCCCATGTAAAGCAGTCCAAGATAAACAGAGTAAATTGTCTGGTGGACAACAGGTTGATTGTAATTAACTATTATTTTGAACTGAGTGTCAAGTTTCATAGCCCCTCAATTATCTGTCATATTTCAGCTGCCCACCAGATGTCCCCAGACTTTCTTCCTGTCTCCATTTCCACCTGTTGATCTCTCTCTCTCTCTCTATCTCTCTCTCGCTCTCTCTCGCTCTCTCTCTCTCTCTCTCTCTCTCTCTCTCTCAGCAGAGTAACAAACATGATGTGTCTGTGACGAGAATGACTCTACTTTAGGTGCTTTCTTCCGACATCATATTCAAAAAACTGAAAGTGAGAGAGGTGTTAACAACCCAAATAAAATGATCTTGGTAACGATGTCCTTATTTTACCTACAGTATTTGTATCTTCTATTTGTATTTTGAACTGTATGACAATCTCTCAAAGTACTGGTCAGAAAAGAAATGTAATCTCGTCACACTGCGATGGCTGAATGAAGTGATCTCAGGGTAAATTTCATTTCATTATGTCTTTTAGTTGACGCTTTTATCCAAAGCAAAACTAGGGGCCATTCAGTTTTCAGCATCTTGCCAAAGAACACTTAAGCATGTGCTGGGACCTTCTGTTGGAGAACGACCGCTCTCCAAGCCACAGCCCCCCTCATGCTTTCAATTTGAGCCAAAAGTGCACACTGTTGTACCGTGCACGCTGGTTCTCTGGAAATTGCCTCAGTGACACACCTTTCGAGTATGAAGAGAGCTGTCAGTTTGTCCCACATTTGGTTTCCTGGTTGCTGGTTAGTGTAGAATGTGCATGATCAACCAGAAGATGATATGCTGAATTTCTATTATTAAGTCCTACACTGTCATTGTCAGATTAAAATAGAAGAGTGACCGTATTGTATTCGTAGTGTACGAATTGTACTTGAATAGGTTTTTCCTTCACTGTTTGATCAAATTCACCACAACTTATGGAAGTGCTAGATACACAAGCTGTTAGCTGCATGAAGATGATACTTAAAGTTGGTACAGATCTTATAAACTTATCAGTTATTGATTTTAGAAATTTAGGTGGGGTGGGATTTCCTCAGGTGAGATCAACCATATAACTTCAATCGACATCTTTCTACGTCTCTGAGGCAAGTCGAAGCTTCATATCAACTCCCAAATCGTTTTGTTAATTATCAGCCGCAGTCTCCAAACTCCTGTGTCATCTTTTTACTCCTTTTGTCCTTATTCTCCACAAATGTATCCATATGTTCTGCCTGCCCTCTTGGTCCTCCTCTTCCACTATCCCCCTCACCTACTCCTCTTTTCCTTCGACCAAAGTTGTTGGATGCTGTGATGTCTTTGTTTACAACAGAACTCCTCCCTTTTCACCACAGTATTTTGGCTGTTCCCCTTTACATCTCCTCTTCCTCGCCCCCTCCCTTCATCACTCTGAAGCCAATGTTTCAGCTTGCCTTCCTGTCGCCAACAAAGCAACTCCTCTCTTTGTTGGGGCCTCCTTTGGGACAGGGAGGCCAGCCTCCTAGTTAATTGTGCATTCGTTAGCAATCGCCTCCCGCAACTTGACACCTTAACTCTTTAAGCTGTAGATGAAGTGGTGTGGGTGTGTTTGTGTTTCTGGCTGTAGACACCTTACTAGAAGAAAAACTGGATGCACCTAATTCAAACTAAGATTCTAACCCGATGGTTGTTTAGACGTTTGATGCAAAACTACAAATGTCAACCTCATGGTGGCACGAGAGAAAAACTCAAGGAATCCCCAAAGTCATTAATGTAAATTTCACACTTAAAAGGTTCATTAATCAACATTTTTACAATTTTAATGTACAAAATGAGTATCCTCCATCGACGAAACATTATATTGCCGCAGGCGAAGAGTGCAAGCATTCCTGAGAGTCTGAGCAACTCCGTTTCTGGAGAGACCAGCAAGTCATTCCCTCCTTTTCTTCTTTTCTTGTTTGATGTTGTCTCAACTTCCTGCATTAGGTCTCAAAGTCGAAATTATTTTTGAATTATCACAAAAGTCTGCAAATGATTTTTCCACACTGATCAGAGCTTAAAATACAATTTTGCTGCTGTGTCTACAACAGTTTTTCCCTCACTACAATATAATGATTATTTTAAACTTTTATCTCAATTACGATTAATGAACAATTAATTGATTAAATTAGTTATTTTATTATTTAAAACGGGATAATTGTTAACTGAGACTGGTCCTGGGCGTATATTGGCGGAACCCCGATACTGCTGCTCCACTCCTGATCACTACTGCGCAGACTCCAAATGGTTGACAATACAATACTTGTCTGAGTTTCTGTGTGTGCCTGTGTGATCGCAGTGTGTCATAATTTAAAAAACAAGAAGGCATCATCGAAAACAAATACACTAAAGAGTATATAATTACAACCTTGACTTAATGGTATGAGGAAGAAGACTGAGCTAGACCTGATGACAACTCCTGGGCTGTGCATAAAGCAAGAGACTAGACTGCTAACTTCAAAAAGTTTCTTACATCCACACTGATTGAGACAAGAACAGGTCTCTTGGTTATGGTTGAGTAATTAGTTGATTAATGATTTCTTAATTAACTACTAAATGTTAACAAGATCCATCCATTAGCAATACTACTTATTATACTACCCATAAAAGTGGATATGGACAGGGCTCGAAAAGTGAAGTGCCTGACACCTGTTATATCTCAAATGATCATCAGAGGGCAATCTTTTTTCTAAATTGTCAGTTTCTATGAAGGTTATTTTCTCAATCGCTATTTTCAAATCCTTTTTGCATCATGTTCATTTTCCATACTATGGTCTCACTTGGAGAAAAATAGAAGATAAAGCATTGAATGCATTGGGGGATGGATACTGTGTGATTGACAGCAAAAACCCTCAAATTGTTTCAAGTTGCTGGTGAAAGTGGGCGTCGAGAGCCCTCAAGTTTTCGGTCAGGCTCCACCCTCCTCCAAATATGGTTACTGCTGGTTTCAAAGAACAAAGATGACGCTGGACAAAATGCCAAACTCAAACTTCAAAATGACGGTTTAAATGTAAATGGGTGATGTCAGGGTAGGTTTCCACTTGATATTGCCACTCAAAAACTTGAGTCACGATAAACCTAATCTGGATGTGTTTGGACTGTGGGAGGAAGCCAGACTACCAGGAGAACATGCACACAGGTGAGCCTGACACACAAAGGGCCTGGCACCCAAACCCACAATCTTCCTGCTGTGAGACAGCACATTCATAATTATAGGTGCTCCTCCCGTGAGCACAAAAAAAAAATTATGTAAATAGTTTCCTTGTATTTCAAAGAACAAGAGAGCTTTCAGACAGTCTAGGGCGGCTGTGGCTGAGGGGTAGAGTGGTTTTCCTCCAACCTGAAGGTCGGCGGTTCGATCCCCAGTCTGACCCATCTGCATGCTGAAGTGTCCTTGGGCAAGAATCTGTACCCTGAGTGGACCCCATAGAATAACAAAGTGCTGCGAATAGATGCACTGTGTGAATGGATGAATGTAGTACTGTACTGTAAAGCGCTTTGAGTGGTCATCAGGACTAGAAAAGCACTATATAAATACAAAACCATTTACCATTTAGGTTAACAGGTACAAGTAATTAGTGGAAAATGTCAAGAGCACAATCAGTTCTCATAGGAGATTATACTTTTATTTCTGTCAGGATTGGTGGAATTAGATGGACCAAGGAGCAGAGGTAGTTAGCGAAAAGAGTATTTAATATAAAAAAGAGGGTTTAACTAGACAAACACAAAACCTAAACACTAAAGGAGTTGACAAACTGGAAAGACAAGAACAGGAGGACCAAAACAAAAAGGAAGCTTACACGAGGCTCAGGAGATCAGGACCGCAGCAAAAGACAGCACCAAGTAACACAGCAGGAAAAAAAGACAATGCGACAGAGGACAAAGGGAAGGACAGAAGCTTTAATACACACACGGAGGGCAGGGGCAATTGAACACAGGTATAACACATGAGGACTGGGCTGACAATCAGAGACAGGAAGTGAATACGATACAACACACAAGGAACAGAGACTACAAAATAAAACAGGAAACAGAAACAGAGTGTGCAAACATGA
Source organism: Platichthys flesus (assembly GCF_949316205.1). Taxonomy (NCBI): domain Eukaryota; kingdom Metazoa; phylum Chordata; class Actinopteri; order Pleuronectiformes; family Pleuronectidae; genus Platichthys; species Platichthys flesus. Next base: position 25,912,011 of record NC_084945.1, on the reverse strand, counting down.
AAACAACTAGAACACCCACAACAGAGATTTACTAAAACAGAAAACACTTTACAATTCAGCTTCAAACATAGACTAAAGTGCCAGATCGTTACAATTTCAGTTTAATGCTTTTGATGTGCACGGTAAATGGGCTCTTTCTAGATTAAAAAGTTAAAAAGACAATGCATATTACCACAATAAAAGGCTACTCAGACTATTGTTAACTTTGCAATGCAATTAAAGACACATAACATTTTTTTTTACGTTAAACTAAAAAAAATTATGAATTCACATTCAGTGCTCACACTCTCGTTGTTATCAGTCTTGTCTTTGAAATGCAGTCCTTGGCTGTCCATTGTGGTATCATCAAGTGGCTGTTTAAATCTGTAAATGAATCCCCTACTCATTAGAGACCCTAAAACCTTTGGCAAACAGGTTTTAGGGAATTAGAAGTTATATTTACAAGTGCAGAGAATACAAAGAGATTATATATATATGGAGCATGGTTTGGTGTACCAGAAGCATATGGGTTGGAGATCCCAGCATAAAGATTGAAAGAAAAGGAACTCCAACCCGACATAAGAAAAATAATTAAAAAATGAACAAATTCCAACACCCTGAAACCATGTAGGGAGAAGAAGAATCTGAACTCAGGACAGAGCCGCTCCCAGTGAAGTCGTGTCTTCGGCTGTTAGGCAACTATGCTCTCCATGCCCCTCAGGCCTCCACTTCTCTGACTGGTTTTCATGATGGATTTCAGGGGCTGCTCTACATCTGAATAGAAACAGGTAGAGAAGAGAGCGAGAGCACGAGAGAGAGAGAGAGAGCAAAAACACATGCCCATGATAATGCACATGTTGAGTCACATGTTACATTTACGTACAGAGTAATCGAAAAAAAGAAGAAAGCTCTGCCTTCTGAAAAGGGGCCACGTCCCCTCCTGGAAATGACACCCCTGCTTATTAGTACATTTGAGCATTCTCATGTATTAAGCTCAAAGCACAGCTGTGCTCTTGGGTTCTATATATTCCAACTAGTTCACACAGCCTATAAATCATGTATGCCACATAATCTGAGTGATAAGTAATGTAATATTATGTTCTAAAATGTACACTGGTCTGTGTGGAAGAGAACTCTGTCTACCCCACTTCAAAAGAATGAGCAGAGGCTCAAATTACAGCAGCACACAATGACAACACACTCAACTGAATCCTGTCTGTACACATTTAGAACTGGAGAAGCAGGACCAAACTGCCGATGTGTGTTCAAAGTTCAGCTGGTTGAGTTAAAAAAGCAAAAATCATAATATTGATACAATATTGAATATTTCATTTCGGATATATTTCTATTTGTGTAAAACATAAAAAGTGGTTGAATAAATATCTGTTGCCTAAAATGGAAAACGTTCACTGCACCTTGGTAACATACATTACTAGCATCAAGTGAGTATTTCATCAATTTACCTGAGGCCAGGTAGCAGCTCGAGTGGAGCGTCGTGCGCATGCGCATGTCCTCCGTTCATCAGTACGATGTTGCAGGGTCGACCCAGAGAGCAGAGCCTGTTTCAGTGTACAGTATCTGGACCGGACCGAGGCGGGCAGAAGGCACATTTATAAGAAGGAGGAGATGGAGGACAACGAGAGCGAGACAGAGAGGAGGGATAAAGACTCGTCCAAGAGCGACAGAGTGACTCTGAAGAAAGAAATTGGACTTTTGAGCGCTTGCGCTATTATCATCGGTGAGTGTCTGACAGCCTTTGTGTGCAGTCGAGCTGTTGATGCGGAGATGCTGTATACAGTGAGGGAGACGCGTATCAAAGGGGAAAGAACTACTGTAACGTGGCGGGTGTGCAGCTGTTGCTCTGTAGTTGAAGTTACAGTATGTTCGCACAAAACTTCTTCTTCCACTTCGGATTCAGGTTTAGTTCTGGTCCTGAGCTACTATTAGGACATCGAGTGGATCTCCCTGCGGGGTCCTTGTGGAGTTTCTGAATGATACGTGGAATTATGGCACTTAAACCGCCAAAATACGCACCGGGGGCAGATTTTACGCACGGGTGCTCCTCCTCTGATGTCTGGATCCAGTCCGGACTCCTGGCTTTTTGTACATATGTGGAAACGGTTGCATCATTCGGTGATTTTCTGAAAATGGGCATGCTTACGTGGCTGAATCTTCCTACGTTCACTTTGAAACGCAAAAAGCAGATCCTCCGTGTTGTTCTGTGCCACAGCTTAGTTAACGCTCGAACTTTGTCTGGGTTAGGGGTTCGAGTTCCCGAGTAGTCTCACCGGCATTAATGCGGTTCCATCCAGTGACCAGCTATGACCAGCCTATACCATAAATGTACTTATATTGCAGAACAGTCACTGTAAAAAATGTCTGTGTGAAGCAGGAAGTTGTTAACTGTGCAAAATATATGAAGGGAACTGGACGTATTGAACGATGCCACACCAGTATTTATTGTAAACAACTTCAGCTACAGCAGTAAATCTACCGGTTATTCTTTATGTGTTATTATAATGTGACATTAATGCGGAGTTCTCCTTAAAGCAGCAACTGCAGCTGATAAGCGGGCTGGGTCTGGATGCATACAATATCTAGCCTCTATTTCTGGAGGCAGGGGGAGGACACGCGACTGACTTAATGAACGGGCACAAAGGCTCTCATGAAGTTATTTTAGTCTGTTCTTCAGTTTAGATACTTTATCTCATTAATTGGTTATTGTACAGCAGGGATTGTTAAACTAACCTGGTAGAGTAGGGTAACGCTGCTGTTCATAAATCAGCATTGTACCCTTTAACCTTTGTTAACATTAATACATTGTCTGAAAGTTCTCCAAAACCACAGTCAGATTAAGATCTTGATTAATTGTTGCATGATGAAGATAACCACAGATGTTCCAACACTGCTGTCTTGAATGTTCCTGGGGGCTTTCCTCATTCTCTGGGTTTTATTGTACATCTTGAGTTAATTAAACTGGCCTAACTTTTACTGCAAGCAGGATTGGACAAAAATAGTCACGAGACATATGTAGTTGAAACGGGTTGTATATAAAAATATACAGCTTGCCCTAACTAAAATAACAGTTGCATGAATGACAGAGTAAATGGCGAATTAAAGGTATTTATATGGTCCTTTAGTCCTAACAGCCATTTAAAGCACTTTACACAAAGAGTTTTATTCACCCATACATACGCATTATATATCGCCTCTCTATCACATCCCATCCATCCATGCACTGACTTATATTAACTGCTCAACAGGCTGCATCTGCAGCACTGGCAACAGGTGAGTTAATGCAGTTGAAGTCCTTCTGATTGTGAATGTTTGTATTGTCGTTTTGTTGTTGGTGATAGATTTGGAAGACTGAATGAATGAGAGAGTAGATGAAGAGATAGCCTCGCACCCTCACATCCCTCACAATCGCTCTTAACTCTGAACTTACAACTTATCTTGAAATGTGACCTTGTGTTTTTGACTTGAGGTTGTCATTCATTAGCCTAACAGATTGGTCACACAGCAGAGCAAGCAGAATCATAAGACAGACTTTAATTGTATGCCTTCGGTGCAAGCTTAGTATCATGAGGCATTAGGAATGTGCAACTTAAAACGTACAGTATTCCCATGACTTCAATAAGTCTCCGCTGTGCCTTTGCAGATAGCCACCGAATGATAAGGTTGAAAACCAAGAGTAGGCGCACTTCTCCATATCAAAGGGATAGCCCAACAAACCAAGATAAATAGAATATGAAGCCAGATTATGGATGTTATAGACTGTAGATCTGGTGGTTTCCACAGTAGTTTTCTTATTGTTTAATGTATGAATATAAAAACCCAACAGGTTCATTATTACAAGTAACAAACACCTTACATGAGATCTCAGTGGAAAGTACAACATAAAGCACAAACTGCTACATTAAGAGAGATTTACAAAGGAAAAGGCAGCAGGGTCAATGCTTCATTACTATTTTATCTTAACGGCTATTGTGCTTTGATAGAAACTGTAGATATGCAATTATTTTTGGTCCACTCTCAACATACAGGACCCCCACAGTCAGAGAGCTTCAATGGCTATGAAGTCTAGTTGGTCTAATTTACGATTGCAACAGTGAAATGAATCATCAAATCACTAAAGCTTAATATTGATCACTTGCCAAGACTTCTCTGAGATGGAGTCACGTGTGTTCGGCTAGTGCACACCAACAACTTGAGTGATGCAACGGGAGACACCCTACACACAGCCTCACTCTGATTAGGTGGAATGTTGAAGCTGTCAGTGTGGCTGTTGGCTGCTGCTTCACTGAATGTAACTACTAATGCTACTGCAAACATTTGGAGCTACACACCAAACCAAGTTTAACGAATCACAATCAGTGATAATATCTACACCAAACTGATTGTACTTCAATCACACTTATAAGAGTGAAGTGTCTTATTTTGGGTGACTTGAAGCATTACTCATATTCAAAACTGTTCATCCTAAACAAAGCTTGGCAAGCTGAAGCACCAATGTGCAAATACAAGTAAGGGGCGAGGCGGCTAACAGGCAGGTAGATTAACCAGTTCAAGTGAGTATAAGCAAATCCTTAATCCAAAAACAGACATTCAGGCAAAACAGGCAAGAAAGGTTGGAACCCTACCGCTGGAATAAACAACACACGATCCAGCAGAGAATGAGTGTAAAAACAAAAAGCTGATCAGACAATAAGGAATAGGTGAGCAGGTGGGTGGGGAAGAGTCAGGTGCTTGTTTAGGAAAGTCAGTGCTACTGAAGAGCAGTTGCAGTGTCTGAAAGGAGAGTTATTCTGTGTCTCAAATTGGTTTGTGCACACTGTGTACTCACTGGCACAGTATGTATATTCCAACAGAGAAGCGTTCCAAATCAATCACAGCCACTATTCACCCACTGGAATTAATGACTGTATATATACAGTATATATCTATATATATTCTAGAAGGAGCATAGTGGTGATTAGATAATGAGTGAATTGACATTTTTCTGAGAACTATAGCTTTAAACCACCACCTGACCTCTTCACTCGGCTGCCATTTTCACATATTTGAAAATGTGTTGGTGGTCCTTCCCTTCCACAAAGTACAGGGCTACTGTTGAGAATGAGAAGAATCTTTTTAAGAGTTTTGAGTCCCACCATCCAGGTACTTATAGTGCACTGCAATGTTGACATACTTGTCAGTGTCAATATCCTTTTGTCTAGCACATTTCACACTTTGGTTTATAAGTTTTAAAGCCAGTCTCCATTTTTCATCTTGCTTGTGTTGTTATATCCTTTTAGTGTTTTTCATCATTTTAAGTGTTTTTAGGGCAGGTGAAATACTTACTTTTATTCTGCATTATTATTATGGGTCTTGCGTAATATGCCCTTGTGTACAGTTTTGTGTTGTTGTTGTTTGTTTTACAATGTACTCTTCTGCAGCTGCTGTAATTTGGACCAAGACAAAGTTCCCTATGGAACAATAAAGTATGTTTAGTTTTTTCCTAAAAAATAGTGGAAATGCATGAATGGACAACCGGTAGATTAGGTAAAGGCAAATTTACGCGTGAATTAAGTGTGACATTATGGTAAATATATCTGATCTGTGAAGAGGAAGTGTTTTACTATCACACAGAGGACTGATTGGGTGATTTTTTACCCTTCTTCATGAACATTACCTCGCCAGTGAAGGGAGGCTGAGAGGGTCAGTAGGACTCTGATTCATGCTTTCAGCTATGATGCCAAACTATATGACATAACAAACACAACACAGGCATTATGTAACTGCTCTGCATCTCACCATGGCCTCCACAATCAAATCTGACAGTGATAAATGCACTGTTCAGACCCCCTCTCTTGCTCTGCATCATTAGAAAGCACTCAGAGCTGTTCTGACAGGGAAGCTGAGATTGTTTGCACCACTGGGCTTTAAATCCATTTAAGCTGTTATGTTTATATATATTTATTTTTTGTTAGGCTCCTTTTGTCTTAATGTCCGGCAATAAGGGCAAAAAACATGCAAGAATGTGCAAAATATTTTTTGCTTAGACAGCTGCTAATGTGTTAGTTTTTGTTTCATCTTTTTTTCCCCTCAAGATGGTGTTGAAAAATGAGAGCCAGGATGGATTAGAGTGCGTGACACGGCCACTTATTAGTCTGTATCTTAGCCAACTGAGCCACTGGGAACATCTCTTTATACCAGATCGGGGGGACAGCTGAGCAGGGACCTAGTGACTCATGTTTCCACCATGTCACAAGGCCTAATTGGCTTGACCAGCTCCATTTAAAAATATGCCTACTGTCATAACCGACCATACATAATTTATATGCATTGTTATACAATTACTGATGCCAGATTTGTGTGGCTGTGGCTAAGCAGGAGAGCGGGTCATTCACCTTCCAGAAGGAAAGCGGTTCGATCCCTTTCTCCCCCATTCTGCGTGCTGAAGTGTCGGTGGGTAAGATCCTGAACCCCAAATTGCCCCTGACGTTTGTGCTGGCAGTGTATGATAGATGTATTTAATAGAGAAAGTGCTCCACATTAATGCACTGTGTGCGTGTGTGTGTGTGTGTGTGTGTGTGTGTGTGTCTGTGTGTGTGTGCTTTGAATGGGTATCTATACTAGAAATACTGATATCTTTGCTGCCAGACAGATTACTCAATTACATATATGGTCTTTCAGGGCAAACTAACATGAATAAGTGAACAGAGTTATATACTACATCAACTAATATAGCCAGGTAGGTCAGAGTTGCTGTGGAGGAAAAGATATATTGCACGGCGCTAAAGCAGGTCCCCATGTTCTCTCAAACCTTTCTTTGTGTGTTGCCCTTGTGTTGAGGCAGTTTTTCCATTTGAATAACAGAGAACACGTCGTTAAGCCAGTGTGCAAAGCAGGGTGGAGAAGTAGACTTCCAGGTCAGAAGAATAAGTTTCTTAGCGATCACCATCCCTAGGTGTATTCAGTTTAATTTTTGATGACAGTATTTACGATGATTATTTGGTGGACACTAACCAGCATCAATCGAAGTTAGCAGATCTCCAAAATGCAGGCGCAGCAAACGCAGCAAGCACAGCGTGTTGTGTGTGTTGTAAAAAACGTGGTGGAGGTAGCGGCAGGCAGGGGTGGGCTGTTACCGCAGCAAAACTTGGGAAAGAAATCTCTGGCCTAAGCTAACAATGCTAACATCCACTGTCACCAAAAATACATATGACCCTGATAATTGTGGTCACTATAATCATGATTTAAAAAATTCCTACTGTTTACTCTCTATCTGTTTTTGCATTGACTTGATTTACTTAATTTAGATTTATGAAGACGTTTCATCTCTCATACCAGCTATTTAACTTCTAACAATGTCAATGATGTCACTGATCATCAATGCTTCTTGCTGTTGCAACAACAGGTATAGTCAGTGGAGTCACCTGAGAGCAGGTGTAGACAGCTGCTGTTTTGTGAGTCACAGGGGGTCAGGTTTGAATGGTTGTTAAATCCTCTGGGAAGAAGGTGTGCTTTTTAGGGGGGGGTAAGTTGTGTTGTGGACATCCTCTGTCAAGGGATAGTCTCTTTACTCCGGTTTCAAACCACCTGTCCTCGCTATGCATGATATGTTAATGTTGCAGCAGTGGCCTTTTTCCTTCATGTGTAGGTAAACTTTGTCTTAACCTGAGGGCTTGACCCTCCGGTTTTAAGCCATGTAAATGAAATTCATGGCCTTAACCAATACCCCTGAAACTTCCCACCAGTCAGTCAGGACTAAAAGACAAAGGGTGGTGCCCTGAGGTAGCTTTGATGTTGTGCCTTTAGGCATTCAATAAATTCGTCTATCATAGTAATATTTAATATTAATGTTAAATATTAACTTAATAATAACTCTGAGGTAGCTTTAATGTCAATTAAAAGTCATTTCAAGGATAAAGAGTTCTTCGAAGTGTGGAGGTTGGCAAAATTCACACTTATGCAACATTAATGACAAAAGAATATGTGTAAAAGAAAAAGATTTATTATGAAAATAACAAAAAAAAGTCAAGTTGCTATCACTTCTACTATTCTTGGATTACAATGACCTTGGTAATAGAGACAACCTCTGACCTTACTTACTGATTTGTATCTAAATATGTTACCTGTTCTTCTGTTACATTTAGTGTTTGTGACTTTCAGCCATATATTTACTTTATCAAATATAATAAAACCAAAATGGTTGAAACCAGTCCAGCACAACGCAGATATATATTGTTGATTTAAGATGTTGTTTTAATGAAGTCACTAAATCAAACAAAATTAAGCTGAAATAAATCCTTAGAGACCTATTTTAAATGGCTGTGATGTTTTAATAAGCCTTTTGGGATTTCTTGGCTGTTTTGTCGTTGACCACAAAACCTTGAAATGGACGATTGAAAAGCCTCAGATATAACAAGGGATTTTTTAACTGGGAAATTCAGTCAGAAACTTAAGTCTGAGGGAGCAAATGTTATTTAACCGAATAGTTAATCCCAAAATTAAAATTCACTCATTAGCTACTCACCCCTATGCAGATGGACGGGTGGGTGAGGTGTTTGAGTCCACAAAACACTTTTGAAGTCTCAGGTGCTAAACTTTGTTAGAGCAGAATCCGATACAATCGAAGTAAATAATGAGTCCCTTCCAAGACGTATTAAAACCGAAAACTAAAACATGCCTCCATACTGCTCCTGGGGTGTCATCCAAGTGTCCACAAGCCACGACATTCATATTCGACTCGAAACTAAGTCATTTACACCATGTTTTATGCCTAAAGGTCCTCTGATATCTTCGGACGAGGTTCATTCAGGGGCCATCAGAAATGCTAACATCTGCTAGCCACTTCTGTTGGACTTTAAAGCAGGTAATGGGTAGATAATGAGTAAATATCCATCTCTGGCTGAACTATACCTTCACATAGTGTGGTATCATTTTTTCTAACTGCAAGCACACTTACAATGGTTTGTAATTAATGTTAATCTTTGCTTTTCTCCTCAGGGAACATCATTGGCTCTGGTATATTCATCTCACCTAAAGGAGTGTTGGAACATGCCGGCTCAGTGGGGCTGTCACTCATCGTCTGGGTTTGTGGAGGGGGGATCTGTGCCCTTGGGTCCATGTGCTATGCTGAGCTGGGTGTCACCATCCCGAAGTCTGGAGGAGACTATTCATATGTGACAGAGATCTTTGGAGGGCTTGTTGGGTGAGCACTGTTTTTTTTTTTTCTTTAAACAAATAAGTCAGACACTATTTCAGCTTTGAGAAGTTTATTGTTATGGATATGCTTCAACAGTAAATTTGAGGTTTGGTTTAGAGGACAGCTTGTCCGGAACCAATCCCCTCTGAAGGTCTTGTGACTATCATGTTGTCATGTGACATGTCAGCTGATCACAGTGTTATTATAAATCTGCTAAGGTCAAGCATGTCCAGCACCATGCATGCCTGTGGAGGAACCTCTTTGGTCCGCTGTGACCTTGTCTTGCTCACTCATTCGCACGTGTACAATAAGGCAGGTGATTTTCTTTTCACCATTAAACCTGGCAAGCAACAGCCATCACAACAGATCAAAAATAACCTCCCCATGTACGGAGGCTTGAGTCCCATGCAGCAACCACAGGTTCGGTTCTTACCCTCTTACCTTACGTTTGCTGCATGTCCCGTGCTCTCACCCTCTCCCCCCTTTTTTTTAACTACCCACCTTTTGAACAGGAATCAGTTTTAAATGCTGAAGTTTAATCATATCCCTAAATGTTGCAAAACAAATAAATATTTAATATTAGCTCTGGATAATCCATAACTTCTGGCACTGGCTAGGGACCACAGATAAAATTTGCCCATACAGCTGACATTGGCTCATTTACAGAATTTTGTCTGTTGATTAATGAGCACTATTCCAATTAAATAAATAAACAAAATGAGAAAACGAAGAAGCAAATCTGACAAAAATCCACAGGAGAGCTCAATAGTTGCAGAGTCATTCACAGCAAGGTGAGGCAATTTCCACCAGCTAAAGAGTGACAATGTCTCCTCATGCTACTTGATGCAATGCTGTGTAGAAATGAAAAGCAGGAAACTGTGGTTGTAATGACAGGGCTCAGTCCAAGTGTGTGTGAAATCAAGATGTAGGGGACAGGGAGGCCTCTTTTCTTGTCACATTAACAGTCGACCATCATCACCTTGTATAGCTGCATCTTCTCCTTATAAATCTTTATATATAAATATCGCATCACCTCTGCCAAGAAGATTATGTTTTTTTTTTAATTTTAATTTCCATTTGTCTGCTAATTAGCAGATTATCTCAAAAACCGTTTGCATGAAATTGTGTGGAGGGATAGGTCACACCTCAAGGAAGAACCCATAGAATTTTATAGCCGATCAAAATAGGTCATCAACCTTGTCTCTTTGTCTTGCAGCTTCCTGTTGTTATGGAGTGCCGTCCTCATCATGTATCCGACCACACTGGCTGTCATCGCACTCACCTTCTCCAATTACGTCTTGCAGCCAGCCTTCCAGGACTGCCTGCCTCCATACATCGCCACCAGACTCCTCGCCACCATCTGTATCTGTGAGTCATAAACAAAACATCTTTTAGTCCAGTTGAGATTAAGTCATAATTCAATAGTTATTTTGTTTAGTCTATGAAGTTTGCATTTCTATTATATTTATGATGATCCTCCAGTCTATGTACGTGGCACTTATTTCTTAATGTTCAGTCATTGTAACTTATACTAATCAAATAGTTATTCTGTCGATCCTAACAAACAAACGTAAAACACATGGAGTCTGATGCAAAAGAGGGTATTTCCATGGCACAGGCTACGCAATACTGTCAGATGTCACAGAGTGATATTTTGATACAGAATAGTTTGCTCCAATTACAACCAACATTGGCAGGATTCTTTCATTGTGGGGCTATAGAAAAAATATCATTTTGTGACATTAACATATTACAGAGTGCACTTTAAATTCTTTGCAACATTACATATTACATGTTAAATCTCACTTAGGTAGAATATAGCCTTTCCCAAACAAAAAACAAAGTATGCACTGCAAGGCATTGTTCCACTATGAAAAAGTAAGGTTTGCATTTAAAAACAAAATAAAGAGCTTTTGAAAAGGCATCTTAAAATAAAGTGCTTAAACTACATTACACATATAAACAAGTCCAGCTACATTCTTGTCATGGCTTGAATATATATTACGAGACTGTCATAGTTCATACAATGCTGACGGCCGCTATCTTCATTTTAGAATTCCTCAATAAACGTGCTCTCAATTTCAGTATCTGATCAACGCCTTCCCTCAAAACTGTGGAGAACAGCAATATGTACCAAATAGCTAATGGAAAAAGCAGTCTGTGCACGTATGTGGGCATCATGCCAGCCAGTTTGGTCTTGTTTGCTCTGGATGGAGAAAAGGAAACAGGGGTATGGACAGGAAAGGCGTAGCAATCTGTGCATGAGAGTGTGGCATGTGTCAGGCTAGCTTTAGCATTAACAGAGCACACCTCCACTATTTTTAGCGACAGAATGCTGCTGCTTAGTTAGGCCAGTCGCCCCCTCTGTGAGAGTGATTGTGTGTTGAACCAGTTTGTGTGTGTGACTGCACACGTGTGTGCCCGTGTGTCAGTGTCAGAGTCAGACTACATAATGGTGCCAGCCTTTGAGGACGCCGCTAATGAGAGGGTGTGTCTAGGCCATTGTGCATTGTTTCAGAGGGGTTTTCGTGATGCTCCTGTTACTGAGCACCATGGTAACAGGATATGGGCAGGACACCTTGCAAATCAAAGATGGCCAGATGACATGCTGGTGGCCTGTTTAATTTCCCTATTGGCTGCTTTGTACCACCCCCCCATCCTCCTCCCTGGTCCACAGCATAGCACTTCAGAGCAACAGGGACTCGGACATTGTAGACAGTTGTCTGTACTTGTATGAGCTTCTGTATGCATGTCTGAAGCTTTATCAGCAACTTGAGCAGCAGAAGTGTCCGATTCTGATCAGATGGAGAGGATACTTCTGTGAGCACCACAAGAATCATGGATGATAAGATAAATATATGTTCAAATGTCTTTCCAAACTGTTGCTCCAACATGCTAAAACATCAGAAGTTGGTGTAGGTGGACGTGTGACTCCTCTATAAGCTGGGGATGACTGTTATAATCCCACCTTCAGCAATTACTTAAAGCAGAGGATGGATTTATTTTTTCATTCAAAAGTCACATATCTTTTAGCATTAGGGTTTACAGCTCTGGATGCAATGAGATACTTTTTCATGTGCTTATCTTAAATGCTTCAGACATAAACCATCCACCATGTTCTGACAAATAGATCAGGAATAACGTATTTTATAACATACTCCTGTGACTTATACTGATACAGATTCAGGGTATCGCAATTAGCGTTAACTTAGGAGAGAAAGAAATGCGCATTTATCCATTTATGTACAAAATACTGACATTCCCATAGTGTCAATTAAGATTAAAATTAAGATGATTTATTAGTCCCAAACACATGCACAGACATGAACAGGCACACTCATGCAGGTTGGGAAATTTAACCTCTGCTTTTGACCCATCTGGTGCAGGACACACAGAGCAGTGAGCGACCATGTACGGCGCTCGGGGAGCAGATGTTAGGAGAGTAAGGTGCCTTGCTCAGGGGCACTAGACAGGGTAGGGAGAATCCTCTTGGATTTTTGGACAGATAAAAAAAACGTCTTTTTGTTGTTTCTCCTTGGAGTCGAACCAGAGACGAACCAGAGACCTTTTATGCCCATAGTCCAAGTTTCTGCCACTAGAAAGCATACACAGCCCCATTAACAGCTAACTTGCTATAACCTCTACTTTTAACAACATCGTCAGACTGCAACTAAAAAGGCATTTATATAGTGGTATAACATTCTGGAGTGTTACGTTGTTTCATAAAGTATGTGCCGCCTGAGATCAGTGTTACGTGACTTTAGGAAAGAAATGTTTCCGCTTTCAAGTATAAACCGTCAACACAGCTCTGTGTTGACAAATTTTCTGAAAACACTCAGGGAGATTAAATGGATTAAATGTTAACTGCACTGCTGAGTCTTACTGAAGCCCCTGTAGAGTCAACTGAGATTTTCCCAGCTAAGGGTCCACGAATGTGAGTCAGCCTAGATTACAAACAAGACAGCACTCAACACACCAGCTATGGACACTATAATGTATAGTCTCAGTGATCCATGCATCAATTACACATCCCAACTCACTTATTCTGAGGAGAATACACAGTATCAGCTTCTGCTGTTCATTCCAGCACAGCATGGTGCCAATTTTAGTCACCACATGTGGGTCTGCCACGTCAGTCCGCTGGTGCAGCAGAGGAAGAAAGAGAAGGAATAATATGTTTCAACGGACCAGATGTTACATTCCACAAAAACAAGCGTAAGGAATTATACCATTATTCAAATAAATATTCAAACTGCCCTTTCCATTTCATTTTAATTTGATGACTACAAATCCTGATCATTCCGAGCAATCATTAGAACCTAATTTGAATTTCAATCATTTATATTCTAGTTATGGCAGAGTTGTAGAGACAGAGAGTAGCATGCAACCAAGGTCACCCATGTGAGCCACACCGGAAAGTATTTTCAGTTGTAATCATGATAACAAAATATGGATCATGTCTGTGTTTACTCATCTCTTCTCTCATGAGGTCTTTCCAGCAATTCATGCATGTTGGGATGAACGTGCATATGGAACCCTATGTCTTTATTTACACATCTCCTGTAACGTGAAGTCTTTTCAGCCATGCTTGTGATGATGAATGTGCAGGTGTGAGTGGTGTCAGCAGCACTCAAAGTCAATAGTACAGAAAAGAACTGTCACGTGTTTCAAAATTAGAGCCTTGTGCCTTGAAAAGCATAGTTTATCTATGGTAAATCGCTTCAGAATCTCGACACAGTTCGAAAGTAGGGTATCGAGCCTTCCATCCCTACTCTGTTCACGTACGATAAGTTTCCCCATACTTCAATAGTTCCCATCTGGCAACACTTATTCTAATGCATCAAACCTGTATGAAGGGAAAAGGTGATTATATCTCCAACATGAAAGTGAATGAAAAATTCAAATAGACAGCATCTTTTCTGTTGAAGACACAAAAACAATCAAATGTAAATGCAGCACAGTAACAAAAAACTGCCATCTAAAGGAAAGAAGAATGTTCCTGTGGTTTCTGACTTTAACAAACGACACACATTGTCTACACACATCTCTGAACTACAGAAGAGAAAAATAACTCCTGTCATCCAGGGATTCTCAATATATTTTGACTTTTGCAGCAAGCTGATACAAGTCTAGTTGTTGCCCTAGAGCAAAACGGTGCAAAACCACAAATGAACTCACACGTCAACAGACAATAAAGTTCACATATTAACATGTGACATAATTATGTGTTGTCTCAAATGTCAGTTGGTCTTTGCAGGCCTCTTAGCTTTATTTACTTTAAGAAGTTAGATTTGTGGTGTGAATGGGAGTTCACATGTACAAAGATGAACAGTAAAGACTTGATGCAGCTTTCCTTTTATACTACTCTGCATAGCTAGCTGTACCATGCCGTCATCGTCAGTATGTGTATGTGTATTTCACCCAAAGAAATTCAGTGTATGTAGAGTAGTCTGCAGGGATTCTCGGGTCAGATATATTGTGTTCGGCAGGCAGGATCTGGAGGTTATTGCCAGTTCAGTGATTCCAGTGACCAGGAGGAGGCGTTCCTGTGGAAGCCCCCTGATAAATCTGCAGAGTTTGGATCAGAATCCATTAAAAGTAAAAGCAGTAATAAGTTTAGCATTCTAGTGCTGAGGCAGCCTTCAATAGAAGTTGTGACAGCAGGACACAGATTTACCTGCGTTGTCACTTTCAAAGACAGCTGGCACCTCCTTCCTGTCAGGGATAACACAGAGGGGAGATGGGGGGTGTTTCACTGAAACACAGGAGCGGAAATGTGTGTAACACCACGAGGGTAATTGACTATAAAACACTGTGGTGTTGTGGGCTTGAGAAAGCTCTGCCCAGTGCCACCAAATCCTCCTGCCAAAAATGCACGTGTGTATGTGAGTGTGTCCGTGCCAGCGGAAGCAGTTTGTTCGGATTTCTATGGTAGGAGGGCAACCTTGCGTCGTTGATGGATGACATGGTTGATAACACCCATGCCCATATATGCCCATATACGTGCACACACACAGTGCTGTGCTACTCTTGCAGGAGACTGCACTAGTGAGTAAAACCAAACAGACACCAGGAGAGAAAGTAAGAAGTACAGTTTCAATAAGATATACATAGAGGAGAGAACCAAGAACAAATATCAAGATGAAGAGATCAAAGACAAGGGACGGGGCAAAGAAAGACGAGAGTCTAGACAATCTTAGTGACCCACACAATTCAATCCTTATACCTAGCTCTTCTTTTGAAGTGTAACACTATTCTGACCAATGATCATTAAGTGGATAAAGGCCAAGATAGGGGTGTTCACAAACTATATGAACTTCACCGCCCATAAGGCACATTCACCTATTTCCAGTTGATATAGTACATGATAACAGTGGGTATACGTTAATGTCCTTTTTTCATAAATACCAATCATTAGAGTGGCCTAGCTAAGCAAAAGGTCACTGCCTCTGGAAATTTACAAGAAAAGATGTGTATTGGCTTAATTAATTAATGTTTACATTAGATTTGGTTTTGGGCAGCCTTAATTTTGTTGAGCACTTGGGGGTGTGTGCAGTGGTTCACTTAAATCAACCAAATGTGTTTTATTTCCATAGAAAATAAAATAGCTGTATATGCTGGCACCTAAATTAAATGTTAAACTGAGGTTTGATAATTATTTTGTATACATGTACAAGGTTGGGTTCGGCTGTTGGTTTTTCAAATTAAAATCGAATAAACTTAATTGTTTCCGTAGAGAAATTTGTCTTGTGCCCAAGTTTTTTGTCGGACTGGTTTGAATTTATGTCAACCGGTTTCATCGACACTCATTGTTACGACAAGGTTTGGCAAATTAAAAAGTCACCACATCAGCAGACCAATAGTATGCCAATGATATTAAAGCTCTAAATCTAACTTGTATTATTTTCAGTGTTGTAGTGATTAAGTCCAAGAGTTGTGACTCCACTTATGTACAGGTGACTGGGACTTGAGCATTGACTAATTTGATACAGAGGTTGAAGACAAGACTTTTGGGTTAGTTTTAGACATAACACTTTGGCATAAGCTATTGATAGTCATGTGAATAGTGTAATTATTCAATTACATTCAAGGGCATGGATTTATGGATTCAGATGCACAACATCAAACGCTAAAGAGACTTGCTGAAGAGACGCTCGATTTGTGTCTTTAAGGGCCTTAATCTTTGACTCGGGAAGAAACTGGTCAGAAAGATAACAAACAGCATGTCTGAAAGGGTCTTATAATATAATTTCTAACAATGTCTTTCAGAATAAAATGTGTGGTACAGTGGTTACAGAAGAATTAATTTATATAAAACAATAATAAAACTATACAAAAGTTTTCAAAATTCCCCTCTGTGCTGGCCCAAGTCATACACATCACTTGGTTTACCTGGGAAGCCGGCTCTTGAGTTCTAGGCAGCTCTAGGACCATTTGTATCCACTCTGTTTGGCTCAATATGAATTCTGCTCTTGAAAAACTAAATAATATCTTCATGGTAAAACTATCATTTTACGATGGTGTTCTTCTTCCGTTTAATTGAAGACAGTTGCTAGAAACCTGTATATAACAGTTAGATTACTGCCATCTACTGGCAAGTGACTGGTACTTCTCCATTTAAGAATTTTGTGTGACAAAAATTCGCAGAAAATAGAAAAAGCAGTATCTAAAGGCTGCACATTTATGTATACAAATCGCTGTACTTTGTTTGTGGATTGTGTCAACACATAAATGTAATATGACATTTTGCGTGTCACCAAGGATCTACAAGAGATTCACAAATATATTGAGTTGTTTATGAATAATGAAATACCTGTCGTTATAGAGGCAGAGATGCAGATATATAGATATGTTTTGAGCTACGTAACTTGAAGTCTATTTTTGAGTAGTTCTGAGACACTTTTAGCAGTCAGTCTGACGGTACAATTTGGGGAGCAGGGGCATACATGATGACGTCCTACAACAAACACACACTCTCTATGCAAAGAGGAAACAGAGGGTAGGAAGTGCTCAATTCCTTCTGTCTGTTTGTCAGGAAAGATGTTCTTTTTCTTCTACTTCTTTGTGCTGACAGAAGAGGATTGTAGAGGATGTGAGAAAACATAGTAGCCTTAGGGTTAGTGTGAAGGCCTCACATGACTATAACAGTCCCATGAACAATACGAATGAGTTTATATACAGCAGACTATCATACTGGTATATGGAGATTGATTTTTACATTTATTTAAAAAAAAGAACATTTCAAAAGATGAGAATAAAATGGCACTTTGAGTTTATGGTCCACTTCAGTCATTACTCTCTTAATAACAGATAATTGGGCAATCCTGATACATTGTCGCTGCGTTTTATCACTGGAGACTGCTATGGCACATACCACTGTACTTTTTATAACAAAGTTGGCTGGCCAGCCCTGTCTAAAAAAAGGGATGGTCATTGGAAGATCTATATTTACAAAACAATCATTGGGCTACTGCTATTATAGCTCTCCTCTCTCATCAGCTGAAATTGTAATAATCTCAATACCCGCTCCCAGAGCTGGCTTTCATTATATCTACCTCGTGTTAACACTAACTTGGGGAAGACAGCTTTCTATCTTTAAAGTTGGCCTCATTTATTTCATTATGGGAATTCTAGAGTCTTGTTTCATGTACAGCTTGGTTCTCCTGCAGAGATTGTAACTGTTAGTTGGGTTAGGCTTAACCATAGTATTTTATAGTATTTTATTGAATCGTCAGGGTTGATTGTTTGTGACCTTTTCCCTTGTGTTGCTGTATGTATATATGCATATTTATTTTATTTCTTAATTATTTATTTATTTTCTCAATGTAAATAAGGGTCTTATTCCTCAATGTGTTTTCCGAGGTTTAAATGAATTATCATTGGAAGAATAGCGATTTTTTAAAAAGGGTGATAATTATCTTAATATAAGGCATAATGAAGTTTTGCGTTTGATTTACTTCCTGTTTTGCACATCAACATGTCTGTTCATTAACCAGCACTTGTGGACTTCTGAGGCCTTGCAGAAAAACATCTAAGTCACTATGAATTTCATTCAATCATTCTGATATTAGCTGACCACTTTTATTTTTCAGTTAAAAATCTTCATCCTTCACTGTAAATGAAATTACACACGCAAGTTAACATACTAACTTTTTTAATAACAGTGCAAAGAAATCGTACAGCAACTGACCTTAGATAAGGTCAGAGGTGCTGACACTAATCCAGTGTATTTGAGACTGCAAGTTAAATCAACAGCCTAATCTAGCCTAACCTAAAGGAGCTCTTTATATCTTCAGCCATGTTGTTTTTTACAGTGTTTCACATACCCCCATAGAATGAATTGTTATTCAGGTCCATACGAGGGCTTACTGTTGGCATGTTCACTGGGCATCACAATGACTCTCTCCCTCTGCTCCAATTTCACTGAATCTTGAAGCATTATCCATGTGTTTCAACACGTAAAAAATAGCTTAGAGGGCTGCACAGACCCACAGAAACATGAGACTTTCATGCTAGGCTACAGAAGTCACAAGTGGTTTTCTAGTTTTTTTCATAATAAACTTAACAAGTATATAACACATGCCCTATTTGTACTGAAACTAACTTTGGTGGTTAAATAAAGTCTCTTGTGTCCTGCACAAAATGTCACTACAAATAAGATTGACTTGTTTTTTCCACACATCCCTCACTTTCTATAGGTATGTTTGTCTTACACAGTCTACATTCAGCATGTTTAGATCTTAATTTTTTTAAATCATAACCAGTAATACACAGAGGCAGTATTGTGGGCCTGAGCCCTCGTCTGACCAACTGATGCTATGAACACAGAACGAGTGACATTGAAGTTAGACTTCAGCTGGTGATTATCAAACTTCAACCAGCTGATTAAAAACCCTGTTGCTTTTAACATGAGGTTCAGGTCTTATTTCATAAAAGTGTATTTATTTCTTCTCTTTGTGTGTTTGTGTGCGCACAGTGTTCCTGACCTGGGTGAACTGCTCGAGTGTACGCTGGGCAACCAGGATCCAGGATATTTTCACCGTAGGAAAATTGCTCGCGCTGGTACTCATCATAGTGGTGGGACTCGTCCAAATCTGTAGAGGTACACACACACACACACACACACACACACACACACACACACACACACATACATTGTGGTTTTGGTTTGATGGTTATTCACAATTTCATCAAGAAAGGGGAAAAAATTTCACTGTAAAGCTCTAATGTGGATGAAGCCATACTGTACAGTCGCCTGTTTAATCAGTTAAAAAGTGGTGTTAAATATTAATACTCAATAATTGTGAAGCCAATAATCAGTGAATTCTATTTTTGTACTCTTCTATTAGAAATGTATGAGCCACACAAGGTCATGACATCATTACTGTTTCAACTTCTGCTGATTTTCATCTCTCCTGTCTCCAGGTCACTACGATGCCCTGCGCCCCAGTGTGGCCTTTGAGTTCCGTCAGGACCCCTCAGTGGGTCAGATTGCTCTGGCCTTTCTCCAGGCCTCCTTTGCCTACAGCGGCTGGAATTTCCTCAACTATGTCACGGAGGAGATTGTGGAGCCACGCAAGTACGGCACACACACAAAGAACTTTCATATGTCTTCAGTACTTGATATGAGCTAGTATACAATATACACCTATGTCTATAATGCCGAACATAATATAGACATAGAACTATATAACTTTTTTTTATTGTTTATATTTTTACATAATGTCTTGTTTAATGCCATGTAAAGCCTACACAAAGCTTACTTACAGTATATCACTATTTTTCAGAAACCTGCCTCGTGCCATCTACATTTCCATCCCACTGGTAACACTGGTGTACACTTTGACCAACATTGCCTACTTCTCCTCCATGTCCCCTGAGGAGCTGCTGGCCTCCAATGCTGTGGCAGTGGTGAGCATGTTTACGCAGAGCATATATCAGTTTATTTACTGATGAACAAGACTGTCAGTTGTCTGGAAATATAATCACTGAAACTGTTGAGCCTCTTGAAGCTGAAATTCCTCGCATGAGACAGCGACTCAATTTTACTCAATCAGTAAATAAGTAAATATAATTATTTATTTATGTCCCAGAGGGACATTTGGTGACACGGTCATATGAGGTCAGTTTGTGACTTTTTTAAGTCCTATCTAATAAGAAAAAATGAAAAAATCTGTAGAATTCAATGATACATATAATACATTAATCACTATGTTGTTCCAGACATTCGGGGAAAAGCTTCTCGGGATGTTTTCCTGGGTAATGCCAATCTCGGTAGCACTGTCCACATTTGGAGGAATCAATGGATATCTGTTCACCTCCTCCAGGTAGAACACACATACACATGTTGGTTTCTTCAAACAAACCACATGCCAAATAGTTTGAATGACCGTATGTGCTCAAAATAACACCTACAAGTAGGTCTCAGTAGAGCGTATACCGCCTCTTAACACAAATGGGTCTATTTGTAGATTGTGCTTCTCAGGGGCCAGAGAGGGTCACCTGCCCTATCTGCTGTCCATGATCCACCTAAAGAACTGCACTCCCATCCCCGCCCTGCTGGTCTGTGTAAGTACTGTACCGCCAGGTTTGTCTATTGTTTCAAAAGCAAACGGGAAAAGAGAGTCCCCATTAATATGATGCAATTTTTTATGATTTTTAAATTGGTATCAGATATTCATGATCCTTGTGCCTGTGTTCATGTCCCACAGTGCGCTGCCACGATATTCATCCTGTGTATTGGAGAGACACACAACCTGATCAACTATGTGTCCTTTATCAACTATCTGTCCTATGGGGTAACCATCGCCGGCCTCCTCTACCTTCGCAAAAAGAGACCCAACCTGGTCAGACCCATCAAGGTACACTAACCCATGACACACATAACCATAATGACACAAACAAGATGTAACCTAAGACGATGTCAGACAAGAATCCCAGAAAAGGTTTGGGCATTTTTAAGAGATCGGTTAGAGCCAGGAGGAGGCAGGATATAATATATGAATTCCACTGTGGACATCACATTTTTTATTAAGCGCTCTCAAATCTTGTTGTCGTTCCAATTTTACATGTGACAAATGTCTGGAGTAATGAACTCAGACATTTGCATTTTTACAAACAGTCCCTCTGGAAAATGCAGTGAAATTTGCAGTGTCCAGTTTATTTTAGCTGTAAGAAATAACACACTGTTATCTAACTATCAAGTCATAAGTCTCTACAGTTCACTTCAAAGTAACTGAAACAACAAAACTCAGCCAAAACTAATGCTCCAATATCAACCTTTCAACTCATTGTCTGTAATTGTGCCAAATATTTATGCATTGATCAGTGGCAGTGGTAGTTACAAATATATTAAACAGCATGAACATTTTAAAGCTGCATAAATAACGTTCAACTTACCTTCCCTTCAATTTCCTAATGACTTATTTTCTTTACTTTCAACATCAAAAGGTTTATGTGGATTGTGATTGTTGTGGCCACATCTGGAAAACCCATGAGGGGAACGTTAGTATTCTGGGGTTTCTGGTCTACGTTAATTAGCTAACTAATGTATTGACATGATGTCCATACAAACTGTGTTTTCAGTGTCATGTTCAGTTAGGTGTTTTAAACCATTAACCTCAATGAGAAAACAACTCATTGATATTTTGAGTTTGTCACTTCAGCTGAGCAGTGTCTCGTCAGTGAATGGTAAAAAACTGAGTGTTGAGTGACAGCTGTCATCACTGTGAGCTAAAACATTTATGTCACACATAGCTTTAATTCGTCATTTACTTTTGGTAAATGACAACATTGGCGGTGGATAATATTAGAGTGCCCCCTAATGTCTCATAGGGAAACTACATGATTTGTTTGTGTGTGGTATTCTGACAGAGGCAGAATAACATACATTATTTTTCAAAATAATAAACATATGAAGTTATGAATGATTTTGTCCTATGTATATATTTGTAAAGGTTCAGTGTATAAAGTTTAGTTGACAGGGATTTATTGGCAGAAATCTTATCATCCTTGTGATGTTTTTACTTGTGTATAATCATCTAAAATGTACAAATTGTTGTTTTTCTGACACTAGAATGGACTCTTTATGTTAAAATACTTTATATCAGGAGCTGTTCCTCTCTACAGAGGCCGCCATGTTTTTTAGTATTCCAAACTGGACAAACTAAACACCTTTTGAGTTTTTATGACGACTGAAGTTTACCACGGGTTCTCTATCATATTTGGACGGGAAGGGTGAGGTGAGGGGTATTCAGCTGCAACATGCAACTTCACCGCTAGATGTCACTAAATTCTACACACTGAACCTTTAAAAATCTATTATATGGCTCCTCGTTTCCTTTTCACAGGCCAATGTGTCCTCAGGCAAGACACTAAACCCCAAATTGACGTGACGGGTGGGCCAGCAGTGTGTGAGGGATGTGTGATAGAGAAAGCACTGCATATAAATCCATGCACTGTATGACTCTGTGTGTGACCGGGTGAATGGCAAAACTGAAACATTAAACAATGCTCATCAAGACTAGAATATTCATATATAAGTACAGACGATTTACCAATATGAAGAAGTATGAGTTTCCAAATGTGTTATTTTGTCAAATGTTTAATAATCGGTTACAGATGGAGAAATCGATGGAATGAATCAGTGACTGGAGTGAAATCCTGTGTTTCTGATTTTGTTTTGTGCAGGTGAACATGTTGATCCCCATCACCTACCTGATATTCTGGGCAGTGCTGCTGTGCTTTAGTCTCTACTCTGAGCCGGTGGTCTGTGGCCTGGGCATGGTCATCATGCTTACCGGAGTCCCTGTGTACTTTGTGGGGGTTCACTGGAGGAACAAACCAAAATGGATCCACAGGGTAGTCGGTAAGTTGCTGTAGAGTACATATTGAGATCATATTAAGTTCCTCCGGCTTTTTAAAACACCTTCTTTTGGCTTTGTTTTGCAGAAAAATGCACGTATGTGGGCCAGAAGCTGTGTTACGTGGTGTTTCCTCAGGGAGACCCTTCAGAGACTGAACCCCTCACTTCCTCCAAAGCCACGGACTGAGCACCACAATGAACCAGGAACTCCCTCTTTACTTTAGCAGCTGTACTTACAGTTTTTGCGTTATAATTTTGTTTGGTCAGTTTTTGAATGCTGAAGGGATGGTTTTACCTAAGTTCATCCATGGGTGCAGCCTTAAAGGGTCTGCAATGAATCCTCCCCTATAAAAGAAGTGGATGGTTTAATTAGGACACTAGCACGTTAAGCCCCAAAGCTAGGGCGTGTTTTTTTTAATTTGTCTGTTTGGGAGTACTGTCCTTCCATTCTCCTCACCAGTATGCCAGGTTTTCTCTTTCATACAGATTATCATCTTGTATTCTCCCTTCTACTCACTAAAGGAGCTTCCATCTGCTTCACTTCCAAGGTCTTTTACTTTTGTTACCTAAACTAAATCTAATGTGCCTTATGAAACGTGTGTGTTGGAACCCTGCGTTGGTTTGTGCGGGTGTTTGGACAGCATCGTAACTTTTATGAAGTAAATATATGCAAGCAGTTTCTGCCCATAGCAATATTTCCATATTACTGCTGCTATCTTCAGTTCTGTTAGACTAATTACTCACAAGATGTTTACTGCTTGTCAACTGGGGATGAGTATTCTACCTGGCAACAATGCCTGGCCATGCTTTTTTTTGTGAATCTCTCTCTGCCGCTTTCTTATACTATCATTCATTTCTCATGAGTTATACTTTTTCACCTCTCCGTTCTTATAAGAGATGTACACAGTGACACTCATCTTTCCCAGACATATCTAAATGATAGTGGAGTGTGTGGCTTTATCCTGGGGGACGAATAACGCTCTCAGGTATGAATAAGCTGCATTGTTGCGACCCACGATGACAGACTGGTCTTCTGTCTTTTTAATCCTTAGCCGTCTCTTCTGTCTTTTGAGTCGAGCACAAGCCTTTGTTGAAACTTTGGTGCTTTGGAAATGTCCTCATCTCCGGGAATGCCACTGTGAAAGAAGCTTGAACAGCCAAGACTTGTTATTAGATTTCAAATATTTCATCTGACGTGATGATCAGTGCTTACCACCTACGTGTTGTTGGATCCAGTAGCAGCATCAGCAATCACAGATAGGTGGAGTGCTGGCAGTGGACCCTGGCCCTGTGATTTTTTTTTAGATCAACTAACTGTGATACCATTTAAATAATATGGTAGAATTAACTACAGTCCCACTAAGCTTCTTTCTGTTGTCCTGTCCCAATTTAAAGTTCACTCCAAATGATTTGGGTCAATTAATCTCCTTTTTGAAGTTTTGATACCTTTGTCTGTGGTCCTGAAGATATTAATAATCTTTCATAACTCTTGTCTAAGGTCTTTGTTGTTTATAGAACAGAAAATATGAAGTTTGGGCCTTTTAACATGATGTAAACCAGCTGGTTGGTACCTGGATTAAACCTTTTTTTTCAGGACAAAGCGACTGGGATTTTATCTCTCCATCATACCCATGGACGCACACTTAAGAAAACATGTCTGTCTGTAGTTTCCAGGTGCTGCTAGCTCAGTTGAGATCTGTAAATACTAAAGAAGAAAAACTGTTACAAATGTTCCTGGAACTCCTGAAAGATCATTCCTCAGACATGTTTTACATGTACATACTGTACAACTGATTGGTGTACCTCTGTTTTGTAAAAGTGTAAACTTGAACAAGAATAACAATGTAATTGCAAATTAAAACAACAACGTCTGAGATGCATCACTGTTTTGGGGGGTAGGAGAATGGTTTGTGCAAAATTGGCCACTCACTAAATGTATTTTTAATTACTGAAAGGATAAAATTATGTCCTTGTGTATTTTCTACACTACTACAAATTTTACAAATGATGACCAGCTTGAACTTTATTAATTGCAGGCACAGGAAAACAATGATAAATCAACAAGAAAGCACTCATGTATCATTACAGGGATTTGATCAGCAAATCTCACAATGTCATGGTGGTATTTTCTCTTTCAGCAGAAAATATACAAATATATATTTCAAAATAAGGGAAATGCTTCTATACAAACACGGTATTTGTTAACTTCGGCGTTTTAAGCTTCAAAACCATACAGCAAGGAAAAGGGATGTCACTATCAGACCATCACATCCACCGATGGCCTTGATTCAGTGTATTTACCTGCATGTTCATACCTGACAGATAAAACATCAACCTAGCCACAATTGCACTTATCACATAAAACTAATTTGAACAGAAAAATGTTGCAATCCATATTACTAGTTATTAAACACTCCTATAAAAACTATAGAGAGTCTTGCAGATTATCACTTAAATAATCATGTAAATACACTGAGTTAAGGTCACTGGAGGAAACATTTTTATTTCACTAAGTCTCCTCTCATAATAATCCCAGAGTCAACATTCCTGATGCAGTATAGTGCCCTGTAGATCATCAATGTCATGTCACACACAGTCAGATCTAATCTCTTCAAACATGTAAACCACAGCTGTGATCCGTGAAATGATCAGTAAAATGGCAAGGGAAAACCATTAAGGCATTTTATAGTGTCTTTACATTACAAAGCAAGGACGGACAGCAGCTAACTATTTATATTTAAGTCAAATATGTACTTGCAGGCTTTGAATATAAACAATAAGGCAATGCAGAATGAATTTAAGCAAAGAATACATGAGACTAGGAATGACTAAAGAGATTGGGAACTCTCCATAAAGTAGCTCAAAGAAAGGGAAAGGAATCAGAGCAAGTCCTTAGGCAGAAGTTATGGGACTATGGGGTATGAAGACATCTCTAATGGCACATAATATGTAGCAGCGGTTCACAATAAATGTTCTATAAATGGCACGTTAAGCTCACTTGAATGAAAAACAGCAGGATAGACAAGTGTATTTAGTACCGAAACCTGACACTGCAGCTAAAAATCAGCCAGATTTCTCTTCAGTATTAATGTCCTGCAGTAAAAGAAGGAGAAAATCATTGATTTAAAAAAAAAAAAAAAGAAACAGGACATTCTCCAACAGTGTCCAACAGTGATTAACAAGAAAGGTGAGCAGTGGATGCAGCGGCTTCACAAAAAGCCTCACAGGTTTAATCTAGTTCAAGTTCAAGTTCGTCAAGGCAGAAAGAGTTGTATAAAGACTAGTATAGGTCTCCACTGGAGGCTGAAAAAATAGAGGTCTTTGTTTTAATGTCTTGTGAAAATTCCACAGCATTGATATGATTTCCACTGAAATAAACCAGCAGTCAAGACTGGGCAGCGAACCAGTGTGCAGTCAGCCGTGCTGCAGACGGACCGCTGGGAAGAAAAGGACTCCACCAACAGTCATCAGTCTGACATGGTTACTCTGTTCCCCAAATTTCCTGGATATCCACGTTAACTCATAAATCAGAGCACACAGGCAGATTTCTGGTGTGATGAAAGGCTGGAGAGGAGAGAGGTTGGGTTTGATTCAAAGAGGAGGAGCTGAGCAGAGGAACGGACTCCACGGTAACTGGACTCCCAATCCAGTTTACATCCAGGTTTGGCTGTTTTAAAGAAGATGGTGTATAAAGATTTGAAATCCAAACACCACAAAGAGAGGTTTGTTGAAAGTACCAGTGAAGCAGACAAGCAAAACAAACAAACATGTTGTACAAATACTGACAAAGTTTTGGCATGGTTAAACTGCTTGTTGAATAGTTTGACATTCTTTGAAACTATGATTATTAATTATTGTCTCATGCTTATTTCATATCTCTGTTATCCCATAAATCTGTCTGTCTGTCTGTCTGTCTGTCTGTATTTGGCTCACATATCTAAAGAACCATTCATCTCATCAGCACCATTAATGGCATTTGTATTGTTAAGGGCCCAACAAAGTGCAGTGTCGGATTTGGTGTAATCTGGACAAGCGATATGTTGAATATTAATAGAAATTTAATTAACAACTAGAGTTCAAGTGACATTGTCAACCCGGAAAAACAACACGTTTGCGACCGATTTTAAACATTCATTTAAAATCTGTACATTCATGAAAAGCTCTTTGTGCAGCAGCTGTGTCGTGCCTCCGTGGATCTGTGGACAGGTCTTAACTTTCCCGTTTTTTTTACCCTTTATCCAGTTTTTGTGCTAAGCTAACCTGAGCTAAACAATTACATGAAGCCATATATTAAAATACGTTGTATCAATTGTGTCATCTCCTCGAATGATTATTTCCCAAAATGTAAAACATTTGCTTTTGAGTGGTTGCATTTAGATGGCTTGTCTGGTAATCTTCTGTATTTTTGTTCTTGTCAAAAAACCCCAATGTAAACACCAAAACCAACAAAGTACTGTTTGTGTTGTGGCTAATTACTCTGTGCCACAGTACTCCATTATCCCAAATGCAATACTTTTGGGACAAATTCATTAAAAACACACATCGCTGGCATCTCCTCTCATCACCATAAATGTGCACACTGAAGTTCATTCTGTCTCAGTGCTAAATTCACCACCCTGCTGCATCAAAAACACACTAGTTCACCAAATGTGTATAAATGCACAGCTGAAAATAGTCCCCAAAAGATACTATTTACTCCTGTTTGGGTTATGTAACTTCAAAACTTTACCACCATGGTATTTTAGAAAGTTATAAAGCCTCAATAAAAGATGTATAGAGTAAAGTGCATTCAAAGGGAGGTGAATTGGAAAGGTCTTGACAGATGGACAAAAGCATCGTTGGTTTGGGCATTTACACACAATTAGTTGACAATATCAAAAATATAAAGGCATGCCAGCTTCATCCTTCATGAAAATGTCATATAATGATAATTATAACACCACCTCACATAATAAATTAGGGATAGGACAGGGTAGAGGCAATCATTCAATTGTTTTTTATGGTTCACAGTATATAACGGTGTATAATGGCTCTGAGTAACGACTAAAAGGCTGCTTTGGCGAACATGTAGCCAATATTGTATTGGTACTGGTGTCCAGAACTGAGTGTAATTTACTATAACAGCAAGTTAGGTTCAACAGTGAAGTCTGAATGCACTTCCCTTCCCAATGAGATGTACAGCACAGATCAAAAACACTATCAGCACTGCATGTTGGTCATTTCCTTTTGCTATGTCAAATTTCAAGCATTTTAAGTGTATAATGGACACAAGTTGCTTAATTTTCATTGGGTGTGATGCTTTACCTCCTCCATGTGTCGGGCTAAGGTATGAGTCTGAGCTCTGGATCTGGCGGGGACACATGTCAAGGACACTTTAGCAGTACAGACATTATCAACACCAGGTAGAGATTTAAATAATCTTTTCAAGATGGTGTTGTCTTCCTCCCTGAGTCTCCTTCCTCATCACTAAGGGTCCTGCTGAACCTGCAGACGCTGCTCTTGCCCTCCCTCCTCTCATCCCTGCTTCGTCTGTCCCCGATAGATACTTCCACTCTAAAGTGGCTGTCACTGTCCTCTGCTTTCACATAAGAGGACAATGGCCCAGTGGGTGAAGTCACACCTGGATCCAGAGGGTGGTATTGGGATGTTGGTGTCTGGGAGCTGCTGGGAAACACAGCTGGGGAGATGGGGGACGAAGGCCCTAGAGGGGAGTAACGTCTCAAGGAAACTCCTTTCAAGTTAACTGCAAGCTCCAGAACAAGTTTCCTAGAAGCCCTGGGGTGGCACAGGGGCACAGAGGATTCCTTTGGGGAGGGATGATGTCTGCTGGCGGCTGAAGAGTCACATTGTGGAGTCATGGCTCCTTCCCCGCTGACAGGTGATGGCTCCTCGTCCTCTGGACTGTCCACTGACTGTGAGGAGAGAGGTGAGGCAGGGCTCTCTGGTGAGCAGGGCTGCAGGTCCATGGTGGCTGAGTAGGTGGAGCCTGACATACCTATCACATCAACCTCATCCCCGAGCAGGTCCCTTGCCTGAGGCCCCTGATCCACCACAGTTCTGTAGCTGTGGAGCCCCAGTATGATCTGTGTGGGTCCAGGGGGATGTAGCAGTAGGGCTTGGCCTCGGGATCTCCCTCCACTGCGAAACAGACGACTCCACAGATTACCGAATCGTCTTCGAGAGGAGGAGAATGAGGAGGAGGAAGAGGAGGAGGAGGAGGAAGTGGAGCGCCGTGCTGAATGACGTCTGATCTGTCTGCGCATCGCCAAACGCAGGTTCTGTAAGATGGAGGCCTGCAGGAGGAAGAGGGCAGACAGAGGAGGACACAGAGAAACAATGAATCAGATGACCTGCAACTTAGAGCCATATTTTTGTGCTGGTGCAAAGCTACAGCTAAACACAGCACAATGTAATTCCTGTCTATTTTGTCCTCTTGCACTCCTGGTTACAAAACAAGCTGAGGCTGTGGGCAGCTTTTAATGTTAAGTCAGTAGGAGCCTTTAGAGTAGTGAAGCCTGACCTGCACTAAAGCTGTTAGCACACTTTTATTTTAAGCTCAAAGTGAAATCCAAAACCATTTCCTCTGGATAACATTAATTTAATTTCCTGTTGCACAAAGAGCATGACTCTACAGCTCCATTTTGCCATCTCACACTCAATGCAGTAGCAGCTCTACAGCACATGGAATTGTATTAATGTGACTGAGTATAACCCGATTAATTCTCTGAAGCAGTAGTTTAGATTTCTAGGAAAATGTCTAGTCATATCAATCTTCTCATTTAACAAATTTCCCCAAATCTTAAACTCTTACTCTGAATAATAAACTGAAACAATACCCTTAATTTACAATAGTAGATATATATTAGCAGATAGAGTCAATTTATCTCATATAGATAGTAGATAGATGCCATTTAACTACTATAAATAGCGGATGGATGCCACATATCTTCCATAAATGGCACATCATATCATATCTTATAGATTTCAACAGTTTTTTAGTCAGTTTAGGCCCATTGGTTATGCAGAGAGGAATTTGAGTGTGAGGGTCAGGCTTCCACAAGATTGCAAAAAATTGGTTGGTCACAGCTGGGTGTTCAAATCCAGAGTCATTAGAAAATACACAAGTGCATGATTATGTATGGTTAAACCACCTGGGTGGGGTTATATACTGGGAAATCCTCCACAGGAGGGATGAGACCCTGGGCAATCAGCTGACCATAAGAGGGAGGGGCCTCTCTCTGAACAAACTCTGCCTCCATGCGAGTCATCTGAGTCTCAAAA
Organism: Platichthys flesus; assembly: GCF_949316205.1. Classification (NCBI taxonomy): domain Eukaryota; kingdom Metazoa; phylum Chordata; class Actinopteri; order Pleuronectiformes; family Pleuronectidae; genus Platichthys; species Platichthys flesus. Next base: position 25,881,697 of record NC_084945.1, on the reverse strand, counting down.
GCTCTACAGAGGAGAGAGAGAAACAAGGAGGGCACAGCGGGTCAGTAAAAGTGCTTGGGATAAAACAACTATCTTATTTTGAAAAACAGATATTTTATCCCTGTAGAGTTTGCAGCATCTACACCATCAACAGCAATAAAACACAATAATAGACTGAGTGACAGTTTATCTTTAAACAGCACTTGTCATAGGAGACAAGGTTTTTTGTGTGTTACTATGATGACATAAATTGTACAAGGCAATAAAGAAGAAGAAAAACAAGGATGTCAACAGAAATAAAAAGTGAATGAAGGACAGAGGTGTTGTGTCCTCACCTGTACTCTCTGCTCCTGAGTGAGTGGAGTTTGAGGGCACAGCCGAGGGCAATGACCAGCAGCAGGCTACACACCAGACTACCGATCAGAGCGGCAGTGATGACTTTCCTGGGTACTGCAGCCAGGCAGTCCCTCTCGTCGCTCCCGTCTAAGCAGTCCTCCTGGCCGTCACACCGCCATGTCTCAAAGATACACAGGTTAGTCCCACAGTGGAAGTTCCCGGGTTGGCAGTCGTAGCAGTTCTTCTCATCCGAGCCATCGGGACACCTCTTCTGGTTGTTGCAGCGCTCCGAGGCCGGGTAGCACACTCCAGTGCTGCCCTCACAGGGAAACTCCCCATCTGGGCACGTTGGGCAGGCCTCCTCGTCGCGGCCGGACGGGCAGTGCCAGTAGCCATCGCAGCGCTGGCGTTCAGAGTAGCAGCCCTGATCGCTGCCGCAGGGATGTTCGCCAGGAAAACAGTAACCTTTGACCTGGGAGTGGGTAGGAGAAATGTGTCACCGTCTAGGCACCAAGAAGATGAGACCACTTTACTGAGTGTTTTCTCTACATCTACAGAGCAGTTACTTTTTCTATCGACCATTCAGACAAGTATTGATTCCTTAAGATAGTTGGAGGAGATGAAGGTTAAAAGCTTGAGCAGAAGGAGCTTCAAGGAGTTTCAAAACATTAAGTTATGAGGGATGGAGGGACATTTTTAAGAAAGACGATATAATATCACCAAATTGTTCTACCTGGTATGTGGCGTTGAAGCCGTGTCCAGGGCTGTGAGGCTGGGCCATGTACAGTACACTCATCTGACCCCGGCTCGACTCCAGCAGAGCCAGGCGCCTGTTGTTATGATGAGACAAGACCTGTAACAGATGCTCCGCCTGATGAAGCAGGCCGTCGTAAACGTGCAGTGAATCTCTGGGCCCGAGCTGCAGGTCCAGCTGCAGCACGATGGGTTTGGGGTCCTGGGTGTCCAGCAGCCAGGAGCATCTCAGCTCGGACACGGCGCTGCGATTAGGCCGGAAAAAATCCGGGGAGGCAAAGGAGCCATAGAAGTTCCCCAGACGTTTGCCACAGGTTGTGTCGGGGCAGCCGAGCTCATCAGTTCCGTCAGGGCAGTCCCGGGCTCCGTTGCAGCGCAGGGCGGCAGGCAGACACCGGGTGGACTGGACCTCGGTGCACGGTAGGGAGCCAAAGGGGCAGAGGCCAGGCTGGGCTTCAGTGGGGGGAGGGGAGCAGCTGCGTTCATCGGTGGCATCGCCGCATTCATCCTGACCATTGCACTTCCAGGAGTGAGGAAGACACTTGCCGTTCCCACAGAGGAATTCATCTGGCTGACAGCTGCTCTGACCCAGGTGACCTACAGAGGAAAGAAATGCACAGAATGGAACTTTAAAATATCACTCAAGACAAACTGACATTAACGTATGAGCCAGCATTAATCTGAGTGCAGCAACACTCATAAGATGCATGGACAAACACAACACACTTCAATATACAGGCTTAACACTGCCTAATGAGTTTAGATTAACAGTTTTAAGTCTAGCAGCCTACACCCACTAATTTTAATTCCATTTGTCTGGATTACTATAAACCCTGATCCACTGCACAGGGCCTCAAACTGTAATTTACTGAGACACCGAAGGTCACCATAAAATTCCTGAAAACAAGCAGCCATCATTGATGATTCGATATTAAAAAGAAAAAGAAAAGAAAATGTGAAATATCTGGTAATTGTACAGTCAATATCAAGATTACCCTAAGCCGTATCACCCTGTGCCCTGGAGTATTTAGTTTTAGGGTGAGGGTGGGACCGGCTGACAGTGTCACACTGATCCGTGCCCCCAGTTGTAGCCTCCATCAGCTCATGGTGGCTCCAAACTGACGCAGATACTCTCACATTCTGACCGGAACCAAGAGCCCAACAATGTCTCATGTCATGACAAGAAAGACATTTCTATAAGAGTGTCCTCATTTGGTAAAATATCTTATCACGACATGTTTTATTTGTACAAGAATCAACATGTTGAAAAAATGGTCTAAACTTTATTATGTTTCTTATTTATAATTCAGATGATATACATTTTGTGCCTCATAAATCCAGACATTTAAATTCACTCTGGTTACAGATTGCTCAAAAGATGACATCAATATCCTCTCACCTCGGATGTAAGAGAGACGAAAGCCCTGAGCTTGCCCAGAGCCGTTGGCCTGAGAGTGGAAGTAGAGCCACACACGCCCCCTGGTGGAAATGACGGGTGGAGGCAGCATGGAGCCGCACAGCCTGGATTCCCCATGCCACATGGGAGTCAGTATGAGCCAGTCTCCAGAACAATTTCCAGACTCCGCCAAGTCAAAGTTACGGAAACTGGAGGAGAGAGTTTATCATTTCAGGTGCTCACACAGAGACAGAACTCATGTGACAGCTGTGTGTTTGAGAAGTGACCTTTACCTGATGGTGATGACCTCTCCCTGACCTCCCTGGATATGCCAGCTGCAGTTGACTCCAGCCGGGTAGTTTAACGGCCACGAAGGGCTGTAGATCACACCCCTCCGCTCCGTGTGGAGCTCCACCTTCTCACTGAAGCCTGCTGGATGACAAAGAGACCGGGGGGGAGAGACAGGGATAAACACATCAGGGAGGTCCATCGCTGCAATCCCTCTGTACATACTTAATGCCACCGATGAAACACTGACCTGGAAGAAATGTTATTATTTTACAGTGTCAGGTCTTCATGAATAAGGGAGATATAAATCAACAAATGTGCTTAGAGTCTCACTATGCTGCTTCACATACTGGCATTTTTTTTAATTTTCTTATTCAGCACAAATCAAAATGAGATAAAAGGGCTGAATTTCAATGGCTCTACTAAAGGAGTAGATGTGATGTTAGACTTCCCCAGCCTGACTGTGGCTCCAAAGCTCTTTCTGTGGTAGCGCAGGAGTGAATGTATATATAAATATATATATTTTTTTAGGTAAAATAGTTGGGCTCTATGTTTTTTGTCAAACGCTACCCAAAGCAAGAGAAAATAATGACGTTGAAACTATTATAAGCTGCAGATTGACACACATTTGTTGTGCTAGTGAGTAGCATGATGCTGCATGTGTTGAAGGTAATGAAGGAATATGTCACCCAGTGCATCAGTGGGGATCAGTGATGTGTTATTAATAGTCTCTCGACAAAAATGGAGCGCTGTGACTCACACAGGAATAATCATGTATCATGAGACTGCTCAGAAAAGACTTGTTACCAGGATCAATTTAGTGATTGAGATAGTTTCAGTGTCAGTAACAATCATCCTTTTTTTTTTACTCTTACTTGTTTGTTGTATCCTTTTTTTTTGCAGTTACTTTTACATTATGTTTTATTATTTCACCTGTTGTCTTTGATTTAAATGACAATTTCTCTGATGCTTTGTATTCTTGTGCTACACAAATGAAGTTATTGATATTATTAATACAAATCTCATCAGTAAATCTGCAACCTACGCCAAAAAAACTTTTTATCGTAGCCACAACAAATCATTGCTATCTTGAATTTAAGAGGGAACAAATACACAACCTTTCACAAGAGAGTTGTGAGAGGTTGTCCTTTATTCATGATGAACTTAGTGTTATGCGTGCTCAGCAGGATCCATACTGCTAATGCCAGAACACACATACAAACACACCCACACACAAACACACGCACACACACACACAGTCATTTTGTCTCTTTTATTTCTCTGATCGATGCCAAAACCTAAATACAATCACTCCGACATGACAAACAACCTTATTGCCTTTCAGCAGAGCTTTGTGCTGATCACACGGGAGCCGTCGCAGCAGCAGCAGTCAAACTGGCAGCCACGGCAACAGCATCGCCTGCTGCCATCGCACCACTGCCCCAGGGAACGACACAGTGTGGGGCGGCCAAGAGGAGCAGCAGGAGTAAGGCCTGTGCAGAGTGCAGGCAATGAATCGCATTGTTTTCTAATAAGTGAGGACATCAGGAAGAGGTTTGGTTTTGGTAAGAGAAAGTCTTAAAACCAGAGGAAGGAGAATTATTCATTGACTTTGTGATGTAAGCATCACATAATTAGGAGGAATTTCATTCTCGTTCTTGTGCTGAGAGCTCATCTCATGACTGCTTAACGCCACAGTAAGAGAGACACTCTTAATTAACCAGAACTATAACGACAGGACATTAGCTGAACGGCTCCATCATGATTAAACCACACCAGCACACAGCAGCAGGTTAGCTCTCTCTTCTGCTGAGTGTGGATGTTTCAGGCTTTCCTGATGATTCAGTGCAGTCAGCAGAATGACAGGAGCGGAGGTGGGGTGGAGGAATCCTTTAGACCTCAGTGATGGATATCGACGACCCAGACCTAGTAAGTACAGCAGCACACTGTTGCAATCTGGTGCAATGACTCTTGGGTTTTGGATTGTGGGGGGTTTAACGTCCCTTCTGACAGATTCTCGTGAGAGCAGGTCTACTGCATCACATCTTTTATGAGACAATAAATCTAGACAACAGTGTGGCTGCTAATGCTGTTGCTACTGCCTTCACACTAACGGTCAAAATAAGCTGAGGGGTGGCATGAGATCTTCAGGATCTTGTAGAAAGTTAAATTCCCTGGTTTTCAGTCTCCTTTTGTTTTTGGGTTGATTAGGCTGCGGTTTTATCATTTGCACCAGTTTAACCCAGAGCAGTCTCAACAGACCAGAATGCACTGAATTTTATTTTGAATCCAGAAACAAGTTCAAATACTTGTGTGCAAAAAAAAAACTGCTCTTTTGTAAGGTGTAATATGCCAAACTTATTTTTGGCTCTTCATGTTTTTAGGGGACATCATTAATTCAATTTATTTTAAAGCAGTTATATAAACACAAGTTAAATTAAGTCTGAGCAATAAAACAATATCAATAATTATCACAAAATGGAAATATAGGTTCAATATCTATATCGATCTTTGCCAGGCCCCATGGGTTAAATATGACAATATCGCCCTCTGGAATGCAGGGGAGTAAAGGTGTAAAGTAACAGAGACTAGAAAAACTCACATCAAGTACAAGAACCTCAGACTCGCAGAGTGCAATGATAAATGCACCTTTTCTACTTTCCACCACTGATACCTGCAGGAGGATTCCGGTTTAATACCGTATTAAGTGCTGTAGCTTTTCATTGTTGTTTGTTTATTTGTGTAGTGAAATAAAGAGACACTAGTGTCACTATGATGAATATCATGGTTTCTGCTCTCTCAGCGACGGAAGACTGAAGATTAACTGTGTGTGTGTGTGTGTGTGTGTGTGTGTGTGTGTGTGTGTGTGTGTGTGTGTGTGTGTGTTGGGGGGGGGGGGGGTGTAACGAGAAAGAAGAACAGTGACGTAAATATTCTTCATAGTCAAACAAGTCACAACATGATGTGTTCACCATGATGTGGTGTATTCCTCAGGAAACCGTCCCTCTTCACATACACACATTTGTACTTCAGTCTTTGTGAGGACACTCTGTGACACGATGAATTATTGCTTGACCACAACCGTACAAGCTATAATCTGACCCCAACCCTAACCTTAACCTGAACCTTATACTAACCTAAACCACATTCTAACATAAACCTAACCCTAACCTTAAACCTACTACTAACCTGAACCTAGCCCTAACCTAACACTACCCTGAACCTAACCCAAACCTAAAGCTCATTCTAACCTAAACCTAACCTTAACCTAAACTTAGTTCTAACCAGAACCCTAATACCAAGTCTTAACCCACATCAGCCCTTTCAAGGTGTTTCAAAAATTAAGGCCAAACTGTCCAAAAGGTCTAATTGTCACACTGGTCTTCACAACTTGTTGCCATGAAAACTCACACAGACACACAGACCTTTAAAAACACCTTGATAATCTAAAAAGCGGAGGGGAGGGGTGGAGGGAGAGAGGGGGAGAGATTGAGTGGCTGCAGAGAAGCAGTGATGTAATGCTGATAGCAGCATCACATTTGTGGGAGAGCATCCATGTTTCCACACACAGCCTGATCATTTCACCACCACAGATCGATAGCCCCACAGGTCTGAGCAGGTTGATACCCTCATCTTCTCACCCCGTCCCATCGCCCCAGTGGGAACAGGGCTGTCTCACACCTCTTCATCACAGGGACACGGGACAAAGCAGCAGACTAAAGGACATCCACCACTGACACAGTGGACAGAGGAGTGCTCTGCTGAGACAGGCTGGTATCAGAAGCTCCTCAGTGGTGATCCAGATGCAAACAAACACCAAGGGACACAACATCTGTTCAATGACTGTACCCGAAGCACCAGGAGCGGGCGCCACTGTGTTTCCCGAGGATACAGAGACGTGCACACATCTCCATGTCAACATCTCAGCAGAGAGGATGCATTGTTTTCTCTCTCTCCCTCTCTCTCACCTGCATAGGGCAGAGCGGTGCGGAGCCACATCAGCCCGAGCAGCAGCTGCCTCACTCCCATGGTCCTGCGGGGACGTCCGCTGTTATCCGGAGCACAGGTCCAGCGGTTTGCTCCACATCTGTATCCTCCAGCACAACATCTGTCTTCATCTCAAACACACACACCGACGGTTCCTCACTGAGAACAGCCCATTGTGTCCTTTGCAGAAGCAGCCAAGACACCGGAGTTAAGTTAGCTGAGGTATACCACGCGACTTCTGGTTATTGTCTTCAAAATAAAAGCCACCAAACCAAGAAAGTGCATATAAGGACACGCGTGTTAACCTTATTCAGTTTATTTTCACAGTATGCAGTATTGGATCGTTGTGATCTACCAGGACAACACACACAATAAATACTAAAAGAGGGGCTGCAGTTGTGACTTATAAGAAGGACAGATATATAAAATTCTGTTAAAGTGAATGTAATGTATTTTTTTCTGACTGATCAACAAAAACACTTCTGACAAAAACTAAAACACAGTCTAACAAATAAAATCCATAGGCCAAGAAACACATTTTATATTGCAAAGAATTTGAACATTGCAGCCATGCTTTTACCTTGATATTGCAGATATAGAAAAGAAGCCACGTAAATAGTAATTATAACACACTTTATTTAAATATAACCTGTCATACAAGAAATGCATACAAGTGCTTTACATAAATTATTTATAAAAATAAAACACATGTCAATGAAAAATAAAACATTTTAAAATGTGATAAATATAAAGACAGATTTTAAGTCATAAAAAACACCTTAAAAGGACATTTCAACTAAAAAGGGAAAAAATACATAAAACTGAATAAAAAAAAGTCATAAAAACAGAAAAGAAAGAGATACAAATTATAAAAACACATGAGTGCCAGCAAGTGCAATACCCAGTTAAAGGCTGAAGTTTCATTCATCTGGCAGATAAGTATGAATATTCTTTTTATTCTAGTTGTAAGGAAAATGAGAGGAAAAGATTATAATTGTACAACTCAGCAGCATAAAAATAAAGCATCACACAGCATCGGTGTGTGTAAATTAAAGGTAAAAATGGACACAGGGATATGAAACCGAAGACTACACTGATGCGTTGAGTATTTCAAACTTAAAATATGGTCAGAGATGACCAGTCAACACTTTAAAAGTTAATCGTCTCAAAACACTGGTGCATGCTGCAAAGGTGGTGGAAAGTGTTCTCACAGACTGAAGCTCTTATTTTGAAGAGAAAGCTGTCCAACTTCCGCTCTGCCTGTGATCCAGTCTGTGATCTGCTTGCCGCATCTTCCTGGATACAGCGGACACATTCTTCTTTGTTTATCTGTCTGGTTCTGTCCTCACTGAAGGACTGAATAACACCAGCAGTCGTGTAGACGCTGTAGACGTTGCTCTGATGTATGTTTGTCACCACAAGCTGAGGCTACTTGTTCAAATGAACAGTTCTCGGGAGGACGGTTCCTCAGGATTGCCCTCATCCTCCATTGTAGGCGATTTATTGTCTCGGTGCCACCCCCGTGTGGTCAGATGCATGCACCGCAATTCTCTGACAAAGTCAATTTGCAGAGCGTTTGCACAGAAGCTCCACGGTGGAAGAGGTTGCAGGTTGTGTTTTAAAGAAGAGGAGGAGGCAGTTTGGGTTTTAAAGAAGAGGAGGAAGGTTGTGTTTTAAAGAAGAGGAGGCAGGTTGTGTTTTAAAGAAAAAGAGGAGGCAGGTTGTGTTTTAAAGAAAAAGAGGAGGCAGGTTGTGTTTTAAAGAAGAAGAGGAGCCAGGTTGTGTTTTGAAGAAGAAGGGGGGGGGAGGGGGCGGGTTGTATTTTGAAGAAGAAGAGGGGGCAGGTTGTGTTTTGGAGAAGAGGAGGCAGTTTGTGTTTTGAAGATGAAGAGGAAGCAGGTTGTGTTTTAAAGAATAGGAGGCAGGTTGTGTTTTTAAGAAGAAGAGAAGTCAGGTTGTATTTTAAAGAAGAAGAGGAGGCAGGTCGTGTTTTAAAGAAGAAGAGAGGTCAGGTCGTGTTTTAAAGAAGAAGAGGGGGCAGGTCGTGTTTTAAAGAAGAAGAGGAGGCAGGTCGTGTTTTGAAGAAGAAGAAGACTGTTGGTTGAACTATAAAGAAAAGAAGAGTCCTCTGGTAACCCAGCTGGCAGAACCCTTGTTACTGTATATACAGTCTATGGGTAGAACACAGTGGAGGAGTAACATCGGCAAAAGGCACCGCTGGGATTCGAACCCAGGATCTCCTGTTTACTAGACAGGCGCTTTAACCATCTAAGCCACGGCACCGATGATGACGCAAGAAAAAAAATGTTTATATACTATTAGAGCACTCAATCTATGACGTCATCATATTTTAATATTTCTTTCTTTTTCGCACAACATTCAAAGACTCACGTTTCGATGGAGAGTAACAGTCTCTCGTTAATGAGAAGCGGTAGGATGGTAGATCTAGAACAGTCTGACTCTACTGGAGGAAACAAACAGGAGTTTACATGTTGTTTCAGCCTCTTTCTGTCTCACTCTGAAAAACACCAAAGCTGCTCATTTCTCCTGCGTTCTTATCTATTCACTTCATAAAGTTGTTGATACGGTAATGCCAAAGGTCAAAGTGCATCATAGCCTCGTTACCTCCGCCTCTGTCGAGGTAAAAGTGCCACTCTTCTGAGCCATCCACAGGGGCCGCATGGCCGACCACCTCCAACTGTTGCGCGTCTCCTCGTGGTGTTACGATACATGTGTTGGGTACGGAGCCTCTGAGGTCCCAAAATTATGTTTTTTTATCTTGTGCTTTTGTATTTTGTAAGCACAGGTCTTATGTTCAGGGCTCCGTAGGATGAACAAGAAGGAGATTAAAATGAGAATTTCCTTTTTTTAAATGATTTTTAAACTTTAAAAAGAGAACGTTATGAGTGCCTTAATGAACAATCTTCTGAAACTTGATTGTGACCCACACAGAGAGTGGGGGTCACCATGAACAAGAGGGACGTCAAGATTCATGGTGACCTCATGATAATTGTGTCTATAAATATTTAATAAGAGCAAGTTATGAAAGCCATAATAAAAATCCGGCAAATTTCTTTTTTAAGTGTTTTTCAAAATGTCTACAGTAAATGTTCTGAAACTTGATTCACAGACAGTGGGGGTCACATGACTTTTTTTGTTGCTCTCTACTGCCGCAGTTAACGGCAGTTGCGGGACGAAAATGCCTTGTTGACGTCAGAGGAGAATGGGCAGAGTGGTTCGAGATTGGTTACAATCAAGGTATGGAGAATACAATCTCTGAACCTTGAAGCGGATGGGCTACAGCAGCAGAGGACCACACCGCTAAGAAGTGTCAGCTAAGAACAGGAAACTGAGGCTACAATTCACACAAGCTCACTAAAATTGGGCAATAGAAGATTTGAAAAACGTTGCCTGGTCTGATGATTCTCAATCTCATGTGTGACATTTAAATGGTTGGGTCAGAATCTGGCGTAAACAACAAGAAAGCATGGATCCATCCTGCCTTGTATCAACAGTTCAGGCTGGGGGTGGTGTTGTGATGCCGGGTTTACTCCGGACGCAGAGGCGCAGCTCCATTCTCAAGAGCGCAGCTGCCTGGCTGTTCACACCGGACTCGCATTTTTTCACACTGGTGCTTGTAGTGGACAGGCAGATGGGGAAACTTAATATGAGGGGGAAAATCGGGGGAAATTGAAACTCCAGGACAACAGAAGGGGAATCTAAAGTATGGGATGCAAATATGATCATTTATAGCATATAAAAATGTAATTTATGTGTGAGGGGCATAGCACTTGATGTGAACAGCTCAATTTATGTTACAGGGGGGCGGAAAGGAGGCGCCTGGCTTTTCTTGGAGCTGCGCGGCACTTCTGCGTATGGTCTTAGCCCGGCGTCACACCTCACTCAGGTTTATAGATACAAGATGATGGAAAAATTATCAGGTTCTGACACAGATCTCAACAAAATATTTATGCATTTTAGGCAAGTTTGATTTGCTTTTAAAAGGTACTGGATTTATTCACAATTGTTGACAATCTGTGGATTTTTTTTTCTTCTACTAATTCATGTTTGGCAAGGAAAAAAGTATTTTTTCCATTATAGTGTTTTCAGGCTACATCTTCCACAAAACCAAATCTGCTCATCCCTACTGTGCGAGGGATGGCAAAAGTGTCAAAAGTTGATCAGCTTGATAAAACCACAAGGGGGCTACCTTTTTTATTTTGTTATGATTATTGATCAGAATGAAGAAAAAGTATGAGGCACACAAAGTACATATTTCAACAATTTATTCAACAACTTCATAGACGTTTTCTTAAGTGTGCTGTATTATCTGGCCAATGTTTTGATTTGAAGTGCAGATACCACAGCTTTTTACATGCACATGGTCTCAGCACAGATACAGGCTATAGAGGCTTTTGTTATTTCACTTGTCATTTTTCTTTTTTAAAAATCACACAACTTTGATTACAGCAGCTGAAGAAGCTTACCAACAGTTCAAGGATATACACATAACCAATCTTTTGTTTGAATTAAAATATAATGAAAAAAAAACTAAAAACCTATGAAGAAAATAAAGCTGTAAAAATCTGAAACAAATCCTACGAATGGCGCAGAGTGAAGTCCATGAATACATGAGTCCGAGGATCTGCAAGTCACATTTGCTCAGCTGCTTTGTCTGTGTATGCACATTTGTTAGTTCTTAAATTAATTATTGTAAATACTATGAATACAAAATGCAAGTCACACACTCGGCAAACAAAAAACATTTCTTTGACTGATCTGGAGTTCGCATGTTCACAGGAGAATGGATTCAACGGGGATGAAAGAGGAAGGTGAAGGGGTTGGGGGCAGTTTAACACCAGATCACGTTCACACACAGGGCAAAGTGTTCACTGGAACAACCACTTGTTTTAGTTTATTATCTGATGTTTATCTGACGTTTAAGTTTAAAGTCACTACGTCTCGTTTGCAGGTGCAGTGTAATGAGACTGTGGTTGCCCCAGTGAGTTCCTCACACAAAGATCAAATAAATCCAAACACACAGCCAACGACATTAATAATCAACAATTCCAGGTGCCATGTTTCAATGTCATGTCTGATCAGTGCATGAGGATCTGTCAAGCCTTTTTCCTTCTGGTTTACATTTTCTCCCATAGTAGAATGTGTGTGTGTTTGTGTGTGTGTGTGTGTGTGTGTGTATATATGAGGGGGGGAGAGATATGAGATTACTGGTGAGCACACTGAACCCCCGGCCCGTGTTGTCCGCCCTCTTCGTCTGAGCTATCATTGTAGGCCTCTCTGCGGTTGCCTGATGACGAGCTCTGGCTGACGTCGTAATCCTGCAGGTCGACCTCCTCTGCGTCTCCGGTGATGATGGGCGGCTCGGACCGTGAGGGCAACATATCCTCCAGCTCCTACACATGAAGAACAGTCATCATGATGCAAAAAGCAACTCTGAGCACATCTTCAGGAAGAATAGGTAGTACTGTGTGCAGTTATGGAAGAGCTGTGACCACTTATTATTGGATCTCACTCCAATGCTCTGTGTGTGTCTACGTGTCAGCGAGAGCGATAGAGGGGAAGAGTGCTGGCCGAGTCAGGAGAGCTTGAATCAAAGAATGAATGTGTGCAGCTACAAGGAAAGATTTGACTTATTTAAGAAAAGTACTGTACATAAATTTGTGATCAGTGTTGATAATGTGGCAGACGTCAGCTGAATCTGTGTCAGCGATGTAGGGCTGCTCGATTAATCGAAATTTAATCGTGATTTCGATTATGGGGTCAAACGATCTGCACACTACTATAATAGAGTTGAAACGATTATTTGGATTTTTTTCCGAAAGAGACGCACGCGCATGCACAATTCAGTCCTTCCCCCAAAGCATTTAGCGGCCCAGCTGACTGGCTCTCACTCTCAAGCAGCTGTAAAGTGAGGGAGGCAAGTTGTGTGTGTGGTGATCGGCGGTGAAAAAAACAGTACGAGTGGAAAAGCAGGGAGGGCAGCAGCACACCATGTAGAGGCGGCGCCGCGCACCGCTATTCTCAAGTGCGCTCCCGCCTGGCTGCTCAGACCGGACCCGCATTTCTCCACGTCGGTCAGTCGGTCAGAGAGTGTTAGGGTTGCCATCATTAAGGGTTTGAATAACCGGGCACCGATATCCTGGTTTCACTGAGGAATAAGACACGCAGCTGTCCTCTGTGTTTACCGGAACTGGAAGTGATTGCAAAAATAAAGCATAGGCTTCAGAATAAGGGCACATATTAATAATCAGGATTTTTTTATTGTCCAAAATAATCGTGATTATGATTTTTTCCAGAATCGGGCAGCCCTACAGCAATGTATACAATTTAATGAAGTATATAATATATGCTAGTTCGTAGGTTAATCGTACAGTTGAATGAGTGAGGTGACAGACCATCAGAAAATTAAAATGACAAATTGCCAAAAATAATTTCATAAAATTGCAAAAAAAAGTATGTATATCAAAGACTAAATGAAGAAAGCTGGAACCGCTGTATTGTTGTCATTTACTCAAAACAAATTCATAATTAAGTATTAAAAGACTTGATTCAAGTGTTGATCTAATACGTGTTGGTATGGTTGTCTGTACATAAATGTGAAAAGGACAAGGGCTTTAAAATGGGAGGAAGCGGAAACCGTAGGTTTCAGGCAGTAAGCTCTCTTTTCCACCTCATTCAAAGGCTGTAATTTACAGAACTTATCTGTGTACATTCTGTCGGCCATTTCCTCTCAGAGGCTCGAATGCTAGAGGACAATTTTCCAAACTCCAGATGAGAGTAGCAAGTCTCACAGGATACGTGACAAACTAGTATAGTGTTAATTAGTAATTAGGAGATTTTATAGACCAAAAAAAAAAACTTAAACAAGGCCCTAAATCTATTTGTGGCTCTAAATTTGTGTTTGATTTTATTTGTCATCCAAGTTTGTAATGTGACTTTGTAACATGACTAATAAACATCACAATTAGTATACAGATACTGGTAGATGGATGAGGTTTTTGCTCTTGTCAATAGCTGCTCTGAATGTTTGGATCTTCATAATGGAAAACCATCACCTGACAGACAGTTATCAACGAAAGGAGTAATAATTCGTACCACAAGTTTTTCAGGGCTGATCCAGTTGTTTTCAGGGAACTGGACATCAAACTTGATATACAGATCTCCCTTCTCAAAGGGGTTTCGGTACTGGGGCATACCCTCTCCTCGCACAACCCTGACAGAGGCTGGAAAAGAAAAACATTTCAATTGATTTAATTTCATATTTTGTATAGAACATTTTAATCATGCAGGATAATGTTATATTGCTCATTTAACAACAAATCCATGATGTTTATGTTGAATAGGTATGTATTAATGCACCAAATGCATAGTAGTAGCGTCAGGGTGTAAGAGGAAGGTGTTTCATAACTTTTCTTTCAAGAGCTCACTGAGGATGTTGCTGACCCCAGTCTCAACTCATTTATCAAGTTTTGTGTTGTGTCCTTGACTTGGGCACACATGTCCGAGTTCATTATATAAAAGCTGCCTCCGTGCTGTGTTCAGCTCTCAGTTGGAACTCTAAACACATCACATTAAGACATAGTTTTCTCTGTCTCAGCACTCCACCCAGACTAACCCTCACCCCAAAGACCTCCTCAGTGTGGAAATCTTAAAACGCTGGCTTGGTGATCCAGTGTGTAAAGTTTTGGGGGGAAAATGCCACAAGTCAGCCCATTGAAGGTCCTGGCTGTGCGGCAGCAAAGCTGAGAGCCTACAATGGTGCTGATGTAGCCAAATACATAACAGCTGGGGTCATTAACTTCGATTTATGTAGATTTTGTCAGACGCCACAGTTACTATAAAATAAGTTTTAGAACACCGCAGCACAGCAGCTTGGGAATGACCGCTGGGTAACAGGCCGTGTTTATGGCCCATGTTTGAATCACTAAAGAAAACATTTTAGGTGACCACAGAGAGCAGGACAACATTGACATGGGTCTTATGGGCTTAGTAGTAACCTGGTGTGTATGTGTGTTTATATGACCTGGGCAGGGGTTGTGTGGCAGCAGTTAAGATGACAACTCTCTGTCATCTTATTCTGTAATCACACATTTTTGACGTTGGTATTGGTATAAAAGCTTCTGTGACTCACACTCCTAAAACAGCCTGTGAGCAGTGATGACTGTTTGAGTAAAGCTTGCACCTCTAACTTCAATCAACACTCAAACATGCCCCTCTACTCCTGTTGCAGGCTACCTGCAGGCTACCAGTAGGCTGCTGGAAAATGGTCCCTCTAGCTACCTCCAGGCTAACAAGCTCCCAAATCCCACATGGCTGAGACGTGTCATGGTTGAGAGTGAAAGTGTTTAAGGGCAGGGAGAGGGCAGGATTGATTGACATTGATCACTTTATCTGTGGTAATACAATTTGCCCAATAAACATGTAACCATGTCACAAACTGGCAATTTAACTAAATCCTATATAATGTAAAAATAGTCTTACCAGGTTCAATGACTTTGCCAGCAGGATACTTCACAACGATCTGTCTGCCGTCTAAGTGCTTCACCATAAACTGGAAACCGCACAGCGCCTCCACCAGGCCGATCTTATGGTTCATGAACAGGTCTTTGCCATCTCGCCTGTATGTCTGAGGGGGGGGGGGTAGAAAAGATGGTTTTATAACAGAGTTGATGAACTTTTTATGACTAAGTGACCAAAATGTCTTAACACTAAATGCAACAGACTTTACAAAATCAGAATCCGCTGGTGAAAAGGTAGAATCCTAAACATTGGTGCCAGGAGGGCAGAGGCAGGGGACCAGGAGTATTTAAGAGGTAACGTGTAAGCCAATTAAACCAGTAGAGGCAATGTGAGTGCACCATCATCACGATTCACCAGAACTGGCTCTTAATAAGGAGGGGTCATCCCTTGTGCCCAGTTATTCGGGAGCAATGGGCACAATCATTAACGTCTTGAGATCGTCATAGGTGCTTCTTAGTTTATGACACTGCTTTTTCACAGAGATATATTTGTTTTTTTAATGTTTGCATCTATGGTGTGCTAGACACGTCATCCTCGGCTGGATTAGCTTGCTCGCTGTGAATCCAGCGGGGGATCTCCTGCTGTGTTCTCACATCGACTGCTCCTGGACTTCTACAGGCATTATACTAGGAGGCCAGGCAGAGAAGTCAGCAGAGATTGCAGAAGGTCTCACTAGGACATTTGGGTTCACACATGCTCCTCCTCCGGAGAAAATACGGGGGAACTGCAGACTTCAGTGCATGTCTGAACGCAGCTATACCAGGCCTTTCGTGATCACTGCTTAATGACGGACCAATGGAACTATTTTTATCTGGAAAAACCCAGATGATGATGAGAAGAGGGGCTGCATTTCTTATGTATTGATAGCACAAAAATGTGAATCTAGGCTGAGACTAAAAGCAAGAAGGGTGATAAGGTTGACTGGCCTATTACGTCATCCACCTTAGGGGATGCCTTCACAATTAAAAAAAGGACTCAAATTTAAACTTATTTTGCTAGAAAAAACATTTACTTAACCTATTCTCCTTCGTTAAAGACTAATACTACACCTGGCTTTTTTTTTTACATTTATTGAATTGATTGTAGGCTTGGCACAATATCATCCTGTATAATGACCCTTTAGATTCGATGCTCTCTGTATTCATGTTCCCAGCTCAGGAAACTATTTTGCCTCCAACTTCCACTAACATATGATAGTGGATCAGAAGTTATATTCGTAATATTCTTTGGGACAAAGAAGCAGGGCTATTACTGTAGCCCAGCCTTCTGTTCCAGGTCAGCCAAAATCCCTTTTGTGGGACGTATCCTCACTAAACCAAGCCAGTATACACTGATAAGGAAGCCAAATTAAGCCAGACTAGTGCAGCAACCTTTGACGATTAAGATTCAGCTGATACATGATAGATGCACATTAAAAAAATGTATTTTGTAACCAATATTTTCAGCTCCTTGAAGTAGAAACTCTGTTTAGAGCTATCAGTTGCTTGTGGAATTAGTTCTCATAGATTAGTCCTGTCTCAACATTATGTAATCATTTTATTATTGTCCCCTTTTTCTTCTTAAACACAAGAAAAGTCCATTACTGTTAACTCACTAATGTGCTAGAAGGTTTAAGTACCAATTACATTAAAATATTCACCAGTATGTAAAGACTGTTTGGAATGGGGCGTGGCACAGGTCTCAGAAAGGTTAGTCAAGATGCGTTGATGTTGCTGACATCAGTTCAGAGATGAACGTCTTAACATCTAAGCTATTGTTTTGAACAGATGGAGATAAAATAAAGCCTGATTTCTTGTTTAGTCCTAATAGGATTTTGTTTTACAGCTGATATGTTGTTGTACATCGGAGACTTTATTTGGCGGGTGCTCAATGACTTGTGTACTGTGCAAACTTTAAGCTTCATTCCAAATCATTTATGCATCAGTGAACGTCTGGTCCAACGTCAGTAACAACTAGGGTTGCAAAGGGGAGGAAACTTTCTATGGGAAGTTAGCCTCGGGAATTTTGGAAATGATGGCACTTTTTTTTGCAAAAGTTAGCCTATTACAGGGAACTGTTGAAAACAAGACTAGGCAAGCCTGACTCAGCTGGACCCTGGATGCAGCTAGTTGGGAAAATTGTCTACCAGAAACGGAAACCTATGAATTTGTTGTTTTTGAACATCTTGTCATTACCTAGCATATTGATTACACTGAAGCCATGTTTTCTTTAATACCAAGTTTATATGTATACATTAGGCTAACTTTTTACAGCAGTGAGAGTAGGATGTATGCATATCCACACAAAAGTACACCATCACCTTGATTACTCGCGAACTTAGTTAAACAACCTGATTTAATGCAAATTCAGTTGAATTTCAACCCTGCACTGTTTTAATGCGATGGGCATTCCTTCATCACAGCCCATCGCAGAAAATGCTAAAACCAGTGGCTTGAGAAGCTTGACTCAATGCTTTAATTTTACATTTAGAATGGCACATTTTTTTTGGGAGGGGTGTCATAGGGAATACATTTATTTTATTCAATATTCATGTTGTTTGTTGTTCAATGAAAGAATCCATTAAAGATCTACTCACAAATGGATTAAGTCTAAAAAGGCTTGCATGCATGTCTGCTTATGAAAAAACAAAATGTTTATATTAATGTCTGTATACAGCAAGGTGGATAGAGTAAGTAGAAATTACCCCACAATTTCCAGTTTATTCCCGTTAATTCCCATAGAAAGTGTCCAACTTTGAATATTCCCGGAAATTTAAAAATCCTCCTAACAACCTAATGTTAAAACAAAACAGAATTTTGCTGAGATCTTTCAATTTCATCTTGACCTTAAAACACTCTTGTTATACCACATAAATACCAATGTGTAAAACTGTGCACAGATATTATGGGGTAAGTAGTAAACACATGACTCTGTTTAGACTGGGGATGAAGGATTAATGTTAACTAGCAAACCTGAAAGATGGCATGTCTGTTTTGTTGTAGGTCTACATGATCCACAAGCCCCTGAGTCTATTTCATTTTCGCAGATAGCCGATTTGGTTTATGTTTGTGAATCAGCGACAGGGTCCACGATTATCAAATAAAATATATGATTTGTAAAAGCGAACTTGTCAAGCGAACAGTCAAAGTCAGATGGTTGCCTCACTGCAGCAGCCGACGAGTCACATCGCAGAATAGTCTTATTAGACAAGAAGGGAGTTGACTGACAGAGCGGAGGATTTGAATTAAGAGAGACGAAACAAAAGCGGTTTCAGATTTAAACTTATTGAACATTGATAAAACTTGATCTGATGACGCTGGCAGCATCTTAAGGTAACACTACAAATCTATCTAATCCAATCAGCCATGTTTGGTTAGAGTTCCCCTAAACAACAATTGTTTTTACGTAAACATTAATAATTCACGTCACACTTTACAAGACTGATGTGATACAAGTCAACTCATATAGCCAGCCATGAAACATTGAATTTATATAACCCTTTAGTGCCCATTTTAATAACCAAATGCATGTATATATTTTAAACAACCTTTTAAATCTCAAGATACATTTTTTATTCTAAATGTAAGCTGAGACCTACCCCCCCCCCCCCCCCCGTTTCACTGTTTATTCTGCTGTTAATCGTGAGTGTTTATATGTCGAGTACGTCACAAATATACATCTCTGCAACACTTCCTGTATCAGTTTAAAAATAAAGGCACTCCAGCGTTTCTGCTGAGTCAATCCATTAATGCTGAGTCAATCCATTAATGTGGGCTTTGAATATTATCTCAAGTGGAAGATGCACTTTTCATTTAGTTGAGCTCATAACCCGACTTTTATTCAAGGT
Source organism: Platichthys flesus (assembly GCF_949316205.1). Taxonomy (NCBI): domain Eukaryota; kingdom Metazoa; phylum Chordata; class Actinopteri; order Pleuronectiformes; family Pleuronectidae; genus Platichthys; species Platichthys flesus. The sequence continues at coordinate 25,862,591 of NC_084945.1, read as the reverse complement.
AATACAGTAGATATACCAGCAGGTCTGCTGCAGAACCGCAGCAGACATGCTGCCCGTTCGAACAAAAAAACAACTGCAGAGCATTAAGGGGATCAACAGTGAAGGCTTTCGAGATCAACCAGTAGTTCGAGACTGACCTGTTGGCTACCTCTGGTCAAGATAATCTGATCCTACAGACGAGAGCTTTGACACCAACAGCTGAACCTGACTACTCAAAATAATTGCTCTTTTTTTCTAACTTGGGTTAGCATTATAGCTACTTCTACAATACATCTTGCCGGAAAGCAGCAAAACGAATCAAATAGCCCCAATATGTTGGTATAGAGCAGTGCACTGGACCATTGTTTTGTTATCCCTCCTCTAACTCTGCAGATAAAAGAACGATTAATTGATCCAAAGAGATATGTAATTTAGCCATGGAACCAAAGACAAGGCAGGAAACTCAATGTGCAGCTCAGCTTTGTGCTGCATTGCTCGATGTGAGTTTACCTGAGCTAGGCTGCATGTATGATGTGTACAGACTGAAAATAATTGAAACTTTTCCTGTCTGCTTCTCTGTGTTTAAGAATATAAACCCTTACCAGGAGAGATCTACAACTCCCCGCTGAGTTTACTTTTTCTAAAAGACTAGGATTTTGACCTTTTATACTAAAAAGGTCCTTTATACTACCTTTTATATGTTTTTGGGCAATCGTCCAAAAACCTCCTATTAAATACTTTCAGAACTTCTACTTTAGAATAAGCCTTAGTGATCAAGTGTCTCCTCTTAGGAGAGATACCACTAGTTTAAGTTTTTCTTAAGGATATTTATGACAGTGCTTAATAATTCAACACACAAAGGCAGTTGATAATGGATCAAAAGGACAACACACAGCAAGAGAACAAGGAGAAAAGTGGCTTGTGTTTGAGATCGCAATCGGTTTGAAAATGACTTTTACTGTGAGGCAGCTGTGGGAATTGTTGAGCTATATTCACTGAAATAAATCTTTGGTTATAATGTTTTTCATGAGGTTTGGATTTCTATACCTATACTTGGAGAGCTTTTGCACAATTTCTATAAAAAATAACTGAAAATGATACTATTTATTCTAGATTCATGTTGACTAATTCGTTTGTCATATTTGGAGAAGAAAGCCTTTAAAAAGGTAGGCAAAAACCTTCAATAACCCCATAAAACTTTGATATAGCCCTTCAGAGTAGATATAAAGAAGTTTTATGATGTCAGGAGCACCAAAACTTCAAATATATGTTTCTGCACATGTGGTGCATTTTATGCGTAAAGAGAACTTCACCAAAACATGGAAACTGCAGCCTGCAAATCGTGTCTGGGCAAGGCAAGTTTGCTTACAACTACGGTCACCTTTATATGTGCAGAGAAGAACTCGTAACTGACAAGTAAAACCATGATATCAGCAAAAATCTACAAAATTGTGCCCCAATTATGAATACATTGACACACAGAGAGCTCTGGTGATACAGAGGGCAGGGTAAGATGAATATGTTGAAAGTATTGGGAGACCGGCCCACCTACCTCATGCTCTTTTTCCTGCAGGACAAGGACAATATCTCCGGGCTCGACGCCAGGAGCCTGGTCAGCTTCCCCTCCAAACGTTATCTTCTGGCTGTGCTTCATGCCTTTGTCCACGTGTACCTCTAGAATCTTCACCTCTTTCAAAACTTTCTTGCCCTCGCATTTTTTACAGCGGTCCTTCTCACTGATAACTTCACCTGGGTTGGTTAGAGAAAATCAAAGTGAAGCAGGTCAAGACCTGATGATACATAAAAGACATGATTGATTGTGGTTTGATTACTGTGTCTCTTACCTTCGCCATTACAATCAGTGCACACAGACTGCATCTGTTGGACCATCCCTGGGGCCAGCTGTCTGATCATGATGCGCATCCCACGGCCCCTACATGTTGTACATTTTTGTACAGCACCCGTCTTTCCTCCCTGCCTGCATCAACACAGAGATTAAACTGAGAAACAGTAACAGGATTAAAACAGCAATAGACTATACAATGAGGCAGACATCGGTGGGAACTAGAGCATCACAATATTTATACAACTTACCCATTACAGGTGCTACACAGAACACTCTTGCTAAGTTGTAGTTTAGTTGTTTTCCCATTGTAAACGTCCTCCAGTGTCACCCTGTAGTAAAGTGCCACACAGTTTAACCACAATGTTAGCTTGTAGTGAAATTAAAAGAGGTTTTAATTCATTCTGAATACAAAATATACAAGTACAAACATATCACTCAAGCTGGGCGATTTTTTCTAGCCACTAACTCTTTAAAAAAACCTGCTGAAATTATATTTATGTTTCTGGATAAAAGGTCTTTGCTTCTTCTGCAACAATGAAGTAAAATCACACGTTGCGTCACAATTTGCGGGAAGAACTTCTGCCTGATGGATTGTGCGAGTGTGAGAATGTGTCTACTTGTCTCTGTCCCTTTCACACAAACTGATAATCCTTTGTATTCGGTTATTAATTGATGGGGTCGGATCATGACTGATTTTTCCCGTCACTTTAACCCTGATGTCCTGACTGTGCGTCAAATGAAGTCTTGTGTTGTGTAGCAGATTTAAACGTGTGTCTCAAACTCTAAAGTGCCTCAAACAAACACAAAGTAAACATCAGTCCTGTACGTGTCCTAATAACTTGATCAGGTTTATTGTTAAAGTGTAAAGTGAGCGCAGGTCAGAGGGGGAGTGAGGAGGACGCGGACTCCAACAGAGACTCTGACACAGGACGACTGGACCTTTAATGAGCGTCTGTCCTGAAGCAGCACTGGTCATGATTATTCTGAGGTGCAAAACCACTAAAACAATAAATGTAGCGGAAAACATGATTCATTTACGTTCTGTCACTGTATCTATGCAGAATCGTCCACCTCTCCTCAGGAGCCCAATCATTAGCGCATCATGTAACTCTATTCCAGCCACATGATGCGTTCAGCACAGTGCTTTTCTCATTATCATTGGCTGTTCATGTGGTCTGTCAAAACATGGTTGGGATGAGTTCTTCAACATTTTATTAGCCATGTCTTATATTTCTATAGAGGAAATGTATCATGATGATATACTTATCGTTTTATGGCCCAGCCCTACACACAAGTAGTTTGTGTCAAAGCTAAGTCTTACTTGAGTGGATGGACCATGTCTTCTCCTCTCCTCCGGCCTCCATTCCTAGAGCGATTCCCCTGACCCATGAAGCCAAAGAGTCCACCACCAAAGATGTGGGAGAAGATGTCGTCCATTCCTGCGCCACCCCCACCTCCTTCCCGCAAGCCTTGTTCTCCATAGCGATCATAAAGTTCCTTCTTTTCAGGGTTGGTCAACACCTCATAGGCGAAACTGATTTCTTTAAACTATGATTAGAGAGGACAGAAAACAAAATCAACAACAACAAATGAAGTTTCAATTTGAGAGGTCAGAACAGTAGAACTGCAGAACACTGAGGACCTTATAGCTCCTTTACATTAAAGTAGTGGGTATTTACAGGTCTTTTAACATATGTTTCCATACATGACCTGCAGGTAAAATCAGGAGAATTGACTATGGAGATTACCTTTATCTCATGCATATTGCAGCAGTTATTCAACTATGCTGTAAAAGCAACAAGATTATGGGCAAAGAATGCTTTAAGCTGCTGTGTGGTTACAGAAGGCTCATTAAACAACCTGCCACCCAATATGTTGTTTGCCTGCCATGTCATAAGAATTTCACTGCTCCGATGACTGTCATTGGTGCATGTGACAATAAACTTTGATTTGAATATCCCATATAACCCTTATACTTATTTATACTCCAGTCAACATCTCTAACATTATCTCAAGAAAAACTCAACATGAGTCCATCTCACTGATATTAAAAAGGATGAGAAAACACATTATCTGCTTAAATGTGACTGTTTTCCCTGTTACAAAGAACCGCCTGCAGGCTTAATGCTCTGAATCTGCCATTTCCTGTAGCTTACACTGTGATCCCCTGCTGAGAAAACGGCACTCTGCCATGGGGAAAAAGATGAGATGAAAGCGAGCTCTTAATGTTCAACGTTTCCACTAATATTCCACAGACACTACATTAGAAGCTAATGACAATATCGTGTAGAGCAATGGGAGGTCTGTGATGATACTGTTGGGGGGGCTCAAAAAAAAATCTGCTGCATGGTTAAAAACCAATTAAATAATGGCAAAATGTATTACTAGGGCGTTGGCCTGTTACAAAATAAAAAGGTCAGTAATTTAGGAGAATTGTCTGAATTAAAGAAATTTATTAGAAAATAACATTAAAGCTAGGCTCAGAAGACCAGAAGTACGATAGATTTTACACTGATTCAGCCCACTGAAATTCCCATAAAATCATGAGGGCCGCCCTAAAAATGATCATACATGTTTGATAATTAAGAGTTTAAATGGGGATGATAACATCCCCATTTAAATTCAGTCATTGGTGTTTACTGGAACCGGAAGTGATTACAAAAATAAAGCATAGACTTCAGAATAAGGACACATATTAATAATCGTGATTTTGATATTATCCAAAATAATCGTGATTATGATTTTTTCCATAATCGAGCAGCCCTAGTCTGATATATACAATATAATAACCTCTCCAAGAGAACAGAAAAACATTTTATCCTTCAGAACCATTAAGCCTTCTGCTTTTGTTTATCAACATTAGATTAAGTTGTTGCTCCAAGCCACTCTATATTTTTTTAACTTCTGCTTCCCCATTAAGTAACATGAGAGATGAGGTGGTGGGTAGCTGACTCTAGAGCAAAAATCGTAATCATATCCTGTAGTGTGTGATGCGCCATTATTTTCGGTTCTTGTAGTGTGGGCGTGTCTAAGAGTAGAGAGAGGGATATCTGTAAAGACTTTACTCAATATTTGTCATTTCTATTAGGTTTTCAAACCCAATGTAGTCTGAGCTGGGCTTAAGGCTGCAAATGTACCAAGTATCAGACATTTTATCTGTGGCAGTAGTTGTTAATTATTGGGATATTTATGAATAACACCAGAGTATTTTTTACAAAGACTACACGGCCAGGTCTTCAAATCAATAATAATAGGACAGATAAATGGCTTAAGGAAAAAGTGCAGGTGCCAATGTCATTTTCAGTAAAACAACTACTCAGACACCAAGGCTGGGGCGATGCATCGTAATGAAGGTGGCTGCACTCAGTCAAAGCATGGATTTACTTGAAGAGTAAGATGAAGCAAAAAAAAAAAAAACTCCCACGGCCATCTTAAGACTAGGTCACCAATCAGAGGATTGCGGAATGGTCCCAGACGCTGTTCTATAAGACCCAGACCATTTATTCGATTTGTTTCCATTTTATCCTGCACACCTTTTCTTGCATTTACGGTAGCCATATTTTAACCTGCGCAGCTTTTTCTGTCTTTACGGTAGTGAATCCTGGCAGCACAGGGTAGAGTTTCCGTCACTGAACAAGAGTAAGTAGGTAACAAACAGAAAAGGAGTGTTAAAGCTGTTTAGTTAATATTTGCTGAGATTGTTCATTTGAGAAATGCAGGTAAGAATAAAGTTTTAAAGAAGGGAAAGCTTAACTTCTAAAACTAAGCACTTTATTGTATTTTGAGATATTTTGAGATCCTAACTGGACCTCTTTGAACTATAATTGAATACGCCTGATCTAAAGTGTAGGAGTTTTTAGTCAGAGCTCGGTTTTCATTTATTTTGTTGTTGGACATATTAATGTATATTGATATATTCATTTTACTTGAATGGAACATTAGCAGTTCAGACTGGGCAATTTGTTGTGGAATAATAATGACTTTAAGTGCATTCTAAGTTTTTCGTCATAATTGTTTTTATTCAGGAGAAGATGATATATAAATGACAAGTTTCTATATTTTATATTTTTCATTATTAAATTAATTGAGTACCAAAAAAATACTGTTGGATTAATCAGAATGGAAAATAAATTGATCAGAGACACATTTTAGTCACTCTTGTTCCCATTGTCCTTTAGAGAGGCAAAATAAACTCTACACAGTCACTGTCGATAAGTGTCATCAGTGAATCACATATCTTACCTTGTCACCATGATTTGGGTTCTTGTCAGGGTGGTATTCTTTGGCCAGTTTCCTGTATGCCTGTAGAGAAGCCAAGAGATGAAACTTGATTAGCTAATGGATGGATCGTTACAGACATGTACTGTTTACTGGAATCACACATGACTCAAACACACGTGAGGGGATCTTATCTGCTCTTTACACAATCAAAAGTCACCCTGACTAAACCAGATGTGGCGCTGGTGTTCCAGTTGAACAGGTGATATTTGTTCTCTTTGTTCCAGATGTTGTCAGATACGTAATTTTCATAAAAAGGCCTGTGTCTGAGGTGTGGTGATATACTGAAGGTCTCGTTGAAATAAACGAACAAAAACGCATCACAATCTAATATAATATGTTGCTGTCAACATCACCTTCCAACAACAATATAAACCCCATGGGTAAACTTTGTCAGCTGTGTAACACTGTTGTTTAAGGGAACCCATGTTGTTATCTGGTGATAGTGCGAGCACAGATTAAACACTACATGATTCATAGCTTGCCTCACAAACTGATAATCATCGTTCATTGTGGACCCCGGGAGTTATGAAGAATACAAACACACATGGCCAGCTCAATGCAAAGTTCTATGATAATCAGAGATGATCTGTCTGAACAGTGTGTTGACATGTGGCAATCGACATCTGGAAAACTAACTAAAGGTCCTCATTGTTGAACAACTTGTGTTGTGTATCTTCTCTTCTGTCAGAAGACTAGATGCTTTGTTGGAACTGTGTCAGTCGAAGGAGTAACTTTGACAACTCTGGCTGAGTGTATTCACTGATGGTGTCTTTCATGTTAAAACGCTTTGTGGTACTGTTGAGTAGTTTGGCGTATGTGTCCCCCTGTGAGGTCCGTATGATGACTAATCTACAGCAGATTAACTATGGCTGCTATGCGCCCTCGCTTTCTGTAACATGCGTATGCTAATTAGCATATCTAGCTAGGATGATACGCACAGATAAAACTGTCGAATGTGACAAGTGGGCTAAGCCCTCAGGTGTAGTTGAGTAAGGTAACAGCAGATTTGAACTGAACACTGACACCACGGCCGTGTCACATCAGAGACATGACTAAAGAAGATCGCAACCTGCTGCTTCGATGGACACGCCGAGAGCCGCCAGCTAGCTGATGTTAGCAAAGCTTGAACTTGACATTAGCCATCTCATCATCAGCTAATCTCTTAATAAAAAGAGCTGGTTCGACAACTGTGGAGGTGAACACAACATTGAACCTCCACCATAGTGATGCCAGTAAAATAGAGACAATGTCAAAAAGCCCACATTAGAGAGTTAAACTGACTGGGTGTCGCTAAACCAACTATCTGCGACCTGGAGATTAAATCACCTCAGTTTCCTGTGTCGTTGTTCAATAGTGACAGTGCAGATGTGTTGCGAGATAGTTAGCTGTAACTAGTCTCCAGCTGTTTGGACCGACTAGCTAACTCACTTACTACACCTGCAACCGTCGACAGGCTTAGCTAACACCATGACAACCACCTGGGCTAAAGCTAACATGGGGTCAACCGATGGTTTCCTACGAGTCAAGTTAAGTCGAGATCGGTTCCGGATGACGTTTCTCGCGTAAACGGAACTATTTAAAAATGACAAACTGGTCGAGCAGAACATTGAGAATATCACATTTCCACTGAACCCATTATGGTTAAACGCTAGAGCCGTCACATGATCCCACAGGCCAGTTAGCTCACAGGAGTAGCAGGTTAGCTCAGCTCTCGGCTAACGTTAGCTAGCTGCGTATAGCAACGCATTTCCTGATCGCAGCAGAGTGACAAGTCGAAACTCTGACCAGACGTTGAATGATGAAACACACTTTGGTCGGCCTCTCCCATACGTTTACCTTCTTCAGTTCATTCTCAGTCGACGATGGGGACACTCCCAGAATGTCGTAGAGTTTGGTATCGACTACATTCGCCATGGTGTCGCTGTGGATGTTGCTTCAGCGGGGAGGTGATGGACAAAGAGACGGAGCCGGTGGAAAATGTTTTTGCTCGCCTCGTGTGTCGGTTTCCGGGAAGCGAGACGCTCAGTGTGTCCGCTGCTGCCTCCAGGCTGCAGGCATGTTGAACACACACTCACTCACTCACTCACTCACTCACTCACTCACCCACCGACCCCCACACACACATTATTGAAATAACAACATATACTGATTAACTTCATAGTGCATCATATAAGTCAAGTCCACTCCATTAAATAATCTTTACACCGTTTAATGACTTCAGCTACCATCTACCAGTACAGCTAATAACCTTCATATGCTAGGCTGACATTTCACTGATAGTGGTATGGCTGCAAGCTTATATTTGTCTGTTTAATGCAGGTTATTATGTTTCATTATTAAGAATACGTGGAATATATAGGTGTGTGTGTGGTCCAGGTTTTACTCATGTTGTGGGGACCTACATGTGTTTTCACATTATTGGGCGTTAATCGTCCTTATATGAACAAAAAAACAGATCCTATAACGTAAATCAATACATTTTATGTTTTAATTTTAGGTTAGGTTTGCATGGGGGGCCTTCTCTCTCCCCCTTCATTGATTACTTAAAAAGTCAAACAATGCTGGTTGAACTGTAGTGGAGAGCAAGTACAAATATTTGCTTATCTATGTAGTGCAGTTAAAGTGAGAAGTACCTGAGAAGCAGGGAAAGACAGAAGATGGTTGAGGTGTGTGCAGAGCGCCTGGGGCAGTGTTCCATCAGTTCTTGACCTCTCTACCTGAGGCTATAAAAAGTGCAGAAGATCTGGAATACCCCCGCTCAGTCTCCATGGACCCCATCCTTCTCAATGACCGCAGGCCTGCAGCTATATTGTCACATGTCATGAAGACCCTTGAGAGGCTGGTTCCACAGCACCTCAGGGCCATGGACTAACTGTTGGTTGAGTTCCAGGCCGACAGCGTTGTGGAGGATGTCATCAACTGCCGGCTTTACATAGCTTACATCGACCTGAAGAAGCCTGTACAGTGAGCATAATGTGAATCTACAGGAAAGGACAGAGCAGCCAGTTCTTACTAAGGATGTCCGGGTCCTTTAATGTGTGCACTGGGCTGCTGCAGATGTTCCACCAGTCTGTAGAGGCCGGTGTTATCTTCTTTGCTGCTGTGTGCTACACCGGGACTTATGGATGGTGCCAACATACCTGGCGAGCTGGAGAGGAAGGCAGGCTCTGTGGCGGGATTGGAGCAGGACAGTGTGGAGACTGTGACCGAAAAGAGGATCAGCTCAAAGCTGTCACAGACAACCACTCTCATCCTCCCTACGCAGAGCTGAGGGGCTCAGGGGCCCGTTCAACCACACACTCAACCAGACACGTGCCTCAGATCACTTTGGGGGCTCTTTCATTCCATCAGCCATCAGACTGCATAACGCCACAGCAGCCAGTATCTCCTACCTGCACTCACTGAGACTTACATGGCATAGACACATCTATAAACATATGCATCTATTTATTGTATCTATTATTCCTATTTTATCTTATTAATATAATTATTATATAAATTAACTGAGTATACATTTTAATACAACGCTAATTAAATGTCTCATTACATTCAGACATTTTATTTGCAATAATTTACCACAGGGCTACATGGAGGCTAAAGAAGAAATAATTGTAATTTTGAATTAAAGTAAAGGATTCAGTAACCTTTAAGGAAAATTTAAAAGATATGACTCAATTAAGTATATTTTTAAACGTCACTATACACAATACTTTAACAATACGTTTTGAGCTACAAAATAACAGTTGTTACAATTGAGCTATTTTTTTTTAATTTTGCTTTTGCCCTGTTGAAAGAAAAGTGTTAAATGATATAGTTTGAATCATAAAAGTTCAGATGTTATTTAAAACATTTACAAAGAAAGTTTTCTATCCTTAAAACGTGAAAGTGTATATCTTCATGTGTCATTCTGACGAGTAAAAATGTATCAACAGTACAGATGTCATTTACTCAGTTAGTGCAGATCGATGGTTCCCTCACAGAAAGCTGCTCAGCCCCTCCTGTAGGTTTTTTCATCAGCAGATAAATAGAGGAGTCTGTCTGCAGGTGGAGCTGCACTCATTTGTTTCCTCTGAATGATGTTTATATCGTTCCCTGTGATGTTGGAGCGACCCTTAAGGGATTATCATTGTAAAAATACACAACATGGATAGGGCTTTAATTCCACCTAAATCCTTATTGTGTACTTCCCGGCTAATTCCACGAACTGTAGAATTCAACAATAAGATCGTTTTCTGTGAGTTACTTACTTAGCACATTGTGTGATGTGTGTATTCAATGATCTATTTTCAATGACAGTTATTTTTAGTAATTCCAGCAGCTCAGCGGTGTCGGTCTGTCATCACAGCATCATATATTGATAATCATCACACATCTATGACTTGAAGGCTCATGGACTTACAGGCATCTGGCCCCATCTGTGTCACAGAGGAGCACGTCACCATATAACAATGCATGAGGCGATGAGTATCTGACATTTCAAAAGGATGCCACGAGCATTCGACAAACAAATGCATCATGACAGCAGAGGGAAAGAGGAATCTGCGTGTGAGCAGGAGTGAGTGAAGAGATGCAGAGGATCTGCTCTATCTGCAGGATTTCATTTGATCAGATCTGATCATATCGCAACAAATGGATTGAATCACCTTGAAAAACGTTTTTTATTTGAACTCAGAAGGTTCACACACAAATAAATCATTACACGGAAAAAATATATTAATAAAACTCAAAAACTCAAGGCAACTTACTGCACTGGATTTTGGGAAATTTTAATACAACATATATTCTAGAGTTTTTTATAAAAGTCTTGCCAACGATTAATTTTTTGTTCAGATCATTTATCTTTAATAAGAGCACTACGTTTTCGGGTTGTCCATCTGTCTATTCCCTTCACGTGAAAGTGATATCTCAAGACTGCCTGAGGGAATTTCTTTCACTTTTGATCAGTTGTCATTTCCACCAAGATTTTTTACGATTAAGCATTTATATTTCAGCAGTCAAAGGTCACAGTAACCTTATATGAATCTAGAAAAAAAGTATGTTGAAATATGTACACAGGTACTGCACTGGTCGGCGGAGGCATCCAACCGCAGTGTGGTTACTCTAGTTAGCTAAAGCACCTTGTAAGAATGTTTCTTGTCAATCCACATGTCAAGATATCTATCTTACCTGAACGTGACATCTCCAGCTCTTTCCTGGTTATAATGAACAGAACAGCTCAACCCATGGGAGGTGAGTAAGCTCTCGTTTAATTCGACAGAATGAAATTATACAACCAGTGGTTAAAATAATAAATGAGTTCCACATAGGCTACATGTCTGTCTCTGGAGGGAAACAGGTTGTGCTTGTTTTAAACACCCGGTTCATGGGGAGATTGAGAAATCACATTATGTCTTCATAAGGTGGATGGGACAGGGGTCTGAGAGTGGGATGGTTGCTATTTTCGATTCAGTCCAGGCCTCACAACCAAGCATAATTAATAAATTATTACTTATTGCCTGAATGCCCATATGCTATAAAGCTCACAGAGCAGAAATAGTATTATCTTCAATTCTATTTCTTACCAAAATAAGAGTCTCTTCAAGTACTCTTCCTGAGGAGAGACTGGATGGAGCGTACCTCGTGTGTATGTGTGAGGTAAGCATGAAAACTACATAATAATTATTGTAATATCACATCTTCATCGGGTTTCTAATCAGCATCAAACTCATCATCCTCATCAACACCACACCATGGATAAAGTCATTTTCGTTAAAAATCATCTGAGCAACATTTGAAAAAGATTAAAGAGTTAAAAGCCAAACATCATAATGAGGCTGGATATATACTGGATCTAATAGTACATCACACTGACAAAAATAAAGACTCAAATAAATTATTAGAAGACGCACTATATATCATATATATATCTGTGCATGGCAGGTGAATACATGTAAAAATTCAGTCTCTCCATCCCTCTCTTTCTCCCAGTATTTGATCGGTTTCCTGGTCTTTTAGTCGACCGAGCAGAGAAAAGTCTGGATCTGCATGCGACAACATTCTCCCGTACGTCTCTGATGGAGGGAGAGATTGAACAAGTAGAAGACTGAAGAAGCTAGCAGATGTCTCCACACTTCCTGCATGTGAAATCCTTCAATCGGGTGAAGAAGTAAACAACTTGTTTCCTCAGGGGTTCTCTTCTTCTGGTGCCTCATTTCTTGTCTCTCATTCAAATCTCCACATGTGACTGTGGAGAGGATCCCCCAATGTTACCCACAGTACCAAATGCCGCTTGGATAGAAATAATAAAAGAAGAACCAGAAGCGATCAGTTTAAGATTATTGTGACTCTTTTCTTTGCCATTTCATCTTGATGAGTGAAAACAAAGATCTGCCTGCATTCTCTTCCTGCTTCTCTTCCCCCTCTCTCCATCTAGAAGTCCATGGAAATGGAGCGCTGTTGGGGATCAACTATGGTGGTGCTGTTACGAGCGCTGTTGCCACGGACACTGAGGGTTCCACAGGCTCCCGCCATCCCACCACCGATACCTCCAGCAATGCCACTTGGCCCTGCCATGCCCACTCCACCCGGCATTCCCATTCCTCCACCCATCGCCAATCCTCCTGTTATCCCCACTGGCCCTCCAATTCCTCCTCCTGCTATTCCTGATGGGCCTCCCATTGCTCCTCCACCTGCGGCTCCTCCTAACACTCCTCCGCCACCGCGGCCGTAGATCTCACATGGCATCTCCTCCGTGACGCGGTCCTCAATGACCTGCTGGTCGCAGTCGTGAGTCTGTGAGTGCTGCTTGTAGCCGTAGCAGCTCTTCTTGTAGCTGGCTGTGGAGTTGAAAGTCTTCATGGGCGGTGGCTTGGAGAAGTCGTTGTGGTAGGACAGCTCCATAGAGCTCAGGGTGGTGCGACTGTGCTTCATACTGCCGCCACCGGTGGCCACTGAGCCTTGTGAGCCACAGTGATGCTCGTGGACACAGCGGGACAAGGTGGAGGAGCGCCGCAGCTTGTGGAAGCTGTCCAGCTCCTCAGACAGGTCAGCAAGGTCGGAGGATATTTCCTTGTCCCGTAGAGAGAAGAGCTCATAGTGTGGAGGGTCAAACACCTCTTGGAATCCAGCTTTGTTGAAAACACCGGGTCGACGTGCTACAACCTGGAAAAGAACCATTAAATGAACTGATTAGGAAACCACTGGTTCTCACACTGATACCCAGAGAACAGACGTAAGAACACGTATGACTCTCCTATGAGTAATACACTAGACCCTTTTTGTTTATGAGAGATTTCTGTACTGCATTTTTGTCTATAATGCTCATAATGGATCTAAGTCAGTTAGGCTCAGCTCTGAAAAAAAAGTTGCATTTGTGCAGTGCTCATAATTAGCAATGATTGTATTATAATTTGATGACAGTTTGGAGGTTGTTGCTTATGTTGCCAGGTCGCCGTCAATCATAACTTATTAGTTATGAATATTTTGCATTAAAAAAATGACAAATGTCCATACTTTAGATTTTTACATTTTTAAGCCTCAGTTATCATAGTGTATTTTCCATCAGAATGCACCGTAACTATGATTGTAGTTTTTCAGTTCTAAAAAATATTTTCATACAGTTGCAGGGTGAGAATACTTCAACGCATCAAATCCATCTGCTCAGAGCCAAAACCTCGAGATCCTTTAGAACATTTTTCACAATGTGTTACAGTCATAGATGAGAAATGTATTTCAGAGGAGTCAGAGAGGATGTATTTACAAACAACAGATTCAATAGACCAGGTATAAAACCTCTTTCTGGTTAAGGAGTGCCATGGGTTTATTTAAGGAAATCACAAAGTGAAGTACAAATGGATGAAGCAAGTTAATATAAAGTTACTAAACCAGTAGACAACTGGAACCAAACAATTCCTGTGCTATGCTAGTGTTTTATTTTATTTTTGTGATTGTCAGTAATGGTGTGAAATCCAAGGGATGTCTTATTTCCTCTGTCTTCATAGCTAGATGTGGCCCCATCTGGTGTGGAATCCCACAATCCCTTTCAATTAAGTACCTCTACCTTGGTATGTCAATCAACGTGTCAGTCACAAAGGACGAGTTACCTTTTTTCTTGGCTGTTTCATTTGGACCAGGATGGAGATAATGAGAAGAACCAGAACGATCCCTGAGGAGACACCAATGACAGTGCCATGGGTCTTAGTGATCTGATGGAAAAGTCCCTTTGATCGCTTCTCTGCAGAGGACAAGAGGGCAAGACGAGAGAATAAGAAAACAAAATAAAGTCATGGAAAAGTAGAAAATGTATAGGTATGAGAAGGAAAAAATAAATCAAAACTAAAATAGAAATTAACCACAAAAAAAAATAAACAGGCAATGATTGGCAGAAAGAGGATAATCACCTTTGCAGTGGTTTTCATCCCATGGGTAGACACAGTTCTGGACCCCATTGCACACCAGAGAGTTGTTAATACACATGTTGCTATGGCAAAAAAATGTACTGGCCGAACATGGAGCTGCAGGCGAAAGAGAGAAGAGAAAACCACATTTGTCAAAACAAGCAGAAAAGCCACAGCTTCCAGTGCAGAGTAGAAGACGACGACAAGGACCAGAAGCTACTCGGATAGTAACTGCAAAACAATAACGCAGATAAAATAACCATTTGGCAGCAGAAATCTGTAGTTGTGTGTAATAAAAGATAAAACGTTCTATTATGTTCTGAAAGCTCAGGTCTAATGGAGACAGATCACACAAAGCCACACATCCCCATTTCCTGCAGAAACAATATGTGACATCAGGGACTAATGAAGGCAGGAGATGGCAGCTTCACAGAGCTGAAACCTTCACGTCAAGGGAGTTTGAGGGGAGAGGGGGAGAGCAGTTGGGTGTGTGGATCATTTTACAATAGGGACAGGAGGAGAGGGGCAATTAAGAAAAAGAAGAAAAGAAGACAGGGGTTGGGGGGTAAGGTAGAAATGGCTCTGGACCATCGGGGTGTGCAGATGGTCAGGCAGGTGCCGTGAGAGACCCAACATTAAAGTGAGTGTTAGTGTATGAAGGCTGAGATGGCAGAGACGGAGATGAACAGTAATTGAAGCTGGCTGCTGGGCTCAGGAGATCGATGCACTGCCAGTCAGAGAGGGAGCGCGAGGCTGAGGGATGAGACTGATACCTGGGTCCTGCTGTAGATTTGGAGCCACAGTTAAAGCTATGGGAAGTCTGGATTTAATGTATTGCCACAGATGGGTGAACTGGACATTGGTTGAAAAGCAGTGGCGTCATATTGTGCTGCAGCCCAGAGGAAGTCAAACTGGGGGTTGTGTAACAGAAAGGCATTCAATTTACAACTGAGCGTTTAACGTGGTGTTGACATTCTTGATATAGTGGAGGACAGCCAATCTCTCACAGACCTTCCATAATTGAGCTGAGCAATCAACTAAGCACGCAGTCAGCCATATTAATTAGTTTGAACTGAACGTTAATTTAGTACACTGCAAATTCAGAAATTACGCTTTACAACCAGGCATGTTTGTGCAGCTAATTAGATTTGATGCATGTCAAAGTCCAAACCTTTATTAGACCTAAGACAATACGATGTCTATGACAAGTGGCAAGTTTAATCTGAAACAAGCCGTTCATGGAGCAACACAGTTGTATCACCAACGACTCTCTTGACATCTCCATGTATTCTATGTGTGTGTCACCACTTTTTCACAAATTTAAAACGTGCTCCTTGATCATGAAAATTGCTCTTTGCTAAAAGTAGTGTTAGGCACTTGTGAGAGAAGGACATTCAGTTTGCAATTTACAAAAGTGAAACATCAGACAAGATCACATTAGAAGCTACTATTTAAAGCTAATTCTAAAATGATCTTAATGGTTTTATATGTAAAGACCTCAGCAAAAACTCCATTTACTTCTCAAGTTATTGTCCCGACTTGAATTGGAGTTTGCTTGAATTCGTCTGCATTTTATACAGTATGAGATTTATGATATGTATTTTCTTCCTTTGTTTTCTCTCATCTATTGAATCAAGATAAATCAAGTGAGCTTCATTTATTTAGAAAAAGCTTTACCTGATTATAAACAAAGTACATAGATGCAGGAGGATGTTTGAACTGAGCCTATAAACCTTGATGTTTGAGTAAAACAGACATCGTATTCTACCATGAGTATACCATATAGCAGAAACAGTACAGATCAATTTATCAGTAAAGGACGACCCTCCATTTACATAAAATTTAAATCTGAAGTGTTCCCATGTGTCAGTCCTATTATCAATTCAACCCGTATTATATTAAAATCTTAACAATTTCATTGATCCATTCCTTTGCTATTGGGACATCCTTAGAGGGGACATCCAGGATTTCTCCAGTTGGTCAAACCAACTTTTTAAAACTGAATTTGCTGGCCAGTGTGTCTGGTTTCATTGTTTTGTCACCAAGGAGACACGATTGTGCGTGTAATGGTGGAGCTGAAAGTGGCAAATTCACCAATATTCCGACATCTCACACCAGAATGAGTGAACCTAGGTACCCAGCTGACTTTTACACTTCCAACATTCCATTTATATGAAGTCTAATTGGTTTCCAGTAATATCTATGTATTATAGCATTTTGGATACATTTCTCTCTAGCTCCTCTTATGTTTCTTCCCATGTTTGCCATAACAATCTGACCACATTTTACTATAAGGTACCGCTGCCTTTTTTTGTTCTTGTATCATTGAACCTCTTTCTCTTATGATATATACAAGTCTACAAACTATCCTTTCCAAGCCCCCTTGACAAAAATGTTCCTTGTCTCTTGTTTAGCAGAGGCAGACACACTCTGAATCTTTATCACAACTGAAACAGATTGTGGTTCGCTCCACCAGCTTCTGCTATGCGGTCCACTGTGTTGAGAGCTCCGAGCCTGCATGCTTCTTCTGCCTCAGGGTTAAATAACTTTGACAAAGGGTCATGGATGTACAGTGGGTGTGTGTGTGTTGAAGATGTGTGTGAATGCGTTGTGTGAGCGCCCTCCCCATCTCCCAGTCAGCCTGTAGACGAGGTCAATCCAGAGACACTATGATCACTTCAACACTGATTATACATCTCCCGCCTTCAAAATGTTGTTCCTCAGAGGGTGTCAACGATGCCTCGCCCTCTTCCCCCTCTTCCCCCCGCACAAGCTCACAACTCACATCTGAAGGTATGCGAGCTGTGTGTGTGTGTGTGCGCGCGCAGGAGGGTGAGTGCATGTGTGGATTTAGGAAAGTCTTAATATGTCTGGTTTACATTTCAGCGGGGGCTCTGTCAGAAGATTAGAGCACATTAAGGATGATGGAGGGTGAAAGGCAAAACTCATCTTGTTCTCCGAGTGACAAAGATTAATGGTTGTCTCTGACCTCCGAGTAAACTGTGAGCTGGTGGCTGACTCTCACCAAATAAAGTTTGGGAGTCACTCACTTCAGACTTCTCGAAGATGAACTGTGTGATCAGAATTAATGAGCAACCGAATGGTCTGAAGGATTCTCAGAGTAAAATAAAACCCATCCTTGCTGGAATCTAAAATGCCATTAAGTGCTGAAATGGTTCTGGCTTTGCTGATGAAAACAACGTACGCCTTCACCCAGGGTTTCAGAAGAGCGCAAGAGAATGTGGCAATTAATATCTCCATCTTTTCAGGCATTTAATGAAAATATCATGGTGCACCAACAGAAACAGACATTTCTGTCTCCTTATGTTCAACCTCATTTGTTTTAAATTCCCTTCTTCTTGAAAAATTAAGCCTAATGTATAATTATTTCCAGGAGATCAATTAAACCCAATCAGCTTCTCTTTTAACCAAAATAGGGAAATAAATAAAAAAAGATATTTCTATATTAAAAAAAAACTATTAATCTGGTACATAAGAAAATGGTTTATGGGAAAAAACATGAATAATTGTTTGGCCTTCTTCCCTGAAATGACCCTTCAGTGTTTGTTAGTAGCTAGGGAATCAGACAGAATGTGGAACCTCATACAGCAACTGTTTTTCTGTGTGTGGGTAATGTGGTGACTGGTTTTTAGTGTTGTAATAAAGTGATAATATATGCTCCTTCTGCAGTCTATGATAGTGGTTATCAACTATTCCCAACAAGTAGTTGGCTAGTGGTTTAATTACAAGGGACACATTTGGTCTAATCCCTGTCAATGTGTGATAAAGAGATGGGGCGTTTAATGGTCAGTGATAGGACATTCAAATAAGTCTGTGATTGTCGTCTCCCTCCCTCGACTCTGTTGGCGCTCCTCCCTGCTAACTTCTCTACTGCTAGCGTTAGCACTAAGCCGGTGTAGCTACGACCTGTGGTCATAGGTAGCACTGGCCTGGTATTGTTGGTGAACAATGAGCAGTCTTAATCTTTTTTTAACTTTTTAGTTGAGCATCTGAATCTGGTCATTTGGCCACATTTCTCTGGCTCTTCTTCACGATTCCCACACTCCAGGGTTAAAGTCACACATGACAACTGCTTGTCACTAACAGCAGCGCCCCCTACTGCATATCTGCTGTAGATGCCCCTGCCATTGCTTAATTACTGTACAGTGCTAAACCCACAGATAAACAACTCCTCTACAACTATCCACAGTGTCAACTAATAGTTTTGATAGTCGACTAGTCGAGTAGTCTGTGACACACTTCTACAGAGTTATAGGAGGCAATTGAACCTGGAACAGAGTTTTGCCTTTCACTGACACACCTAGCCTGGATGCCAGACGAACTTAGCCCCGCCCACAACATTTTAGGTCGGGAAGTTCGGTCTGGAGTCGTACCGTTGAGGAGAAATTATGCCCGACCGGGCCAATCAGATTGTCAGGGCGGGCTTTATGCGATTATGGACAGATGATCAACGGTAACATAATCAACCACGTCATCAAAGTGCCTTTGGGTTGAATACGTTTTCAACAAACATGCCTGCCGCTGGAGAGCTGAGATGTGTAGATGCTGCCATTGAGTCTGTTTTAGAAGACATCGACAGCGCATTCATTTTTAAAGAGGAACAGAGAACATGGAGGCGACGCCAAAGCACCGCGCTAATCCCTATCGCGCCGGCGCTTGGCTGTTCACACCGGACACTGAAGCGACGCTGAACCACCAGGCAGCGCTAATAATATCACCCGTTGATCCAGTAGATTAAAAGCATATACTTACTTGTTGCTCCAACTTCAAGCAACAGCGTCCCAACATTTGTCTTTCTTGATGTTGTCTTTATACAACATGTTCCGAGGATCATACAACTCACTGCACTTCGCCACTTCAATTATTAATTTAATGTCATCCATGTTGAAGAACTTCGCTGTTTGCTCCGTTAAATGTTGGGTGTCGAGGGTAAATTACGTATTATCCACTCAAGCCTATGTGGAGAATACGTAGCCCCCTCTCTCTCTCTCTTTTTATCTGTATCACTGCTTGTGTAGCTGTAGTGGATGTTTAGAGGGGGACATTTAATAATGTCATTTGTCAAATTAAGTTCCAGGACAACAGAAGGGGACTTCAAAGTATGGGATGCATATTTGATCATTTATATCATATAAAATATGTCATCAATATAGTTTAAGATCGTTTTTCAGTGTGTTTCCTGGTGCGATACACTCGCGTCAAGGGCAAAAAATTGACTCGATGCCGAAACGATCCCTGCACGGCGCGAGGCAGCCTTGGCGCAGCACGGTGCTTCAGCCTCCGGTGTGACCCGCACAAAGTTTTAACATGGGAGTGGATGGGAGCCAGCTGTTATTTAAGGCTTGGCGCATTCTGACTAGAATTGTGAGTCTGACAACTTCAGGCTATGACACACCTACAGTGTTTGGATAAATAAGGCATAACTCTAAAATTCGATCAAGACGACTGATACTCACGGTCAACAAAGGAAGTAAAGAGCATGCGGAACCGGCTGAGTCGACTCTTCTCATCGGCCCACATTCGCACAACTCCCACGCCGTTATCCAACATCACGTCATTGGCCACGGTGCTACAGAACTTGGCCTTGAGGTTCTCGATGGCACTGCTGCCGTCGTACACGGCCACAAAGTTCTTCTTGCACTCATTAGAGTGTTCCATCTGGTACTCCATGAAGCGCAGGTAGATCTGCAGACAAGTTGAGAGATGGATATCAGTGTGGAGGCTAACAAATGTGCCAACGCCACTGCGATCTTTAGTCTCACCTCACAGCTGTCTGAACATAATCAGCAGCTGCGCGCTTATGAGGGCAAATACATGTAAAATATGCTTTAATCGACTAAGGTGGAAGAGTGTCCCTGGAGTGCACTGGGATAGGAACAGGTTGCACAGTTTAGAAGATGGATAGAAGATGCTCCGACAGACAAATCAAATAACAACCAAGTAAATCTAATCTAATTTGGGAGCAAGCATGCATTATTCACATACTGATGGCTGGCTACTTAATTAAACTTTGAAAATATCTGACATGAGTACTCCCTGCTCTATCTCCTTAGCTGTGTCTCAATTCAGAGAATACCACAGGGACTGAAGAGCAGTGAACTGAACGCTGAGCACTGCAGTGATATACCAGCAGGAAATTCAGGCCTGTTTCATAATGTTGAAATGTTCACATGATACACAAAGTTCCTTAAGATGTGACGATAACAATCCAGCCACAACTGCTTAGTAAATCAGTCTGATGGAGTGATCATATGCTACTTCAGGGATGATGGGGTTTCATGATCTGACGGTTTAACAGTTCACTGAAACCAATTTCTCAGTCACTGCCTTTTTTTTCACAGCAAACATCTTAAACTGTCAGCCAGTGTAAAAAAAACACTGGCGTAACTAATAACATTAACTGGCTCATCTAAATGGAAGGCATCATTAATAATGTTAATAATTAAAACACATTATGGTGGCTGATGGTGTGGCAAAAGATGAAGAAGTGTAAGACAGCACGGCATTTCCTTCTGTTCTCTGTTTGCCATAAAAGTAGATACATCTTATGAACAAGGAGTCAAACTGTCCGGATCAACATTTACATCTTGTTAAACCACCACTGAATAAATAATGCATTTAATGTGTATAGTGTGTGTGTGTGTGTGCCTTAGAAGATTATATTCATCATTATGCTTTTATAATATACAATCACCTATATTGATAAATTGTTGTGTTTGTGTTAGATTAGAATGAGCCCTTCAGATCGTCACTGGGATCAGGACCTCTTCCACAGAGCCCTAAACCATCATGTTTCTATACTAGCCCAGAAAAAAACAAACACTGGCTCTAGTGGGGCGATTCTAGGATCAGTCCTAAACCGGTGCCCGGCCCCTATAGGAGAAGGTGACATGCAGAACTCCCTTCCTCCTCTGATTTCAGTAGACCTGGCTGTTTGTTAATGCTTTAACACAGTGCTGTGTGAAAGAAGTCGTTTAAGTTGTTCCAGCAAATAAGGCTTATTGCCATTGCCAATTCTTGCCCCCACCATTCACTAATACCTCCTTTCCAAGATTTTGAGCAAATACCCGACAAGCAAAGCACATTTTAGTATTGGAAAAAAAGAAGTAATGCAGCCGTTTAAAGCTCTGGAATCAGTTTTGTTTGAAGCTCTTCTTTGGGTACCAAACTGGTCATGCTCGAGTACCGCTAAAATATGCTAAACTCATCTATGCCTGAAGGCCACTTAAATTTCTCCTTCATGCTTGTGAAAGGAGGAGTGAGGGGAGGGGTATGCAGCAACCTTGCTTTTGTTCATATTCTAATAGATCTAAATATTTTCTATGAAAAGCTCCGATGAATCGTGTCAGTAACTTACATGAACACCACTGTGACCTGGCTGCATGGCAGTGTCATGAGTTAGCTTCAGATGAAATGTGCACATCAAGCACACAGGCACCTGTGACCATGCAGCAGTTAAGTAGCTGCTCTCATGTTGCTGCTGGAGGTGCTGCTCTGTACCTTCTGCTCCGCCGAGCTAATTTCTGGTTAGGCAACTCAGTGCTGCTGCTAAATTCAGATGCTCTTAACGGCTGCCTCACACTGCACATGTCGGACCAGTGAAATATCTGTGGGCGATGAATCTGTGTCTGTGTGGGAGGAGTGTGTTAGTCATGCACTTGTGTACACATGTGTGTGCATAAAATATTACTTTGTACACAAATTTGTAATTGCTTACAGAACTGTATGTGACAGTGTATTATGTAATTTGTGACTGAATGTGTGCATCTGCTCTTTTATACTTCATTAGATGTGTGTGTGTGTGTGTGTGTGTGTGTGTTTTGTGTGAGTATATTATGGCCAGTGAATAGCATATCAGTGTGCTGATGACTCATTTAGTCATGAGGGAGAAACAGAGCAGCTATGAATTGAGGCTAGTCCGGCTATGGTTATCATTTCAGTGGGATTTCAGATGTCCCCTCATAAACATCATAAATTATGAGAGCACATCAGTAGGCTGTCACTCTGTTATTTTTTAAATAAAATTGATTTGTCTGTGTTGCTTCTCCCCCATGCTAGGCCTTTCTGTGTATTCACACTGCTCACAACCTGCATGTATTGAATTACAATCAAAATAATAGGAGAGGATTTGTTCCCAGTGACTGGAGCGCACGTTACTAGAGCACATGCACGCACTCAAAATGGTTGAATGAGGAAAACCACTCCAGGCTTTTATAGATCTACATCCACTTGACTGATTGTTTACTTAATTAATTACCTTTGGAACAGAACAGATCTGAATGTGACTTCACATTAATTAAAACAGATAGAAAACAACGTAAGGTTATTCTAGTGTTGAGAAAAGAAACTGTTGTGTGTGTACCTGAACGTGGCATCTAACGAAGATCTCTATCTTATTCTTCGGGTGACAGCGAATGCAGATGAATGTTGTGGCTCAAAGTTCACCAGAGATGAAATCTATTTGAAGCCAGACTGCGCATTGGCCTCGCCACAGAAAGCAAATGCTTTATTCTCTTCCTGGCTCTCACAGATTGGAAGTGCTTGTGCAGCCTTTCTGTTCCATTCACCACTGCTACATTCAAGCGTTCATTTCTCAGGGATGGAAGCATGTAATTGTGGGCCACATTTGAAGAAGCCTTCGAAGTGGGACAGTCTGACTGTGCACTTTGCGTCTCCGTCACCTGGAATCTGTGCACGACCGCAACGTTTGTGTGTGTGCGCGTCCATCCCTGCAACTGCCATAGATGGATCTTATTATGTGGGAAACACTGGAAAAATGTGAAGTGCAGGAACAACTTCAGTGACAGATGATGGGAACATATTGAAGGTACACAGGGTGAGTTTAGAGTTGACTCCGCAATGATTGAGAATTTTTGAGCGGTTCCACTTGATGAGTAATTTCGAAATCATTTTATCGTCATTTTCCTTTTTTGGATAACCTTTTATATATCTGTTCTGTGATAGGCTACAGAGTCCCTGAGTCACTAGTGAGAGATTTTGTATCACTTGCTGTGACGTTAAGCCTGATAACAATAATAAGACATCATTAGGGCTTTGACCAAACAGATTTCTTAGCTGCGTGCGAACAAAACTATACAGCTCTTACAAAGCACTGAGACGGATGAGCACTATCTTCATGGATACTGAAATATAACTAAACATAACTGAGAACAATGGTATTCATGAGTCTAATGTAAAATAAAAAAATCCAACATTGTTCAGTCTTTCAGTGGAGCCAATGTCAGTGGCTTTAACAAATATCTCCTGGAGATGAATAACTGTCCTTGAGTGCTTTAACAGTGAGAAGTCAGGATGTTTAGAGATTTTTAATCACAACTACATGTTATAAATAAAGTCCTTTATTTTTTTTTGTCAAAATAAAATCAAAGACCAGACCTACAGCTTTATTGAAATGGATTGTTGTGAAAGTATATAGCGAACATGAGCCAGAACATCCTCCCTACACTGATCTCTCATACTGACCTTGGACTGAGGGGGAGCTCTGATGGTCCAGATACAGTCCAGAGCATCACCAGGCTTCACCCGTTCTTCCTCTTCCACCTGACTAGAGCGAATAATCCCATCCCATCCGCCAATTTCAAACTGACAGTCTGGAGGAAGACAGAAGAAATGTGAAGGAGAGGAAAGAAGGAAAAGGTGTGGGAGAGAGGAAGGGCTCACACAGAGGTACAAGAGTGGCAAAAAAAGAAGAAAGAAAGGGAGAAAACAGAGAAACAGAGTGAGGAGCAGAAAGTAAAGAGGAAAAAGTGTAGGGTGAGGCGTGGAGCACGACCAACAGGGAGAGATGAAGGATTTTATTCAGATAAGTAAAGAGTTTAGGGTGGAGCTGCAGTGAGCGCAGCAGATCAGGATAAAAAGACAACAATAAAACAGTGGAACAATGGCAGCGAGACAGGGAGAGAATCGCAGGATAAAAGAGGTGTGTGTTCTTTCACGTGTTTAAATGTGTGCACATGCGTGTTTGTGTGTCCTTTCATTTCATGTAAAATGGTGCTTGTCAAGGTACATTTGTGTATTTAACATTCACGTCAGAGACAAAGATAGCCTCCGGTAAGCTTCCAGCCACAGAGGAGCCCTTCAAAAAGGATCGAAGACAAACCAATGAAATACTGAGGAGCTTACCTGGTATGGGGTTTAGCAGTCCACCCACGTGCAGATGGAAATCAGGGTCTGGAATGATAAGATTTGGAGGCACATCACTCTCAATCCACACGGCAGAAATGCGTAAGCAGAGAACACAAGATAAGATCCTATTAAGGGAGGACAGATAAAGCTGAAAAGGCTCTGTTTGAAGCTAATGTCTGTCACAGGATGGGAGACGCTGATTTCTAGGTACATTGGGTTCAGACTCAGGAGCCGTTGAACATTCTGTTTACTGAGAAGCAAGAAAAAAGGAAGGGAGGAGGCCTAAGACGTTTGAAATATTGAAAACTTAATCGGTGATCTGTGGATTTCCAGCCTGCTGATAGTCTCTCCTTTTTATTGCCTTTCAGACCTGGTGTTAACATCTGTCCTGAGTGATCCAATCATATGTGGTCAGCACCAAGTACACGTCTGAACACACCCAAATGCTGATTGAATGTGTAATGAGATTTCAAATAACACATTCAGAGGTGGTCTTGGACACATTTGGCCATCTTGTTTTCACTGTGAGAACCCAAATACATCCTGGGCCACAAGTGAAGGACCACCTCCTCAGCTTACGTCCCCTGACCTGCAACATTTTCACAGCGAACGATTCTCAGTTGATTTGTTTGTGACCATCACCACAAAATCAACACAAGGATAGACACATTTCTAAAATTGGTGACACTTTCATCACAGCAGAGCTGCACGAGATTCACTCAGCACCTCATGACTCCTCTCTCTCAACCTCTCTCCTTCTCACTCCTGCCAACACATGCACACAGGTAAACTGTAAACTCAGACTGGGTAGAAAAAAGACATGATTTGGTCTTCACATACACAAATGACAGTCAAGTTTATTTGCATGCCAGTGGTGGGAATAGGAGACACATTCAGGATGCATTATAGTGACAGCTATAAGTCCTTTACTCTGTCACTTGTGATCTGATCTCTCAGGACTGATGTTAATACCAGGTCTGAACAGGGACTTGAGTCCCAGTTCACAACCTTTGATATGTACAGATATTGGTGTAAAAAGTCACTGGGTGTAATGGAATTGAATTAAAACAGTTTGGGTGTAAATACCTGCAATGAAGGTGTACTTGATGCGGAAGCCAAGGCCCTCCAGCTCCTCGTCACTGGTGAACTTGATCCACATGAACCGTCCGGTTGACGTGACCAGGCCCGGGTTCTTTCCACCACAAAAGCGATCAATCATCGGTGAGAACCCAAACGGCCCATCACGGATTTCTATGTGATCAAAGCGGCACTCAAACGAGGGCTCGATGTAGTAGTTCTTATCGAAAGCCAGCTGAATCCTTTGTCTAGGGAGAGCTTGGGTGAACAATGAAGAGAGGAGAAAGAAAGAAAAACGGGGGGGGGGGGGGGGGAAATGATAAAGATAATATTAAATGTTGTTTTTTACAGGACAAGGACAAATCAACTTGGAATTCCAAAGCAGAGACTAAACAGTAGAGTCAGATGTGGGTTCATGGGGCTGAAGTTGACCACTGTAGGTTGTTGCTGCCACCTATTTGCAGGCTTCTATCATATAGGCACATAAAGCCTTATTCAGCCAATGAATATGAAGCATGGCATCTAGTAAGGATGGCTCTGATTTTTCCTGAATGTTAGTATTCCTTACAGCTTCATTCAAATATGAAGGGATATATTTAAAGAAAGAGCCTCAATGATCGAGCAACATTTATTAATGGGAAGGAGAATTGTTTCGTAGCAATTGTGGTAAAAACTACTATGAACACATTTCTGATTGCAAAAGCAGGAAAGAACAAAGTCAGCTAATATCTCACTATGATGGTCTCTTAAACATGAACAAGAAGGTGGATGTTCTCATTTGCAAGCATGCGTCACGTCATGCACAGGACACACACATGCACACACAGGAAGTATTTGTCAAGGGCAAGTAGAGCCTGCCTTAGGAGATGAATCATACTAAATAAAGATGCTGGTGATGGGGAAGCTGTGAATCATGGTGAAGCCAAACACGAACCATTAGGAATAGAAAGAGCGAGTTCAAGGGTGGAACATGTGGATATGTTACAGCGTGGAACTGCAGTAAAATAATACAGAAGAATCTCTTCTCTCTGTGTGACTCTGGGCCTCACTTCTTGTCTTTGAATTTGTTATCCCTCTCTGCTTGAATGAGCAGCTTGTTCTCCTGCACTTCCTGCTCTCGGTCTGTCCCTTCCCTGGTGTGTTGAGTCTCATTCTATGTGTAACTCTCAATCTCACTCAATCTGTCACACACACAAACACACACACACACACACTCACACGCACACGCACACGCACACACACACGCACACACGCACACACACACACGCACACGCGCACACACACACACACACACGCACACATGCACGCACGTCACAGCTTGATAGAGAAAGCGCAGCAAGTATAATCACTCGATCTATTGAGATGATGAACTGGGGGACACGTCACAATCAATGATCATCACTAACCACAAATCATGATTACAAAGCAATCTGATTAGCACTTTCGCCAATCGTGAGCGTCTCTCGGTTGCTATAAGAGGCAGAACAAAAGGCTCAGCACTGCAGCTCGGATATGAATATGACTCAGGCCATTCAAGAACGAATGATAGCAAATGATAGGTTCCATCTGTTGCCTCCCAGACCGACTGTGGTGCACCACTGCACGCAGCTCACTGGGCTGACTGTGACAGTCCCTGCTTATTCTTCAGAGACGGACCTGGGCTTGCTTTGTCCACAGGGGGAGCCCTTGAGCCATGTGTAAAATATATTACCCACCACAGCAATGAAGAATCCTAGGCACACATCTCATCTGCATGAAAGAGAGTGCTTTACCCTCATGGACAAACAGGTCATCAGTTTATCATGAGAACAAATCAACCAATGTCCCAGACCTCTCCTCCTATAGCTGCTAATGAGGCTTTTCATTATGCTTCCAGTGCAGCAGGTCACTAATTCACTGATGGATGTGATTATTGGTGATAAATGCTAAAGGGATGACACCGATTTTTGCAATTCAGAGTATACACCGTTAAAGCTAAGTCGTGTAGTCGGCAGATGTTCCATCTCTTTTTATGTTTCATTCAATAGCGGTGTCTTCTACCCTGCCTATAGAGATGAACACAGCACCAGCCTGATGAGGCCATAAGTCAGGGATAAGCACAATGCGCTACTTTCCTTTTCGAAAGGGCTTTATCCGTGAGGTGGAAAAAAATTCAGGATGGCCCATTCAGAAAATATCAGAATGTTGCCCTCCAGAAAATAGAAGACAAAAATCAGATAGGGGCAAGGTTATATGAAACAATGTCAGTCAGACTAATGACAATTCACTGAAAGAGGCAGTGCGCTGAGAGGCAGGAAACCATGTCAGCTGCTCTGCTACCGAGCAGAAAAGGAAGTGTTCAGAGGAAAACAGACCCAGTTTTACCTTCGAGGATGTAGGTACACTCTTTGTTGGGTGGGTAGGTGTTGGGGTAGTTCGGCGACGTGAACACCCCTCCATTGATGTTACGCACCCACGTGCCACAGTCATTCTGGTTGGGGCTCTGGGCGCCATGTTCGCTCTGGACCTCTGAAAGCAGAAAGGAGAACAGACAGACAGATTGATTATTGAGTTGGGGGATGAATGAGGTAGAGTGGAAGGAGGGTTAGAAAAAACATGACAAAAAAATGATAGGGACCTAAGAGGCACGAAAGAAAGAACAGAATTGAGAACGGAGCCATTTTGTTTTATGATACAAGTGAAGATAACTCCTCCTGATTTCAGACCAGTCAGAGTCAGTTGTGGCGAAACAACATTAACAGGAGAGAAACGTACTCGAGCTGGAGCTTACCTTTAGATCTCTGTGCCAGAGCGAAACCCTCTTCTATTAGGAAGAAGAGTACCCACGCTGTAAAGAAGAGATATTACACATTAGCCACAGGTGACATAAAACACACTTTAAATCTTTATGATCAACTTATTCAGCAGCCACAGAGTGTGTAACCATCTGCAGTATTGATTTCAGCAGACCGTGACGAATAGTGAGCACAACATACATATCGACTCAGCTTAAAGTAAATCTCTGGAAAAGGAGGAGAGCCGTGAGAGAAAAGATAATCCTATAATGTAGTATGTAGTAGTATTGTAAATGTCATCATATCACTGCCAATAGAAATCATTCACGAATGAGCAGTAGTGAAAAACATCCTGTGTTTAGTGATGAATCATCTTGTAAAAGACAAATGAGTAAGACTGAAGATATTGAACATGGAGCATTAGGGAGTTGCAGAGGCTGAAGTTCACATTTCTAACTGTGGACCAGTGGGTTGAGTAAAGCAAAAGCTTGAGGTCCCCGAGAGGCTATTTGCTTTGCAGGCAATAGTACAACACAATTACAATACATTACATTCACGGCACAGATCCATCAAACCGTCACTATCTCCAAGGATCACGATAGGCACAGGTTTAATCTATTTAAAAAACATTAGCAGAAGGAACAAAGAACAGTCTGTATCTGTCAGTGCTCCCATTAGGTCCTCAGCCATGATGGGAGCTTCAACATTTAATAGATGCCATGGGTCCAAGACAAGTGTCTGTGCCTTTGCCTAAGCGATGGCCCTGACTTCAAACAGATGCTAAAGATCACGAGACACAGAACCAGCAATCTCATGGTACAGCCGGACAATTATCGCCAGTTTGTTCCTGTTTTTACCATGACAACTCTCAAACCAGCAAACCCCAGGGAAAGAAAGGACGGACCCAGTAAAAGAAGAACAAAACGTTTTCATCAATGTCAACTGCTGTCATGTAATTAAATGTATGATATGGTCCAGTGATACTAATCTAACTATTGATATTCACCAATCTTCTACTTGTTATCGACTATATGTCAACTCCCTGACACACAGCATTGATGAACTGTTCTCATCCATTGGTTACATTCTGGCTGCATGGCTCAGTTCTCAATGAACTGAACTATGGCTGCAAATGATTGTTCTCCAGACGGACTTCCAGATGAACTGATTATTGTTTTCTAAATTCTCGATAGAGAAGCTGTAACCAGTGCATCTGCAAAAAAACTAACAATTCACTCATCATCAAAACTGTATTCAAAATCTTAGTTAATTTGTCTCAGCTTATCAGTTTTATCTTCAGC
The DNA here is from genome assembly GCF_949316205.1 of Platichthys flesus. NCBI lineage: Eukaryota > Metazoa > Chordata > Actinopteri > Pleuronectiformes > Pleuronectidae > Platichthys > Platichthys flesus. The sequence goes on along the minus strand of NC_084945.1, from coordinate 25,832,791 downwards.
ATTAAAACAAAGTGGTGGTTGTGTTTTTGATTGTAAAACATGATATCAATCGTAAATAATTTAAGTGGTTTAGGGAAGAACTGTAAACGTAAGTAGCAGGGATGGTAAAGTAAAAGTATAAGAGCCTAATATAAGAATTAAATAATATATGTGCAGCAGTTGCTGGGGAACTTACACCTCCACTTGCCATAATAGGTACATAATGGTTAACAGGACAACATCACCTCTCACCCAAGCCACTCAACTCTCACCCACTAATCTAACCCACTAAAGCTTGAGTATAAAAAACAGGATTACAAGCTCCGAGGATTATACAGCGCTGATGAGGAGACAGGCATTTGGGCTGAACATGACTACAGACAATAGGTGAAATATGTTGTATTACAATGATATCTGCACCAAGGGGTGAGCATGTTACAGCTTCTGCCACTGGCTCGCTCTGATAAGCTGCTGTAGACCTGATCCCCACTGAGTTCATAATAGGTTGGCCCACACAGCAAATTAGAGAGCGAGCTTGAGCCTGGCACATTGCATAATGAAACCCAGGAAGGAAGGAGGGAAGGGAGAAAGGATGGGGGGCGGAGAGACTGAGAGAGAGGGAGAGAAGGAGAAGAGGGGGTTCTAATGAAGAAGAATGCAATGTTAACATAAGCAGTGAACACTACTGCAACAGTGGACAGGCACATTTAAATGGACTCATTTTGAAAGACACACAATAACCCCCACCCCCCAGGATCCTCATTACTTCTGTCTCCAGTATCGTAGGTGGATACTATGAACCACCGCGGGGACGTTTATAGAACAGACCTCCCAAATAACAAGTGGAAGATCTAAGTTTTTACTGAAGCTCTTGTGAAAGCCCATCGCTAAAGCTACAGAGAGAGGGAACTAGAGCAGGGCAATAAATGAATATGATTGAATATATAATATATAATATAACAAAAGTCCATGTAATGATAATGCACAGTGAGAAGGAATAATACATACTGATTTACCTCAGATTTGTTAAAAGTTTTACTGTTTTCAAGCGTCTGTCATATATCTGGTCATAAAGAAGAGCCTTTACCCCGGAGCACAAGTCATAAAAGATAATAACCTGACATTTGTCATAACAATTATCAATATCCACTGATATTAATATTTCTATCTTCATACAATAGTTGGCCATATCGTCCAGGCCCAGCAGGAACACTGTAAACAAGCTATACCGCAGGCCAGATGGGATCTAATCATCTTTTCACCAGGGCCTGTGTCTGGAAATGTTAACAAATCTAAATCTGTAAAAGTTATGAACACCTACCTGTGCCACACTCAAAATATATCAATGATGTTCTGCTCCCAGCTACAGAGCTAACAGTATACATTTGGGCATATAACTGGCCCCTGCATTTAAACTGTGGCCCTGAGTTAGAAAAATCCTACATCCACCACTGAACAAACTGAGGAGTTGCAACCATTGTCAGGTAAAAACAAAAGAAGATCTTGTGAACGTTCATAAATGGATATAGATAACAAACAGTAACAAGCACCACACTGAAAAGCATCTCAATAAACACATTATCTCATACTCTTTATTTTCATAATCCTCACACTCATACAGTTAAGGTTAGGTCTGCAGGACACCTCCTAAAAACTACATTGTCTAATCCTGAGAGGTTTCATGTAACGCCGGCTCCTCTTAAATAAGGACAGGAACAGTTACTGCAGGTAGCTAGGTCTTGTCATGTGACATCTTTTCTGACGTCACACTGGCTGCAGTTCAGCCACGGTTCTGCAGTGGAGCTACTCCTGCTGCCACAGCTGCTTGTACATAGGGTTAACTTGAAAATGGCCATAAAAAAAATAATTTTTACTGTGATATCGTTTTGACATGAGAAGATTTACCTGTTGTGCATCAGTCACGTGGTGTGTGTGAGAGAGAAACGTTCTTTAAAACTTTTGATTAGCCTTTGTGGGGTTTCTTGTAGAACTACTGTATTTCCTTGTATAACAGTAGTCCTGGTTTCTCAAATAAATACCAGTACTAGACAGAATGTATCTTCTGCTCCAGCTAAAATGTAACAATAAAACCCCCTAAATAAATTGATCCAGTCAACAGAAATGCTGGTATGCTTTTATTTTTTAAAAAGTGGTGCTGCAAACATTTATGTTCTTGACATTTTGGACGGATACACATTCAAACTAATCTGAAAGATATTTTCTGTATATATTATGTTGTGAACCGCACGCAAAACAAGACCTTGAATCTCTAGAAGCGCTGCTGAAGCGCGTCAGGTTTAATCCGTTAACATGGGCGCGTGTGTGCATCATAGACTGGTGTGCATATAACACAACACAGCCTACACATATTAAACTGTATATAATACCTGTGTATAATATCTGTATAACGTAGCCTACACATATTTCCTGTATATAACACAGCCTACACATATCTACCTGTATATAATACCTGTATATACACACAGCCTACACATATCTACATGTATATAATACCTGCATATAACACAGCCTCTACCCCACAGCTACATGAACTCTCCATGAAAGCAGCACGAGCTGTCGCACAGCAGCTGCGGCACGTGCCTCAGGTGTTGATGGCGCGAGACCCGGCCTGGAGCCGTGCGCGTGCAGCAGCGTATCGCGCGCAGCACAGCGGACACGCGCTGATTGGACAGATTCATGGAGACGTGATGGCTGCTGTGAAGTAACACGAGCTGAGTTGAGTTCTATTCACAGAATCCAATGTTTTACGTGATTTCAAATCCATACGTGACACCAACAATCCTCCTGTGCTTCTTCCTTCCGTCTCCACAAAGTTTTGTGTAGAGAAGGTCGGGAGCACGTCTCCCTGGTGGTTGATCGGCCCATGTGTGGGCTTCAGATCATGTTTGACCTCAGGTGTCCATTAGAGCCATGAATCTCAGTTTAATGGACAGAGAAGCTCAAACCTGCTGCCACACAAACCCTCTGCTTCCTCTGCTGCTGCCTCCTCACACTCGAACAGTGAAACATCTGGGCTCAGGTGAAGTCAGTTTCAGTTTCTTTCACCTCGCAGAGACTGAACGTGCTTCAAACCCAACCGGTGTGTCTCTGCTCAATGAGAGGCTCAGCAGAGGCGGCCACTGGAGAGGTGCATTACAGACCACTGGTTAATGTCGGTGTCAGTGGAGGCAAGAGAAAATTAAGATTTTCAATAAAAAGTCAGAAGAACGCCACTAGATGCTACAGAGAACGCAAGGGGACATTGATCCGAGGACACTTTGCATATCGTTACCTGCAGATCGTCATTTCCGTCTCCAGTTGATCAGAAATACATACAAACGAGGACTTTGTTTTACGATTCACGCCTTAATGTTTGATGCGTGTTCGAATCTGAATCAGCTGCAGATGAAATATCCACCGCCCTAACAGGAGAACATGCAAAAATAACTGATGGATGCATTATTGACTCTTAGCTTTAATACTAAAAATAAATAATGAACTGTGGGCTCTTCCAGCCCAAAGCGCCGGACCCTGACGCGCAACACACGACTCCTCGGCAGCTTCTTTTCACTCACCTCTCAGCATCTCCTCTCCCGGTGTGAATCCAACCCCAGCAGCCGCTTCTTCTCTCTAAAAACAACCTGCTCCTCCGTCCATCTCAGGGAGCGCTTCACTAAATCCAACTTTTCTGCGCCAACAGTAAATCCATTACGCAGAGCCACGCTCCAGAGGACAGCAGCGGCACCAGAGTCACTCCACGGTCCGCGCCTCAGTTCGCGTTGAGGCTGGAAGATAAACGCTGCTGCAGTGCCTTTTAGCCAGGCATCATCACTGCACACACAGGGACCACAGCGGAGGTGGAGACATGTGGAGACGGACTGATCCTGACGCGCTCTAGAAGAGGTAGGTATCCAGAGGACGCATATGGATGCAGGGTGGATGGAGATAGAGAGAGGTGGTAGGAGTACGACGAAGAGGAGGAGGAGAGAAGGAGGAGAAAAAGGAGGAGAGTGTCTGATCTCCGTCTGTGACCAAACTCACAAACACTCCTGAACCAGCCTCATTTATGCCGTGGGCGCTGCTGACATCAGTGAGTGGCTGTCAAGAAAAACACACTGAGGACGTCCCTGTTCCGGTCCTCTCTTTCAAAATAAAACAGGTCCAACGAACTCAGCTCGTTAAATTAAAATAGGTTAAACAAAGGAGGAGAAAGGAACACATGACACAAATCACACTAGTGATTTTTGCTATTTGCATTGTTTTGAGATTTATAATGGATAAGTGCAATAGCTTTGTTTTGTTTTTAGACAGAGTGAACAATACATATACTTTGATCATTAAGTGCACTGCAGATTGTGTAAAATACTGTTCTTACTTTTGCCCATGGCTCCAGTTGAAAACAGATATCTTGCAGATCAATAATAATTCAGCATTTCAAGTTATCAGAAACATATTTTTTCTCAAAGAAACTAAATTGAATTTCTATTTAGGACATCGGTTTCATTCTGAATTTGCCTTAAGGGCGCATTAGAAACTAGAATCCACTTAGTTGTGGATGCAAATTTGTAATTTTAGTTTAACTTTTACATTTATATTTAGTTTGAAATATAACTGTAGGCTTTAGGGATACAACTATACCCTTTGCATCTCAGCAGTAGTATGGTATTTGTTTCCATGCTTTTATTTGTTTCGGCTATATTACCTCGTTTCCCGGTTTTGGGTGTGCCTCCTCTGTGTAGCTTAACCTAAGTTGTAGTGCTCCACCCCCTCATTGCTTTAAGACTCTCTCTCTCCATCTGAGCAAAGTCTCACATGCACACAGCTATGACTGTGAAGTCCATGTTAGTGTAACATGTATGATCGCCCATGATTGGTATCAGTTGAGATCTGCTTGAGAAAATCCCCCTCTCATTGGCCATAAAGGGAACGTCAACACCCTCCTTGTATTAATTAGCAGGGTGGCTCATGGGATGCTGGGACCAGAGGGTTTCTCAAAGGGGGCTCCGGGGGTCTCTTAGAAAAAGAAAAGGCAGGTTAATTTCTGCACGGCTTCACTCACTTCAAATTTAGATAACGAGAGCGTGTAGAGATGATTATTTTGGGTGTAAATTCCCCTCTAGCTTCCCCGCTATAAAACAAACAATGTTCTAAGAAATGAGTTCCAGAGGGGGATTTCTTACAAGTGGTAAATTATGGGTTCGGGACTTACTGCATCTAATGTCTAATAAAGCACAAACTGAACCAACACAAAGTTGATTGAAACTGGACAAATCTTTATTTTCAACGAAAGTAAGTCAACACATTTAGTAGCTTAGACATTCAGCTGCAAATAAAATACACAAAACAAAATAAATTAAAAACAGCCATTGTTAATCAGTAGTTAAAAAAAGTGCAGATCACATGGAAAGGCAAGAGCTCATTCTTGTAAAATAAATACAAATGTACAGCAGATTAACTTTCAGATGACAACAGAATGAAACAAGCTGGAGGAACAGTCATCGCTGAGCCTCGGTGCAGTAGCATTAGACATTTGCAGGATATACAGAAACTCCTTTTTGGCACTCCCATGATGCACTGTGATACAGTCAAGAGTGAGAAAGATGAGCAAACCTCTCAGCAAACCTGACGGCCATTCTTCATTTTTGTTGAGATTGGTGGCAGAAAAAAAGCACTCGTCCATTTTTGTTCACATTGCCCCAGTTGCTGCTGCAGTTGCGAGGCTCAGATCGATATCACAGAATTCCCTTCACTTTCATTTCCCAGGTTATAAAATGAAGGGTTCCTGAACAACATCTCAGTCAAATGGAAACCGGAGGCGAATCAACAGGACAAAGACAATAGACAATAACACACACATGGGTTTCAAGTAACATTGCTCATAACTTGTTGGGCAATTCAACAGAAATCTGTCATTTTGTCCAAATAGTCCTGCTTTACACTCTCCATTAGGATTTCTCTTGTGTTTCCCTGGCCTTGTTCAAGCCTCTGAACTTCTAACCCTGGAATGAATAAATGAAATGGAGCATATATTTTTCACATCTGACTCGAGGACTTTAAAATATCAAAAAGAAACGTTTTGCTGCAAATGAGGAACAATTTATTGGCCCTTGAAATAAGCCTATGCGAAAATGTGTGTTTCCGTGTGTGTGTGTGTGCGTGTTAGTGTGTGTGTGTGTGTGTGTGTGTGTGTTTGTGTTTGTGTGTGTGTGTGTGTGTGTCTGTGTGTGTGAAGGAGGGTGGTGGCTGGGCGGAGTAGTGCAGGAGAGGATGTTCTCCCATGACGCACTTCACATGGCATCAAAATGGAAACGGTGGGCTTCCTGTCTCTTCTCTCGGTCATCCGCTTTCTGATCACACAAAGGGGGAGAGAGAGAGAAATGCATTTAGTTTATACAAACTCAATCTCTTTTAAAAATCCTTCAACTTGGTCTAATGATGTAGTATGTGTTTGTATGTTTCTACGATGATTAATATTGTCAACAAAAACATGACCATGAACTGTAACCTCCAACTAATCAACTACAACAAATATTCCCCACGTTTAAAAAAAAAAATGTATAAACTAATAATAAATAGGAGAAAGACAAACAGAACATATTCAGTCTTATTCGCCTACAACCAACCACTTGTAAAACCGCACACTATAAAAGATGATCTGCCCCAAAATGAATCTTCTTCAGAGGTCGATTTAGCTGCTTGACCTTTCACACATTTAATGAGCAGCATCTTGCAATTCTCCAGTAACGTCTCAGCAGATTATGTTGGTTAATGTTTTAAAGGGAGAAAGTAAACAAAGGGAACAGTTTTATGAGCTGAATTCATCCACAACCGCACTGAAAAAAGAAACGAGTGGGGTCACACAGCACCAGGGGCTACTGATAAGAACCCATTCATTAAAAGATGCTCTACCCTGCTTAATCTTAGGTTGCGTGAGGGAGCTGGAGCCAATCCCAGCTGCTGATGGGTGGGAGGCAGGCCCATCCCCAGCTGCTCCACAGTCAATCACAGAGATGATGACATTGCTCACATTCACACCTACACACCTACCCAGGTACAAGGAGAACATGCACTCAACAACCCCAGGAACCCTTCCAAACATGGAGTACAGTTAAAGTAATGACGAGATAGCAAGTGTGGCTCAGTTTAACTTAGAGTTTATGAATGACACCTGCAAATACGAACAAAGACACCTTTTTTTAATATTTGGCCGCTTATTACTGAAGAGAAGAACCATTGACTCCTAATAAAGATGAAGAACTTGACGGTTTAAAGTGTCTCAATAACCCCCGGGTGGTTGGCTGCAGTACAAGTCATGAAGCCTGCCTCCTCCATGTTAGTGTAAAGAACATGGACCAAATGTAAAAGTGTAATTCTCATTGATGGTTTCTTCTCGTAACTGCAAATTTATCTGGTTTCTAGTTTTAATGCTATAAGCTGCCATACAGCTGAGAGTGTCTATTGATTGGTCGAACATGAATATAAGCAGGAACTTGCCACCGACGCTCCTCCCCCTAATCACTACTGCAAAGACTCTGGCTCAACATGAACAAGATGGCAGCTTTCGTATCCCAGACGTGTTGTCCATCTTATTTACAGTCTATGGTGGGAACCTATTAATCACTGATATTAACAGGTCATCACTGCTTTTGACGCTAACTTTTGTGATTTGACGGTAACACCCGTAATTGCAGGAACTATATAGATCAAAGATGGTAATATGTGCAGAAAATATAACATGTCTTTAAAGCGTCTTTACTTTTTCATTAATTAACATAATCAAATGACTAACATATGACTACAAGTTAAATTTATTTTCAACAGACAATACAATTATCAGAAGGTAAATAAGGTGTATGAGCAAGTGTGTCAACTGAACTAAACCCCAAGCTGAGAAAACAGAGAAGGTTGGAACACACAAGCTGCAATATTTCCTTCAGTGCTCTTTTTCAGCCACATCATTGGATTCTACAGTCACGACCTCACTGAATGTGTTCAGATTATTTAAACAGCTAGGCCTACTGTAATATTCACTGATTAAACATGGTCACACTGTTTAATTTAATGGACCCACTGGTAGATAAGTATATTTAGGTCTCATTTTCTTGTTCAACAACAACTATGTAATTCAAAATGAAAAAAGGCACAGCTAAACATAAATTGAAGGGTCTATGTGGTAGTTTTTCTGTCTGACAGAAGGCAGGTTCTTGCCGGAAGTGTACGGTAGAGCCGTTTGGTAACCAATTCAGTCATTGTTTATACATGACAGGAGGTTATATTACGGTGAGCACACTGAACGCTAGAGTGACTAATGTCGGAGACAGGCGGGGACGGGGCTAGCTTGTTAGCATGCTAACTTCATTAGAAGCAAATAAGTGATAGAGGAAAAACAAGAGAAAACATTGGCGTTACTTTCCTCCTCTTGGTGAACAGAAGAATCAAGTGTCGCGGCTGTCGCACACTTTTATTTGAAGTGTAAACATTTGTTCAAACGTGAAAGCATCCGACTGTCTCAGTTAGTTTGCACTGTCCAGCACGCTCACAACCAGCTTGACTTATTCCATCCCCTCTTGAGTCAGTTCAGTATGCAAGTTACATTACATGGTTTTAAATGAAAACGGAGGATGCTAGCAACAAAAGCCATCATCAAAGTTACGAACAAAAGCAGGGGTTGTAGACCGAGTAGAGCAACAGCAAGTGTTCAACCTCAACTAGGATGGGGGGTGAACAAATTGCTTGTCATGTCAAATGAGATGGAACTTGATCTTTGGAAAAAGTGCGAGCGACAAGAGAACATACAGAGCTAGTTTTCTGCAAGACTTTTTTTGTTTTAAACATTTATTTTTCAGGCATTTTGCTTCTCTTCCTCAGCCACATCTGTCCAGCAGGGATCACATGTTCCGTCTTCTTTCGGATGCCATGTTTTTTGTGTCTACTTAGTTCCACGGGCAGTTTGTGTTCACTGATCCTGGACCTGAACCTGGCACTATCTGGTACCTGGCACTATCTCTGACAAATACTTGAGCGCTTTCCTTTTGAATGTTAATAATCAGTTAGTATTGGCCTATTCTGCTCCACAGGCATTTGTTGGTGTATGTAGAGGTTTTGTTGAGAGTTCAATCCAGCAGGTACAGTTGTAATGACTGAGTGAATTTTAAAATATTTATCTAGTTTCATTTACAGCTCTATTAAGTGTATCCACTGCTTTGTTGAAACTTCTGCTGTTACGAATAGAGCAGTGTAGATGCTGATTATTTCCTGACATGAGAGGCATTTGGACAAAATAAATTAATATTTATTTCTTCATATGTTTATAATCTTTATTTCTTTCTCTCTCTCTCTCTCTCCCTCTCTTACTCACTCATGTAGCACACAAACACACACACAGTTCTTGTTAACATGAAAAGGCCGTGTAAGGATATGTGTATAAAAAGGGCTTGTATGTTGTATTTATAGGCAAAAGGCTGTTATCATCATGTGGGCATGGAGACGGACAGACAGGTGTGATGACTGGAGGCAGCCGTGCCCAGCTAAGCTGAGAACAAGCTGACAGACTGCGGCATAGACCGCCACACCCCCCACAACATCTCCACCCCGAGGGTCCCGCTCAAGTCACATGCTCCTAATATTCCTGCTGTGGTGAGGAAACATTTCAGACAACAGCCGCAATTTCTCATTCCTTGGGCTCTTTGAATCTTTGAAGTGACAGCCGACATTGCCCTCTATAGACTGAAAACATTTCATGAACGAAGGGCCTGAGAAATACATTCTTTAATTTCAGAGTGCATCCCCACAGCGCACAAATGATCTACAGTTGTTTCTGAACAGAGCAGTTCTGGGGGCTGTGTGAACATTTGCAACAAAGGTACCAGTACTCACAAATAAAGGCCCAGTCAGTGATTCTGATCCCATACACTTTGTTAGATAATCAAAGAAAGTCTAAAATCTTTTGTGATGGTCCACCAGCTGACCGATGCAATGGCCCACTAGGATTTGTCCTTGTGGTCATGGTGGCCACTCACACAACAATGAAGAGACCTGAGACCGTTTAAAGGCATACAGGTATGGTTGCTGTCATGTTTCTGATTTATAGGTCTTTTTTCATTTCGTGATTATAGCACTATAGAGTAATGACTTGGAGTGCTGCATATAACAAAATGCTACGAATGGTAATGTTAGGTTTCATGTTAGCTGGGCTACACACCTACAGCCTTACATTACATTTTTACATTACATTACATGTCATTTAGCTGACGCTTTTGTCCAAAGCGACTTACATTTTTAAAACACTCAGCATTTCTGAGGGGCCATTTTAGGGGTTCAGTATCTTGCCAAGGACACTTAGGCATGCAGATGGGAAAGAGTGGGATTCGAACCGGCAACCTCCTTGTTGCAGAACACCCGCTCTATCCCCTAGGCCATGCTCTACCTTACAACTTTCTAGAAATTGTGATGTTAGCTTGATTACATTTAATGGGGCCAATAATATAGCAATATATTTGTTTGTGTGTGTGTGTGTGTGTATAGAGAGTGGCGCCACTTTATCTCAATCTGTGTGCGTAATCAGGTGCATGCATGATATCTCGACGGACCAGACCCGGGCGGCAGAAGCTGGCTCTGGGGACGTGGAACGTCACCTCGCTGTGGGGAAAGGAACCGGAGCTTGTGAGGGAGGTTGAGCGCTATCAGTTAGATCTGGTGGGGCTTAACTCCACGCACAGTCTCAGCTCTGGTACCGTACTCCTGGATAAGGGTTGGACTCTATTCTTCTCCGGAGTTGCCGAGGGCGTGAGGCGCCGGGCGGGTGTGGGGATACTCATAAATCCCCGGCTGAGCGCCACGGTGTTGGAGTTTACCCCGGTAGACGAGAGGGTCGCCTCCCTGCGCCTAAGGGTTGTAGGGGGGAAAACTCTAACTGTTGTTTGTGCGTATGCACCAAACAGCAGCTCAGAGTACTCGGCCTTCTTGGAGACCCTGCTGCCGTGTCGGAGGCTAAGCAGCGTGTGGGAGAAGTTCGGAGAGGCCATGGAGAAGGACTTTCGGTCGGCACCAAAGTGTTTCTGGAAGACTATCCGGAGGTCGTCGGACGTTGGAAGGAACACTTTGAGGAACTCCTGAATCCGAATAACACGCCCTCTATGTTGGAGGCAGAGCTCGAGGTTGATGGTGTTTCGTCGTCAATTTCCCTGGTGGAGGTCACTGAGGTAGTCAAACATCTTTGCAGTGGCAAAGCCCCAGGGATTGATGAGATCCAGCCAGAAATGCTAAAGGCTCTGGGTGTTGAGGGGCTGTCATGGTTGACACGACTATTCAACATCGCGTGGGAGTCGGGTACAGTGCCAAAGGAGTGGCAAACCGGGGTGGTGGTTCCCCTGTTCAAAAAGGGGGACCAGAGAGTGTGTACCAATTACCGGGGTATCACACTTCTCAGCCTCCCTGGTAAAGTCTACTCCAAGGTGCTGGAAAGGAGGGTTCGGCCGATCGTCGAACCTCAGATTGAAGAGGAACAATGCGGTTTTCGCCCCGGACGTGGAACTACGGACCAGCTCTTCACTCTCGCAAGGATCCTGGAGGGGGCCTGGGAGTATGCCCATCCGGTCCACTTGTGTTTTGTGGATCTGGAGAAGGCGTATGACCGGGTCCCACGGGAGAAACTGTGGGAGGTAATGCAGGAGTATGGGGTAAGGGGGTCTCTCCTCAGGGCCATCCAATCTCTGTACTCCCAAAGCAAGAGCTGTGTTCGGGTCCTCGGCAGCCAGTCAGTTTCGTTCTGTGTGCTGGTCTCCGCCAGGGCTGCGCCTTGTCTTGCCTTGACATCCTGTTTGTGATATACATGGACAGGATATCGAGGCGTAGTCGTGGTGGGGAGGTGTTGCAGTTCGGTGGTCTGAGGATCTCGTCACTGCTTTTTGCGGATGATGTGGTCCTCATTGGATCATCGGCTTGTGACCTTCAGCACTCACTGGATCGGCTGGCGGCCGAGTGTGAAGCGGCTGGGATGAGGATCAGCACCGCTAAATCTGAGGCCATGACTCTTAGCAGGAAACCGATGGATTGCTTACTCCGGGTAGGAAATGAGTCCTTAGCCCAAGTGAAGGAGTTCAAGTACCTCAGGGTCTTGTTCACGAGTGAGGGTACTATGGAGCGTGAGATTGGCCGGAGAATCGGAGCAGCGGGGGCGGTATTGCGTTCGCTTTACCGCACCGTTGTAACGAAAAGAGAGCTGAGCCGCAAGGCAAAGCTCTCGATCTACCGGTCGATCTTTGTTCCTATCCTCACCTATGGTCATGAGGGCTGGGTGATGACCGAAAGGACGAGATCGCGGGTACAAGCGGCCGAGATGAATTTTCTCAGAAGGGTGGCTGGCGTCTCCCTTAGGGATAGGGTGAGAAGCTCAGTCATCCGTGAGGAACTCGGATTAGAGCCGCTGCTCCTTTACTTAGAAAGGAGTCAGCTGAGGTGGTTCGGGCATCTGGTAAGGATGCCCACTGGGCGCCTGCCTCCCTTGGGAGGTTTTTCAGGCACGTCCAGTGGGGAGGAGACCTCGGGGAAGACCCAGGACTAGGTGGAGAGATTATATCTCAACACTGGCCTGGGAACGCCTCGGGATCCCCCCGTCAGAGCTGGTCAATGTGGCCCGGGAAAGGGAAGTCTGGGGCCCCCAGCTTGAGCTGCTTCCCCAGCGACCCGACCCCGGATAAGCGGATGACGATGAGTGATGAGTGAGTGAGTATACTGCCATATCTGCTCCACTGGATTATTATAAATGCCTTGACGTTTGACTAACCTCATAAACCATAAATTATAATTTTTTCAAAGGTAAACTTTCAGGAATTTCTCAAAAAATAAGCTATGTATAATTCTTCCTATACATTACTCAGACCCACTACATGTGTGACCATGTATTTATCTGTATCTATATGTTTCTGTGTCTTCAGATTTAAGTAAGAGCCTACTCTAGAAGATAATTTTACTTTCTTTGTAGTCCTCAGTAGCTACAACTGATATAATATAACTGATAAAAATATTCATCTGCAGAGTAGCCCGTAACTTGTCAAGTTCCTCAATATTGTACTAGGGAGCAATATTTGAGTAAAGGTATCAGTGAGTAAGTTAATACACAATAGATTCATTTAACATGGAGTACCAGTTTAAAATGTCATAATGATTTAATTCCTGAGATCATAATGGCTCAGAAAAGGACGGACATTGTTTTTAATGGCGGCGCAGTGTAATGAGGTTTGATGGGGCCCGGGATGAAAGGGCTGAAGCACATTATGATACTTTTTTGGAGGTCACTGTTTGACGGCACTTCAGCACTAAATTAGATGAAAAAAGACTGTATCATCTGGAATGGTGACAGTGGTAACAGTGCCTAGTTACACTAGATAACTTATATGAGATTAGTGATGAATTGAGGAAAGACAGAGCCTGAATTGGTTTAACGATTCACAATAAAACAAAGTTTGGTTCAGGCCTTGTTTTTTTGTATGAGCAAAACAACCTTCTTGTTTCCACGTTGCTGACTTGAATCTGGGGATCTGCAATCTCTGGTTTATTAACCATCTTCAGCTAATTAATCTGAAAAATTAACCTGAATTCCCTTGAATGAAAATGACTGAACCCAGTCTTAGTGCAGCTGACAGACTTTGAGATGACGGTGCTGTTTAAAGGACAGCCAATCCTACCCTTATGTAGCAAAAAATGTACTAATTTACTAATCAGTTAGGTTCCAGTTACCAGCATATTATAATGATTCATGTTGTGCATTTTGTAAGCAACATGTTTTAAGGAGCAGATGGATTTACGTGATGTTCTTTACTCTGGATAAATAATCCACTGGGCTGTGCTGTGCTGTGGTTGGAGCCTGATCTAATTGACTATCCAGGGAATGCTAGAACATTGTCATCATGCAACCAGATTCATCATTAAGCTGCAGAGACATTGATTTGTCTCAATCAGAAGGGTTCAATGACGCAGTGGTGCGCCTGTGTCTGGAAATAGGTGGAAAGTGAGTCATGCTGGAGTGTCAATGGGATCTAATGTCAAATCATTAAGTCTGGCCTTCATTAGGATGATACATCTCAGGTGAGGAGAGTACATTCTGCATCATAATATAGTTTCGTTATATATTTGAACCTTTCCTTTCCTTTTCTGTCCCGTCACTTCCTGTCCCATCCTGCCATGGGAGCGGTGAAAAGCTGCGGTTAGCTGTATTTGTTAGGCAGGGCAGCACATGCTTCTGCCCTCTAAGTGACTTTGTTATTAAAGGAGTTAATACCAGAGGCGGCAGCGCAAACACACAGAAATGCCAAATGTCACTCAGCGGTTTGCCCTGACCTTACTGGATGCCCTGCCGTAGAAGAGGTGGGAGAAGATGAGATACAAGGGAGGACGTTAGCGACGGGTTAACAGGATTCACCCTCACTCTTGATTCTCTGGATGGTGCAGGAGGTCACAACACATTATCCTGACAGAACCGATTGGATGTCCATTAAAGCAACAATACTCCAAATTTATTGCGTTAACAAAAAGTGTCAGTCTAAACACAGTCCTGTAGCATATTACCTCTGGTAATCCAAACCAGGTAGGGAACATACTGCTGTAATGTAGGGGGTAGAGAAACACTGTTGCATAGTTTTATAAACAACAACCTTAGATAATGTAATTATGTTTTTAAAATCTTGAGGTACATAAAATTAATTCAAACTAATTCAATGTGAGTGGAAGGCCTCCATTGCGCCTTCTGTAAATTCCTGGTATAACCACTTGGGTCAGAGGGCCGCATTGGAAAAGCTTTTTATCAGACTGAATAAAGTACACCTTGGGCAACTTGGACACTCGGGCTCCAATGTTTGACTCATCGTTAAACTCTTATTATTTATCATATGTTTAACCTGTAAATGTATATATACATAATTTTTACTATTTTGGTTCTGACAGCCTTCCTCTCTGTCATTAAATGAAAGTTAACTATATATAGGGCGTTATTAGAGTGAATCTATAAATCCAACATCTAAACAAGGTTTGGGCAGGTATGAAGCTCTGCTGGTAGCTCTGTTTCTGTTGCATGAGCTGCAATCAACGTAAAAAGCTAGAGATGACTTTGCATCGTACTTTGTAAAATCATTGGAATTTGAAGGGAATCCGAGAGAAGTCACATGACTTGGGGGATGGAAACCTTATGTTTTCCATATCCAATCATGTTGGAGCAGGCTTTGGTTGCCCGCAGGTAAACAGTCCGTGTACAGAACAAAAGAGGGGGAACACATTGACTGAACTCTATCAGCTATCAGCTTTTTAACTGATCTACATTCATATGTAGATAGCTGTAAATAGACATTATCCAAAGTGCCATATAGAGCTAAACACCATCAAACACCAAATTTTTCTTTTTTCCGGGAGAAACATTTGACTCAGTGATAAAAGGAACTACTTGGATTCTGAAGGATGTACGGAAGGCAGAGTCTTGGCCTTGATATCAACAGTCTTCACTAAAAGCCTCCAAATATTGGCTGCTCCAGAGGCTAATTCGTTGTCAGATAAGAGCTGATTGGCTGCTAATTTGTGAATTTTCAACAAATACGTCATGTTTTAAAGGGGACATATTATGAAAATTCCACTTTTGTAGTACTTCTACACATTAATTTGGGTATCTGGCATGTCTACCGTCCCAAAAACTCTAGAAAAAAATCACTCCCGCGATTTGTTGTGGTTCCTCTATTTCAGAAACTATGTGCTAAAGTGCGTCCAATGGAATTTCCCCGAAATAGACGTTATAGTCGAAAAATGCCAATTTAGTACATTCCCCCATAGCTCGATGCACTCCCCCACTACCACTCGACCCACCCCTAGATGGACCCTCCCACTTTATAGAAGCTCGGTCCACCGGTGTCCGCCATTTCATTCTTGCAAGCCTTGGAAACACTTGGATAAGCTAACAGCAGCATGAATCGGTGGTCGGCTGCAAACATGTCTTCATTTGACTCCAGCTTCAGAAGACACAAGATTGAGATGGATTGAGTTCATATATGATGGCAACGTTCCTGCTACCACTTTGAATCGGACTGTTTTATCACTCTGGGCCAATATAACAACGGATTCTTGAAAAGGTGGTTATTGAAAGAGGGGTCGGTGCCATCTTTCCATCGCAATACTGAAGACGAGGGAAATGTAAGTATTTTTTTTAAATAATTCTGGTATTTGCTTCTTTTAGACATTTTGTGTGGAGGCTAGTGCCGTTAGCATGTTGTGCTGTGTGTGAGGGGGTGGGGGGCTAGTATGTAGTGGTGGGGGATAGGTAGAGACTTTACAGGAGTTTTCATGTTCGACTGTTAATAACGTTATTGAACAATTAATGAGGATGGCTGGAGAGTCTTAGCGAGAAGACGGCGTCGGAGTCCACGGTGAACGGTGTTCGCATGGCAGGTTCATGAGTGTTGTGCTCTTCACGCGCTTTCCCCCCCTCCGCTCACGTGTGCCTAGTAGCTGCTGTAGCTGGAAGTTAGCTAAGGGCGCCGGCTGTGAGTAGCTGCCACGGGGCGCTGGCCGTGAGCAGCTGCCACGGGGCGCAGGCCGTCAGCAGCTGCCACGGGACGCCGGCCGTCAGCAGCTGCCACGGGGCGCAGGCCGTCAGCAGCTGCCACGGGGTGCCGGCCGTCAGCAGCTGTCATGGGGCGCCGGCCATGAGCAGCTGCCACGGGGCGCAGGCCGTCAGCAGCCGTTAGCATGTTGTGCTGTGTGTGAGGGGGTGGGGGGCTAGTATGTAGTGGTGGGGGATAGGTAGAGACTTAACAGGAGTTTTCATGTTCGACTGTTAATAACGTTATTGAACAATTAATGAGGACGGCTGGCGAGTCTTAGCGAGAAGACGGCGTCGGAGTCCACGATGAACGGTGTTTGCACGGCAGGTTCATGAGTGTTGTGCTCTTCACGCGCTTTCCCCCCCTCCGCTCCAGGTGCCTAGTAGCTGCTGTAGCTGGAAGTTAGCAAAGGGCGCCGGCTGTGAGTAGCTGCCACGGGGCGCTGGCCGTGAGCAGCTGCCACGGGGCGCAGGCCGTCAGGAGCTGCCACGGGGCGCTGGCCGTCAGCAGCTGCCACGGGGCGCTGGCCGTCAGCAGCTGCCACGGGGCGCCGGCCGTCAGCAGCTGCCACGGGGCGCCGGCCGTCAGCAGCTGCCACGGGGCGCAGGCCGTCAGCAGCTGCCACGGGGCGCAGGCCGTCAGCAGCTGCCACGGGGCACCGGCCGTCAGCAGCTGTCACGGGGCGCCGGCCGTGAGCAGCTGCCACGGGGCGCCAACCTCACTACAAAAGTACAGGTTTGTTTACCCTCAGTTACTTCGTCATGTCATTGATTGTGTCTCCGTGTGAACGTTGTAACAGCATCTCATTTGTTGTGACTCCATGGATACTGAATGTCTGTTTTATCATAGGCACACAGAAAACTGTGCTGCACTGATGTCGGTGTTGGGACCTCAGCTGTAAGAGACCTCGCTTGGAGGAGGGACAGGACAACCGAAGTATGGACTTCGGAGAGCCACAGGATGCTACCTATGATCCTGATGACTCGATCACAGTCTTGACTGAGTCAGCAGATGTGACGTGAGTGACTCAATATTTAATCTAAACATTTCAATAATCAGATAGATTACCATCCTACACTTTTTTAGCTGTTGCAGCCTTTTGGTGAAATCTTTGTCTTTCTAATAGAATGGAATCTTCCAACCCTGTTCATAAGACACCCTCATATATTATCTATGAAAACTGCCTCCTGGAGCTGTGTCCTGTGGTTCGGCGAGGGACAGATGTAATATATAAGAAGGGCGAGTGCACAGCAAAGCCGGTGAAAGCAGATGCAACCTTCCGTGATTCTCACAGGCTTTATTTAAAATCCAAACATACAACAGAATGTGAAACATAAATAACATCAATTAACTGCTGTCTCTAAATGGTCTTCACGATTTAAAGACCATTTATTTATCGTCTTCACGATAAATAGAATAAAATAATTATAAAAAGAAAGTAATAAATACAAAAAGTGCAAAATGTCCAACTTTTTCCCCCAATTTGTATTACAGATTACGTGGATAACCTGTTGGACCTCATCTTTCACGAGGTTTTTCAGGACACGGCCCCATATGTGAATGAGGTGCTGAAGATCTCAAAACCGGAGGATCTCTCTGCCAAGTATGAGAAACCTGACAAGCAGGAAGTTATAGCCAGCTATGTGTCGAGTTTCAATCAAGGGCAGGTCTGAACCCTGCATAACTTCCCTGAGCATCAGGGAACACTATGCGTATCTGGAGCACCACTCAGGAGGGCAGGACCACCCTGGTTCTCCGGCCCATAGGGCCTCAACACCAGCTCACAAAGCTTCTGTACGCCAAATACATATAACGGCTGAGCAAAGTTTACATTGTATTTAGAGAATAAAAGGTGACACACAAATATAAAGTGTTCCTTTGTTTACAGTATGGCTACTGATGGCACAAATTGTATTTTTGTAATCAATGTTTTCATTATACTTGGTATGTTTAAAAAGCTCTGTGGCAATCTTTCTGACAATAAAAGTTTATAGAAACAGTTGTGTGCTTTCAATGTTCTATATGTAACATGTCAACACTTGACACGTGTAAGATGAGCAGTTAGCAAAGTAATACACAGAGAAGAGTAATTTATGTATTTTATTCCTCAGTCATAATTTTATTGCAGAAATGACTGATATCTCATGCATAAAAAAAACAAAACTTACTGCTCTATTCCTCTTGGACGTAAAGGCCCATAATCTGCCCTATAGATGTTGAATGCATTCTGTAGTGAGAACACATTCAAACACATGTCCTACACCTCCATGAGAGGGGGGAGGGGTGAGAAGGGGGAGGGATGAAAGGGGTGAAAGGGGGTGGGGTAAGATGGGGGCGGGGTGAGAGGGGGGCGGGGCCCTCAAAACAGCTTGATCTGAGGAGGTCTGTTTTAGACAGAGTAAAAAGGTGCTGTTTTAAATGATCCTTGGGGTATTTTTACCAAAAAATGTTACAGACATTTCATTAAGACCCCAAGGAACCATATCAACTGTGGTGAAATGGGCATAATATGTCCCCTTTAAATTTTATTCTCAAAAACCTAATGTCTTTAGAAATTAAATGTTGTAAATCTATGCACAGTGATCGATTTGTCCTTGTGTCTACAAACCTTTCATTTTGTCTGTCCTAACATGCAAGATTTCATCTCAAGTGAAGTCCAATGCCTACGAGTGAACAGCTTTTTTATTTTCACTTTTCTTTTACTTCCCCTCATTATCCTCAAAAGGCTCCACAATGCCTTCAACCCCCCCCCCCCCCCCAACTCGTCTCTCCTCCCATCCACCTGATCCGACCCCGCTATATCTAGACGCTGGGTTCATGCACCAGCCATGTTCTTTTGGGTGCAGAGTTGGTTTAGATGAAGCTGATGCTCTCCGTTGTTTCCCAGAAAGAAGACAATTAGAGTGCTTCTGTGTGTGTAACATGGTGTCCTGCTCAAAGACACACACACACACACACACACTACGTGCACACACTAGCACAGCAGATGGCTAGGAGAAGATGGCAGTGACTTGCTGTACCACTCAGCCCAGCAGTCAGCATTACCACAGTGCAAAACAAGACAATCCCCCAAAAATATTTAATGTTTTGAGAATCCGAGGTAACTAATGTTTGTGTCTTTGTGTCTTCCACCACGCTATGTCAGGGTACATTTTGCCGCGACTGCACCGTGTTACTCAAACAACAACTGAACCAGGAGAAGCTGTAGCACAGAACACGCATGAAAACCTGTACAGGCTCCCAGTGGGGTGCATTTATGGCTGTAGTGAGCGGCAGATCTGCCATGCTCAAAGGACAAAAGTAGGCAATTACTGCTGAATGTCCTTCCCGGTTGTGGCCAGGGGAGAGCGAGACTGATAGACGGAGAAAGGAAACGAGAGAGAGAGAAAGCATGTATGTGTGTCTCAATGGGAGGCTAGAGGAATACAGGATGGGGACAGTGAGACCCATCTGCTGCTTGTTGTTACCAATCTGCTCTCTCACTCCCACTTACACACGCACACACACGCACACGCACACACACACACACACACACACACACACACACACACTCACACACTCACACACTCACACACACACAATCACTTGGAAGCAGTAAATCATCAGGAAGAGGCCAGCATTAACTACAACTCTCTGTGTGTGCACGTATGTGTCCTCACCTTCTCTTTCCAATGCAGGATGCCAATAATGACGAGGATGAAGACGCACACTCCTATCAGTGCGATGGCCGTCAGTAGCACACTGTTGCTAGGAGTCAGGTACAGTTTAGCGCTCCAACTATAGAAAGAGAGAGGGGCAGGAAAAAACATTGTAGTTACACAATGGTGCGCACTAGCAGAGATACTATCAAAATTAAGATAAAATAAATGAATGAACATCTTCACTTGACAGTTAAACGAAAGCTGGGCTCCATTGCTGATTCACGGGAACTGTGATTCCAGCAATTAAGCTTCTTTGATATGTTAAATATATCATACTATAATTTACCAAATGATAATGTATGTAGGACGAATATCAATGTACCAGTTTTTTATTTAGTTGGTTCTCACTCGTGGTGTGTATGTGGGCGCGTTTGTGTGTGATGGCAAGTCTGGCAAGCTTGGTGAGTACACAAGTGCTATGTGGAACTGGAAGAGGGAGCACAGGCATGTGTGTGTGTGTGTTTGTGTGTGTTCGTCTGTGTTGAATAGCCATCTGGAGCTCCTCCTGGGGTTTGGGCTACATGTGAACAATGATAACAGGAGAATAAGTGGTATGTGATGAGAGAGTGTGATAGTGTGGCTGTGTGTGTGTGTGTGTGTGTGTGTGTGTGTGTGTGTGTGTGTGTGTGTGTGCGAGAGGGGAGAGAATTATTTTCCAGCTCACAATTGGGCAACGGTTTTGTAACGATACACAGAGAGTAAATCTGTATTGAGCTCAGGTAACGTTAACTTCAATATGTGGCTAAGTGGTATCAGATGAGTGGCAAAAAGCATAAATGGGTCCGCCTGGAATAAATTGACTCTGCTTTGAACAATGAAAAATGGGCACATGTATAGTTCATTTGTGCTGTGTAATATCTTTGAGTGTGTGTGTACCTGTGGGGCTGGTCGTGTGGGAAGGGGATGACGATGAGCTGAGAGTTGGGAATGATGGCCGTCCACTCCTTCATCCTTATCTCCTGGAGAGATTGAAAAACACACATAAATTCAGCGTGCACATATCTGGTGATAGAATATAGTAGCAATACAAGCAATCTTGTGCAGATTTCCATATGAAACACACACACACACAGACACACTAACAATATGTATGTTAAGTCCTCTGGGGCGGAGTAAGAGAGTCCCATGGTTTTTTCTAAGCTACCGTGAAGTGGCTATTTAAAGCTGTAGGTGTATGACACGGACAACCTGCTACTTGAAATAAATGAATGTTGCTTTGGGGAGCAGCTATGTTCCCCCGACGTGTTTGTGTGTGTGTGAGAGCTGTGGTGTGTATATCTGCATGTGCGATGAAGTATTTCAGTGGCTGCGAGTGAGTGCTCAGCGTCCTGCCGAACAAGTCGTTATCTCAGTCTTCAAACACAAACTCTGAGGTGGCTCAGAATAATTACTGTCACAACAATTTCTTTCAAGCTCTCCAGCAATGACTAACTTGATTCTCATCCATCAGAATGATATTGATAGACATGTAATCCAGTTGATTGTATTATTTAATAAGACCGGAGGAAAGAAACTAACAAGGAACCGTTGCACAAAGTCACATCTGAGGGAACAGGTTATTAGAAGTGTAAGTCGAGATATTCTGAGAATTGATTATACATTGTAAAGTAATATGAAAATAAACACAGCGACCAAGATAATCTGAGATAAGCTATTGGCAGAAAACTATATAAGTTTGTTGCTCACTTATTACAATAACCGTTCATCTTATCATCTTTACACTTGGCATGTGTATGTTTAACGGCCCAAGGAATTGCAGTGTCAAATTTGTTTCAAATTTAACTTGTGATATGATCACTATAAATAAACTTTGAATACAGAGGAGACCAAACTCTGTAGCAGCAGCTTAGGATGTTTTACATGACAACAGCCCATTCACGGTTCTGCATAATGAGTGGAGCTGAACTTTGAATAAACTGGTGAACAGCTCTTTGTGAAGCAGCACTGGTGCAGCTTCTGTACTTACTGTGCCTCTATCACTGCAGGTCACTTTTACAGTTTCAGAAAGAAAAATGCAAACCAGCATCACCACAGGCCAAGTAACCAGCCCATTCCAAACACGCAGGTTTCGAATGGTCCCTGCACTATAAAAAACTCATGAAACATAATACACACGTCACATTTGCTTGCACCTACTCAACACTTTCCTAACATTGGTTTTGGTTTTTACATGGTTTTCTTTTGTGTTTACTTCAAATTTGTCTTTCTTCTGTCCACTTCTTCTTTTATTGTTATTAATTAATCAATAGAGACAGATCCATGAAAGGCGCACGATCATTGTAGTTGAGGGAGGAATCCTCTGGAAGATATTATCGGCCACTCAATTTACAAAGAAATAGAGATAAAAGTTGATGTTTTTGAACATGAACAAAAATACGGATGTGCAGCTGGTCTGGACCCAATGTCCACCTCTGTGAATCCAGAGCTGCTTAAGGTATAATGTTATTGCACGTATTGGCAATGACTGTTGATGTTTTTTTGTATCTTTGTAGTGTGGGAAGTCCCCCCCAACGGGGACAAATAATTAATTAATCAATCAATAAATCAACTTTTATTTGTATAGCCCACATTCAGAAATCGCAATTTGTCTCACCGGGCTTAACAAGATGAAATATCCTCTGCCCTGCAGGTAAAAGTTAATTGATTCTATCTATCTATCTATCTATCTATCTATCTATCTATCTATCTATCTATCTATCTATCTATCTATCTATCTATCTGTGTAGGTAATAGTGAGACTTTTACTGACTTTGAAGACTCCACCATAAGTTCACCATCAGGATCTTAACTGCAGTAATTTGCAGCACAGTCTTTGATAACAGTTTAACTTTTCAACTAAAATTTTCAGTTTTGCAGCCTTAATGCTCAGCATCTAGTGATAACATCCAATATAGGACACAGAATGTACTCAACCTCTGCGTACAGTGCTTTGATATCTGGGAAAACCCAGCATCATCATCAGATTTGGTCGGTCTTCTATCACGTTTTCCTGAGTCAGATTTTGTCTTGAGTTTTGATGCTGCCGCTTTCTATCCAAGGCACATCAGGGGTTAAGAGTTCAAAGTGGTTAAGATATATTAATAGGGGGCGGGCCATCATATCAGCAATTTGAAAGCTCAATCATGCCCTTTACTGGGAGGAATAATTAATTTCCAGATCTACATTTGGCAGAACGTGGAAGTGCCACTGCTCTTTAATTGCGACTCTCCGCTCTCCTTCAATTGCGAGGAACTACATCTTGAAGCTATTTTGAATAAGCGTGCAGCAACAGCATTGCTTTTTACATAACGAGCACATTTCCGCCGCCAGCCATTGTCGCTTAGCTCTTGGAAAGCGCTGCCACCGGTGCGGCAACTGGCGGGGGAGCAGAGCTGGAGACGAGTCAGACCGCACCGCTGCTGCCTGGGAGCAGATCCGATCTGGCTGTTTGGAAGAAAAAAGTGTTCCCAAGTCTTCAGAGGGAAAAAGAGAGACTCTGGTTCAAAGCCAGGGAAACTGGCACAGTGATGAGAGAGCGAGGAAGACAAACGCAGAGATGGAGGGTGAGCAAGACACAGAGAAAGAGTGAGAGTGACAAGTAGGGGACTGATTAGTGAAGTAAACCACTTTGAGCAGCAAAGGGAATCCCCAGGGTGGAAAATAAGTGAACAGGAGGAGAGGGGCTGAATAAGAGAGAGGAATGATTGGACAGAAGATGGAAGATTTACAAGTATATTTTACAAAACCTCTCCCTCTGCGAAACAGCAGGCAGGAACTCTAAGTTTGGAGGAGAAAATTGCAAAGGGCACAGTGGGGAGGAAAGTGAGAGAATGAAAGCAGGACAGAAATAAAGACAGAGACATAAAACAAAAGGAAGAAAGAGAGATGAAGAGAGTTGACGAACCTGCCTACTGAGCAGGGTGCTGTGGCGGTCAGGATTTTGAAGCCTTCCCCTATCTCCTAAAGACCTCTCTAAAGCTTCTCCTCCTCATTACAGGTAGATCTGATGGAGTTACTCCAATTCCCAAGTCCCTCTCGGTAAAAAAAAAAAAAAATCTACTCTGCATAATGGACCACATATTTAGGCATTCATTAATTCACTTTGTAGAAGATATGGGCGAGGAGGAGGCAAAACGAAGGGGGAGAAAAAATATCAGATTTCTTTGCATAGAAAAACAGGAGTGTGTGGAAAGGGGACAACAAAGAAGCTTGTTTGAGATGAGTGTTCTCTGTGCACTACAGTCTCCGAGTCATGGACCGACCTATCTGCAATTCTAATCAGCTGCTTGACGAAGACCTCGGTACCACACGGAAGGGAAAAAAAGGGCCCTGTCGTGCCTAATACACAGCGTGACAAGTGCAATGTGAGCGAGAGAGAGAGAGAGAGAGAGAGGGGGAACATAAGAGATGAAGAGTGAGAGTGCTGAGCTGAGGAGAGCTGACATTTGAGGAAGTGTAGTGTAGAAATGTAGCTGACGAATAGATTAAAACCATTAAACCAATCAATTATTTACTAGATTTATATAGGCAAGCTTGTAGATTGACAGAAGGCACATACACACCGGGCCCCATCCAAAGAGTCATTCATACATCCTCCATAATCACAGGCCTGTTAAATAAAGATATGTTTGCAGAATCCAGTGAGGGGGCTCACTGCACCGTTATCATTTCCCCAAGTAATGTCATCAATCACGCCATTCAGTATGGACAGGACTGAAAAGTTGTGGAGGGAAATCACTGATCTGCTGAGGTATGACTTCATTAGACTCCTGAGTGGCCGGATACATGATCTAAGATATCTAATAGGAAATAAGTATTTAGATGCAGCTTGTGCCCAGTGGGTTGAGTTTATTTTAGTTTGGTTGAGAGTCCTACCTTCCTTTTCTCAATCTGTGGACGCATGCAAACACCTCTATGAAAGAACATGCTTTAAATTTAAAGAACGTACAGCCTGTAGCAGTTCTGCAGGAGTGCTGTGAAGTGTTGGAGGGATATAACACGCTCATATTTCCTCACCGTGTCTCCAGGCCGCCGGGGGATGCCGACAAAAAGGTGGTCCAGGAAGTTGGCGCTGCGTCCAAGGCCCAGCACTGTGTAGGGCAGCTGCAGGGAGAAGTGAGCAGACTGACTCAACTGACCGGCTGCAAAAGTGAAAAGGAGAAAAGACTGTGGTCAATAAAAAAGGATGAATTCTAATGACATGGAACAACAGCAGGATGCTTATCGCAGAGGGGGCTTTTGCCTTATTATTATTTTAAACTGCCACTTTTTTCCATTTGACTTTTAGTGAGTTAGTTATTCCATCACTTTGTTAACTCCACCAATGAGCTGATGATGTTTTCACCCCTGCCCTTTTGATTGTTTGTTGCTTTGTTTGTTTTTTTCTTTCTTTGGAATTGCAAGATAGGGCACTCTAACATAGTTTCAGACCAAAATACAATGGCTCTGACCAGAGGCATAACTCAACCAAGACCCAGCATTCCCCGCTGCATTCTTGGTGGAGTTATGCCTCAATCGCGCTGCACCAAATTTCACACACAAATGCTGAAAACCACCCCATCTCAAAAGTTAGATAAAGTGAAAAGAAACCCATTACCCTGATCTAGATCCACTTTAAAATCCAGTGGGTTCTTTCATGACCCATACCTTATGTGGGAGCATCCATATAGGTGAACTAGGTTATTGCATAAGGTGGCACTTTGGCATGGAGGTGAAATGTGTATTGCTGAGGAATGTTTCACTGGGCAAGAACTTTTTGAGGAGTTGTCTGAGGCAGGACTTTTGCTGCTATGAAGGCCCATGTACACTTCTGAAAGGTAAACTTTATTTGCTCTCTAGTCGTTTAAGATGCTGATGAAATTTGCCCACGCACATTTCTTGAATGTATATAAGATGCACATGAGAAAGTATTTAGGAGAGATTAGTATTGGTATTATCTAGTTTGAGAAGCGGAAATTTAATTATTTGGAAATAGCTGTGTATATGTACTGCCATGACTCATAATATGGATCCGCAAAATTCTGTCATGCCTCCTTAATACTGTTGGCACTTTGATCACTCTGGCGTTGCACTAGATTGCAGTGGTGATCTATTGCAGTAGCAGTAGTTGTTATTCGTAGAGTCATTTTTGCGTAATACTGCAAAAAAATAATTCATCTATACAAGTCTCCCCCAGGATTAATTCTTTAACTTTGGGGATCCATTAACATTTCCTTTTGTGAAATCATCAGGTCAATTCTTACGGGTCCAGTACTTTAAGACCAACATTATGTCAGCATGCTAGCATACTAAACTAAGAAGGCTAACATGGAAACATTCTACCGGCTTCACCTCATCATGTAGGTGCGAGCGCAGCTGTAGACTCTTGTGACTGAAACGTTAATACACTTGAGTTTCATATGACACATGAATGTTTGTATTAAATACAAAACTTTGGCTCCGCTTAATTCAGAATTTTCTTCTTCTATTGGTAGTGCCGATACTTCATGCTGATCTCTCACCATTTTTAGTTACTATTTTGGACTTTTTCTTTTCTTAAAACACAAAAGGATTCTTATACTATTGTAGATGTAGATGTTTCACCCTGCTCATACGTAACCCAGGTCACACCCTTGCAATCATATTTTCAATCTTTTAAATATTTAAAATCGATCTTTATAATCATATGTTTTACATAGTAACTTCTGACGTTTATCTCATGATTATACAGCGCTTTGCTGCTCTTTCTTAACAGTTTGTGAAGAAAGCCGACTTCACATCTATAGCCTGTAAATTTGGTCCTGTTTTCCCAAAGAGACCATTCAAGTTTTACCTAATGCGATGTAATCAGCTCAAACCTAAGCTTGCCGGACCATGATTGTCAGGGAAAAGACAAAAACGTTCAAGTTAACGCACAGCAGGGGCGATGGAGCGAGAGGTACCGCAGCATTAGACCTTGTGTTCTGACATGAAGACGCATTATAAAAGATACAAATCAGAGCGAGACAACTGAGGCCAGGCCAGCACCTCTGCACCAGCCCCCCCACAGCATGCAGCGTCTCCCTCCTTACTGACTATTCTACTCCAAACCTTAGATTCCCGTCTCGTACTCTCTGTTCATCTCTCTCTCTCCTCTCCCCTGATACATCACTTCGATTTGGCCTTACTTGTTTCGCTTTCCCTCTGTCTCCTCCCTCCTGCTCGTACCCCACCCCACCCCTCCAGCTGCTGTATCTCTCGCCCACGCCACCCAACTCTGCCAAGTGCAGCCGACATAAATCAACCTCTACGTGGTAAACAAGGAGAGGGAAAGAGAGAGAGAAAGAGAGAGAGAGAGAGAGAGAGAGAGAGATGGAAGAAGGAGAGAGAGAAAGCCTCGAGGCAGCCAGTGATCAGAACTAATGTGGATGGACTGCATATCGCAGGCCGAGATGAGCAGAACAGTTTTGTTTCTCTCTCTCCCTCTTCCTCTCTCATCCCCTCTCCCTCTCTCTCTCTCTGTCTCTGTCTCACTCCATTTTCCTTAATCACTGCCTAACTTTAGCTCAGTTAAAACAGAGACATATCCTTCTCATCTGTACCTGGGTCCAGTCAGCCCAACTTAATGTTTCTCTCCTTCAATGTTCTTATGGCTGCCTTTTTACCTTGGGATCATCTCATTGACAGGGAAAGACAAGAGCAGTCAATGGTTGAAAGTTAGAAGCTAACTCAGGTAATAACCAGACGTGGCAGTTGTGAGGTGGTAGTGCATTAAAAGCCTGTCCATAACACTGAATGGACCCATCGACCTTCGCCCCTTTTACCAGAGAAAAGCTTTTCATGAGTCGTTTTTTTCTTAATCTGTTTTTTTCTTTACCTCTTGCTTGCTTTTAGCTCTATGTGTTCTTTTTTCCAAGCTTTTTACTGCTGGGTTATAGTGTTGTGACGAAGCAGCATAATTGCCATTATTCCACACCGCAGATAGCGAAAAAGAGAGCGGAGAGAGAGACGAAGAGCATGGTCATGGAGATGGACTAGTATATAATCTCCCGAATTCTAACAGACGCTGAAAATGAAACCTGGGGTGTCTGACATTTACTGAGAGGTTCATGTGTGTGTGTGAGTGGGTTTGGGCAGGAGAGCTGCACCAGGGCTGTAAAGTAGAAAGCTGTGTTCTGCTGTAGGAGCTATGATGTACAGATGATTTTAAATCATAACCTGCTTAGTTTACTGACAAGTAGGAGGATGTAAGGTGAGATTTACACAGTCAAGACCAGGGGTCTCATTTATAAAACAGTGCGTGGGATTCATACTAAAAGTGTGAGTGCGCACAAAAGTCGGAAATGGCATACGCAAAAGAAAATTCAGATTTATAAAACCATACACAGGCACGCCTGAACGTAATGTTCACTTTATAAATCACAGTCCACCTGGAAACGTTCGTACGTGGATCTGCCTTCAAGTCCACCCTCCACAAGCCCATTTTCAACCATAAATGTTCAATGCAAAGCATGTCATGAATATTCAATTATTCTGCTGACCAATTGGGTTTCCACCCTAAGTCATGACAGAGTCATGACATCAAGCAATGAGAAGAGGAAGCTAAACTTTCTGACACTGACTTTGATGTGTTTGTTAGTGAGGTGGAGGTGAAGAATGATTTTATGGGACAGCAGTGATGAAGAAAATACACTGATTCTCTGCTGCTGCTGTGGATCACAGTGAGTGAGAGTGAGTATGAAAGAAAGAACGGCGCCTGAAATAAAAAAAGATCCAATTCAAAGGTGGAGGCAGAAAAAAAAACACCCTTTTAGAATTTGAGGAAACTTGTTGTATTGTCTATTCGTATTTTAATCATCCAAAACTGCAGGATTATTAAATTCAGAGACAGCTGTGAAGTCCCCAATCTATAGAATTTAACAAATTTATTATTATATGCTCGTGTTTGAACTGGGATGGTTTGGTTCCGTTGGTCGATCTGTATGATACTGGATTCAGTTCAGGGCAAGGATTACAGATCACAGATCAATAGAATCTATATTAGATGATCCTCCTCATTCCTCCCTTCGCATGCATCCATCACGCAGTATCACGCACCAGTGTCACATCAGTATTTATTTATTAACAGGCATTCGGACTGATTACCTCAGATCTGCGGATCCTTACCTCCACTCTGGAATATTATTTGGAAAGTTTCTTTATTTCTTGTAAGAGATCTCAATTGCGCTCCGTGCGCCTGATGGCACAGTCACATTCACTGCAGTGATTTGATGAGTCTTTGACAGAGTTAGAAGATATTATTAAAAACTTAGAATGACTCTCTCTGTAACTCCGCTGTTTAATGGAATCTGAACATAATTTGATGTAAGTTGTTATATTTTTCGATTAAAAGGTTTGTGTGGAACAGATTTGTCCCGCGAGCACAACTAAGCAGTTGGTTTTATTGTCAATGAGTAAGTGGATCAATAATCTGGTTCAGTCAACTCACGTCTGCATCGCCACTTGCCCGTCTCCAAAACGTTCATACGCATGGGTCTGAGTTTGCGTGGAAATCTGTACAATTTCCCAACAAGTTTGTTTTTATAAATCCTAACGTTTGCATGAGAAGTGGCCTACGTACGTTTCAGGCCCCGTTTTGTGCTTACGCAACGGTTATAAATGAGACCCAAGGAGTATCTAGACAGTTGCACATATTGTGTTCAGAGGGGTCTGAGCTTCAGCAGTTTGAAATAAAACAATGGATAGTACATTAAAGTAGTTTAAAGTATCAAATCTTAGCTTTCATTTGAGTTGGTTAACAATTATATTGAACGACATGTGTGGGAGATACAGCCCCTTTAAAACATGGTGCTCAAATTTTACGGATTCCAAAGTAACTGTACAGATACACATGATTTAAAGAAATCCTCACATTAAGCAAACACTAGGTAGTTTTATACCTTACAATAACAGTTTCAAAATCATTTTGATGATACATAAACTTACAATAGGGGGAATGGCATTTATGTCATAGCAACAGTGCCC
Source organism: Platichthys flesus (assembly GCF_949316205.1). Lineage (NCBI taxonomy): Eukaryota > Metazoa > Chordata > Actinopteri > Pleuronectiformes > Pleuronectidae > Platichthys > Platichthys flesus. The sequence goes on along the minus strand of NC_084945.1, from coordinate 25,802,571 downwards.
CCTGGACAATATATAACTTTGGTACATCGTGCTGAAACATAACGACCTGCTTTATGGCAAACGTCACACACCAACAATGAGAGCCGGGGCTATCAGCAAGCTCTTAGAGACAACTACCTCGCTATTCTCAGTTAGGCCATCCTGGTACAGCCCCCAAAGAAACCGAAAGGACATTGTCAAAGTACACGAAAAAGAGGAAAAGAGACAGGGAACAAGATAGAAACCGAAGAGTGAACATCTGAGCATATTTCACTCTGCAAGAGCTAAAGAGGCCAAAGGATGCTGGAATGATGATGACATGGAGTGCTTACTATTGGACAAGCCAGTCGTTAATGCTCTGCCTGAAATAAGTGAAGAAGTTGACTTGATAGTTTACCGTCATATGCCAGGTAAACCGATTTCAATGGAGGTTTAGCAAGTTAACCACTTGCTTGCTTGCTGTGTTAGCTTGTATGCTACTGTTCCACTGAAACATTTACAGCCACACCCCAAAAACCTTGTCAGACGACATGATTCTTTGGCTTCCGAGGTGGCCGGTTTGTTCTCTGTGAACTTGTCAACAACGTATGTGTTTAGAGCTTTAGCGTAAATGGGGAGGCTCAGACCGCGAATCATATTTACAGTGAATTACACATCCCACATCCCAAACTTGCATTCTCTTCATCTTCCCTGGTGATAATCTCCCTGAGCATCACTGCAGCTAACCTTTATTCAAAAGGAAAATCAAGATGTCCTGTCGCCATACACACATAATGTTTATCTACATATTTAAAAAGTGTTCTTTCCAGGGTAAATGTTATATTCCTCTAAATTACTCACATTGAAACATTTTGGAGTCTTACTAAGACCTGCTGGCCCTAGAGTGGGAGTAAAGATATGGATGAAAGTGTAAAGTATGGTCACACCCACTAACGTTGCTTAAATTGAGATTTCTCTCCATTACTACATTACCAGTTTTTTTTTACTTAGCTAGCAATAAAGCATTCTCAGGATTTTCTAAGAGCCACCAGTTTGAGATACTGCAGGTGACAGGCGGCACCTCTCCAACTGCTAAGTGAGGTTACAAGTCTTTGCACTGCTGAACCCTGTTGTTCACAGAGTCAATGCTGTTGTTCAGCATTAACTAACATCACGGTTGCTCATGGAATGAATGAAAAAAGATCCTTTGTGGCCTGACAGTGACCCAACCCTTGCAGGGACATACATGTGGGACAAAGGCTGGGGGTGTGAAGGAAGTGGAGGTGGTAAAGATAGCTACTAGATCTGACCAATTAAACCTCACAGCCAATAACCTTTCCTTTTAGTTTCACTGCCCACGTTGATTACATCTAATCCCTGAAACCAATTCCTGTGTTTATTATGAACCATGATGAGGTCTTTGTGGTCATGTCATTTCTTTTGGGCACTGACCTGAGATGGATCAGCCAGAAGAAGCAGTTCTAAGCAGCTCAGTGCTCCACACTGAACCTCGTTGGGCTCAACAGGACAGGATTTTTGAGGGGATTGGACCTTCAAAGCCATCTTGGTTTGATGTTTCTGACAGACTGCTGCTTTGTGGTGGATGGCTTGCACTTGGCCACTCAGCAGGGTGATGTGGCTCTGAGTCTGTGCGCATGATGGAGGATCAAGCAGGGTAACGTTGTAGACGGGGAGCCTGGCTTAGCATCTGCTGAGTGCTGTGTATATGTGTGTGTGTGTCTGAGTGGACTGGCTTGGAAATGTGGCCATGGCTGGAACGAAGCCATTTCACAACATGGGAAGGCTGGCAAAAGGGTATTATATAGAGCAGTGTTTCAGAGTGTTTCTGTTTTGTGTGTGTGTGAGAGTGTGAAGGAGAGTGTGTTGGTGTATTTCTGTCCTATTTCCCTACAGCAAAGCCAGTGGAGGCCTTTGCAGAGAATTTTACCATGCACCCACAACTGACAGCCGCCAATTCATCTCATTGGAGACAAAGCATCGCACACGCAAACTTAAACCACACTTTAAAAATAGTCTTCAGTCTCCACCTTCAAGCTTAATGATTTTAGTTCTTTGGAAAGGAAACAAGTTTCAACACAAAAACACACCTATACCTGTGTCTTCAGGACTTCAGAGAGCATAACATTGAGTCTAATAGATTTTTTCTGGAGATTTAATCTAACATTAACCAGTTACTGCTTACCTAACCCTAAACCTCACCCTTAAAAACATCGACTTAATTTTAATAAGGAAGACAAGTGCCCATAATGGTACTATGTAAACAGTTTCCCCACCACATGACATAATGCCTGGACCAAACACAATCACACACACTCACACACAGGGAAAAACACACATGAGTTGGTAAAAACTATTTCATAAAGGTTAGAAAAGGAGATAAGATGGCAATTTGCCATCAGAGAAAGAGGAAAAAGAAAGATAAAATTCACAGAATGAAGTCGAAGATTCTCTTTTAAGAATCTTGCCATTAGTGCTGGATCTGGGGACAGCTCTGGTGGCTTTCATCATTATGGGAATGGGTTTAGATTATAATTATGCTGTTGGTAAATTTACAGCATCTATCTACTAATTCCAAAAATCGATGTGTCTTTCTGTCTGTCTGTATGTCGAACACATATGCCAAGAAGCATTATTTTAATCAGCTTCACACATGGCATTTGTATTTTAATAGTCCGAGGAGTTGCTGAATATGGGTCGACATGCAATATTTTCATTACTTATCAATTTTAAATACAAAGACAAAAAGCACTTTTTAGTGTCTGTGGACTGAGTTAATAGTCCAGGCAAAGTAACCCATTTTTGAGGCAGTTTTCAGGTTAGAGGCCAGTCTAAAAGCAACTTTGACATCACCCATTGGCAGTGGGATGATTGGATGAAAATTATTTGTCATACATTTGAATGGTGTTTCTGCCTATGCAAATTAGGACATATTGAATAAATGTGTAGCTCATGTGCATATTAAAATTAATTTCAAAAGAAACTTGTAATACAAAAAAAGTTACCTTTTATGTATACTTTTACCATGTAAAGTTTTATTGCGGTAGGAGTAAAGGAAAAAATTAAGCCTATTTGAGTGTATTTTGGGCATATTCGATTTGTGTATGGCTCATTTGCATATTCAAATACATTTTCAAAGAAACTTGTAATACAAAAAATGTTACTTGTCATAGGTACTTTCATTGTGTAAACTTTAATTTTGATAGGCTTAAAGGAAAAAAATAGCCCCATTGGGATGTATTGTTGCATCGCCTTATTGGCACACATCTCGGATTGATGAGAATAAAACATATTTCCTCAACTAGGATTTCTTAGGAATTTTAGTATGTTGTTCTGGACACCTCATAAAAATGATCTATGCTGAAAAATTATTTTACAATTAGTCTGTCGTAAAACGCTACTTTGTCTGGAGTATAAACGAGTCTTCTTTTATGTCCTCAGGTAACCTACAGCAGTTGTTGACCACTGGCAGCGATAATATCTGGCCCGCCGGATTATTCGATTATTTATATTTCATCATATCGGACTGACACAGACATTCACAGGTGTTGTGGGTCGTGATTACCTTCTCTTTAACAATTTGTCTGCAAAGTATAAGCACAATGTTTGTTCTATTGCTCAGATATTTTCTATTAAGACGAATTACAGGGCTTGCATTTTGAAGAGTTGTGAATTTGGGCCTGAATATTGTGTCTGAAATAGAGGTTTAAAACAGGCACCTATCCAACTGGTTATATTACAAAAATGCTTGTATGTTTTGACTTGCTTGTCAATAGTATAATATAATAGTGTACAAATGTCTCCATGGCTCTCTATCCCTAACACCTCACAAGCACTAAGTTCCTCTGTCGCCCGTCTACTCTTCAATCTCCCCTCTAGTCACTGCACCGTGAGTGACAGAGCCTTGAAAAGGAACGTAGCCGGCTCTTAAGGTCCGGAATGCTCTCCCCCAGCGTCTGTGACACATCTGCTGCTCCTTTTAAGATGCAATTAAAAGCTCACCTGGTAAGATGGGCCTTTCCTGGTACTTCATGAAGGGTAATCTCTTTTTATCGAAGTATGTTTCGTTGTTGTTGCTGTTTTTCCATCTTGTTTCTGAATTGTTATATTGATATTGTTAAGCGTCCTTACGTGTCTGGAAAGGTACTTAGAAAGCAAATTTATTCTCTTTTGTTTTATTGACTAAGATTAAATTGTTTTGTTTGTTGCAATGTGGAATCTGGATTTAGGATACATCACCTGCAGTAGTTTGTTGTGTGTGTGAAATAATTTTGATAGGTTCCCAAACTACTGTTTCACATTTCTCAAACAGCAGATATCCAGGTGGTGAAGACAGAATCGAGGATTTAGAGATATTAGGACTCCTATTGATATCGAGGCTAACAAACTCGTAAGTCCTAATGGGCATGAGAAGGCGATAGGCAAAACAAGTTAAAAACATCAGAGAGAAAAAAAGACACAGAGAGTGGACATGGATGCCTCTGAGGGAGCTTCAGCATCCTAAAGTGTGTGTCTGTGTGTGAGTGTCCATCTGCTGAGGTCTTATGACACATCTTCATGTAAAATCTCGTCCTGTCGGGAGGTTTAACCACCTCTGGACAGACAAGCAGTAAGAGTGAGTGTGTGATGTGTAACATCAGCCTGAAACTGACTCAAGTGTGTGAATGCATGGACACTGAAGGGTATATACTTTTTCAGACAATAGAAATATAACAAATCAAGATTAAATCAGGAATCTCAAATATTCAATATATGTAAACACAACAGTTAACAGAGACAACATCTGTAAAGCCAGTGCGAAATACACAAATATTATGATCCCAGGCGTTCATCATGAAATTAAATATGATCATAAACTTAATTGGCTTACAGTGCTGAAACACACACACACACAGTCCACAGACACAGACACCGACACACACACCTACACACACCTACACACTTTTTTGGGTGATTTTCTCTGTGATAATGCACATTAACCACTAAGATGCATGAAAAGCATTTCAGTCATATGTTTAGAGACAGGAAGAAATGGCGGCAAATTAAAAGCTAAACAGTCCTTTGACACTTTATGATTATATAGACTAGTGACAGAGGAAAGATTACGGGGTGAGAAATAAAAGAAAAAAACGACAGATGAAAGTGGGAGGAGGGATGGGAAGGAGAAGAATGATGAGGAAAGAGAGACAAAGGAGGGAGGCTAAGGGATGAAAAAATGGGAAGAGAAAAAGCACACTAAGACCGATCAATAGTAATTATCCATATCTCTTCAAAAGGGTAGCCTCTCCCCTCATTTTCCCCCCACTACACTTTTGATTTCTCTGAGCTCTTCTATGCCTGTTTTCTATCGTTCTCTTCTGTTCCACCCCTCATTTTCACCCTCTCTGCTTCAGCTCCATCCTCTGCAATCTCTCCTCTCGTTCAGACTTTTCATTCTTCTCATCCACCTACTCGCCTATCATAGTCCCGTATTGTGAATTCTCCCTGTGTGCTCCAAGCCGATATTCCTTAAGCTGTGCAATAAAATGGGTTGAGGATAGGGTAACACTCACTATTGACCTGATGAGGTCTCTGAGAACAGGAGTATTCTGTGGCTGTACATCAGGATGACATTAAGTGCAACAGGCTGGTTTTTGCGACTCTGCTAGGGGCATTGGCATGACATATCATTACCCAACATGAATGTCTCCTGTGAATGTACAAGTCAACACAACTCAATACACGCGAACACACACAAACATGCACACACACACACACACACACACACACACACACACACACACACACACACACACACACACACACACACACACACACACACACACACACACACACACACACACACACACACACACACACACACACACACACACACACACACACACACACACACACACACACACACACAAACGCACCCATTGAATTAGCATTTAACATTGTTTTGAATCTTTTAAATGTCTTGAAGGTTAAGATATGATAAATAAGTTTGTGGATGAGTAGCTGCAGGTGAATATGTATTTTTTTAAAGGTTGTGTATGCATGTACACCAACTGTGTGCGCTGTTTGAGAGTGTGTGCCTGAGCCTGTGCTAATCCGTTGATCTCATTAGCCTAATTGGACGGTCTGCAGAGAGCTCCACATTGATCTTTGCCTGATATCATTCTCCTCCCTTTGAGCTCTCTCTCTTTTCTCTTTCCGTCTGACTCTGTCCACCCTATTCCCTTCTCTTTCAAACATACTCCTTCTCTGTCTTTATCCTTTGTATCCTTTCTGACCACAATGAACTGGCACTGTAGTCACACTGGCTCTATCTGGACAGCAAACTAATTGGTGGCACTAACAGCCAAATATGTTGGGTTGAAAGAAGCTAATGTAATGACAGGCAATAGCTGGATGAAGTACATTTATGCAAGCAATGATGTGTTGAATTTGAAAAGCCAGAGTGGATGGTATAAATCCACAAGTCTAAGCAAAGTTTGATCTCACCGCACAAAAACACAAATGTGTGAGTTGCCGCCAATGATATCTCTGCCACAACTTCCCAGGAAAGCAGTGCATGTTGCTGACTGCTGCTTTGATACAGAGGTCATTAGCTAATAACTGAGAAGATGTGTGTTTTCAGCAGTGTTAATGTTGTTTATGAAAAGTGACAGGAAAGTCTTTATCAACAACTTGGTTATTCAAAGTTTCCCTCGCTGCTTGAAATATTTCCTTGACTAAATTAATCTAGAATCCACTGAGAAGAAAACAGCTGAGAGAACATATGAATACATACAAGCATTATGATATATAAATAATAATCTCATGTAATCATCTGGGTATAAACCTTACATCGTTTGCAGCTTTCAGGAAATGTTCCATAAATCATGTGAGCAGACGGTCTAAATCCTCCTCTTGCATTGTAGGCAGCTAGAGTGGTGCTAGGTTAGCAGGAATGAAGGGGGGGAGGGGTCAACAAAGCTGATGTAAGTCATAACCACAGACGCACAGAGCCCAAGCCCAAAAATAGTGAATTGCAGTGGCTTCAATTTTGGCGAACATTTTAGTGTGATGTATAGAGTTAATTTTAAACTGATAAAGTTGGAATTTTTACCTTTAATCTGCACGCAATAATCCACAAAAAATATTTAGACTGAAAAAGTGCAAGCTTTCCTTTACCCTTTGCCCTCCAAAATGGGTTTGGTTGCATCGAGATGCAAACAGTGAAGCAGTCTGAAAACTGAAATAAGATGATAATGTCTGTGGTGACTCTGTATCAAACAGTAAACTGTATCTACTGATAAAAAAATATTCAAACTGTTTAACTCATTTAATGTCAGTAAATATAAAAGAGTTTATTCTTTTGATAACATCTAATAAAGTAAAAGTATTTTTTCTCTTCTGTTACTTTTTAAAGTCAGAATAATTGCTAGTTGTAAATGGTGTGTGTGTGAGGGGTAGGCTGAAACAAAACTTTTATTTGAGGAGGCAATAACAGCTTTATATTTGTTAACGGTGATTATAAACTCACTGTTGCCAAGAAGAGCCAGAAGCTACATCAGAACACTGTTCCCTAAAGTCAGGTGAGCCGGGACCCGACGGGAAAAACACACGGCTGGGTTTTTTCCAGCTCTGCTTCCCCGAGAGTGGGAGAGAGAGAGTGTATGAAGAGGTTGTTAATGAATAACTTCAACTATACATCTCCACCACCCCACCTGTCTCTGCCTCTTCCTCCCTCCCTGTCTCAGCAGGAGTTAGTTGATAATGAGGCGTGGTGTTGTCAGAAACACAGTCCAGGCTCATCCATCCAAGCTGCTTAGTAAGGGCCCTGGTACACCACTGTCTGGTATGTGTACACACATACACACGCAAGGTCATGAACAGACAGATGTCAGGGTGCGTAGGTGCACACACACACACACACACACACACACACACACACACACACACACACACACACACACACACACACACACACACACACACACACACACACACACACACACACACACACACACACACACACACACACACACACACACACACACACACACACACACACACACACACACACACACACACACACACACACACACACACACAGAGTCAGGACAATAAAAATCTTTCAGAATGGCTGTTGACTTTTACTTGTCAGAGAAATGCATTATCATAAGTGCCTGATATAATATCAGCGCTATGAATGTGTGGGTAGTGAAATCCTCCTCAGGTATCACCCCCCTAGATTAAAGATAGCTTTACCTTTCTTCTCCTCTCCACATCCAAACTATCTCTCCTTCCTCTCTTCATTCTACCAACACACTGATCTCCTTTTTTAAATCATTCATCTCTCATATCTGTCTATTCTGTGCCTCCTCAGTCCCTGTCTCTATTTGTCAGTATATTATAATCTCTCCTTTCCTCTCCTCTCTCTCCTCCTTTCAGGAGGGTGAAGGGTAAGTGAAGATCGTTGGGCCCCAGTGGAGAGGCCTGGACATTGAGTGTGCTGGAGCATGCGTGTGTGTGTGTGTGTGTGTGTGTGTTTGTGTGTATTTGCGTTTGCCCCATCATTGCTCATCTCTGGCAGTCTCTGTGGCAGTTCCCCAAGCTACAAGCTACAGAATAAATACACTTTAAATCACCACACACAAACACAGGCATGCAGGCACAAAAACACCCACACGCACACCCACACACACACACAGACAGACAGACACACAGCCCGCTCCCTGGCAGCACTTTGCTTCTGTTAAATGAGGGGTCTGGGGAGTTGTGCCGGCAAAGCCTTTGGCTACTCACGCTCTCCTCCTCTCTATCTTTACATTCAACACACTCAAACACACACTGGGAAAAATAAACCGGAGTTATGATGGGCAGACTATAGTAGGATATATAATGTTGACGGAACGTCACTAATCCAGAACACAAATAAACAGGAAAATTCACAGTTACATGGCGTTAGCTTTTAAAATCAACGTTCTGAATAATAATATTAACATAGAATTTTATTTATTTATTTTTTGCAGTTGTACAACACATCACTTAGTTTGTGAAGACATTACAGATTCATGCTAGAATTATAACTAGAATTGCAGTCAGTAAAGCTCATACCTCGATGAAGGCCAACAGTCCTCTTATATTATATCTAAAAACGTTGATTTAATGAAAAAGAAATTGGAAAACCATCATTCCTGTTTCTATCCCCTGATCAAGATCTGCACTAACATTTAGTGGGTACTTCCCTGATCTGATACCACATCCTTCCATCAAGGTTTGTGGTAATCATCCAACAGTTTTGGCATCATCCTGCTAACTAGTAGACGGACACACAAGCATAACTTCCTTGGCAGACAATTAAACAAATGAGAGAAGAACTTCAACCAAAGGCAGCATTGGATGGACTGTGACACCGACTGCGTGGCAGTAATCACCCAACATCAGTGGTCAACCCCTCTACCCTCTTGAGGCTGAATGGCAGCATTCAGACTCTTGAGGAAAGCCTGCAGATACACTTAAATGCCAGTGAGCATAATGTTATGTCCACATACTTTTAACCATGCATCGAACGTAAACGAACATCCATCAATCTATTATCTATACTGCTCATCCTTTGATATGGCAGGGGGAGCTGGAGCCAATCCCATCTGACATAGGCAAGCAGCTCACATTCATACAATGCATATATGGTCAACACTCTTTCTATAAGAATGGCACAGCTGTCAGGGACAATTTGGGGCTCATTATCTTGCCCGAGGACACACTTCTGCATGCTTGATGGGTTCGATCCGCTGACCTTCTGGTTAGAGGACGACCTGCTCAGGGGTATCCACAGAGACGTGCCTACGAAAATCACTGGTCTCTTTTCAGCCTCTCACTGTTGTATGTTTTTAAACCCATCAGCGCCTTCACATTCTGTTGGAGTCTTTATCACTACAAATTCTCTGCAGTGGGTATGGGTGCAGGTGGTGATGTAGCCCTCCCCTTCTCTCCCTCGATCTCCACTGTTTCACTTTCTCTCTTTGCCCATTCAACTGCATATTTGAAACCAGTGGAAAGTGTGGGAAGGAAATTAACAGTGGGTAGCATCACGCTTTAAATCTAAATACAGGACTGTTGTTGTTGATATTTTAGTTTGTCACTCTGGACAAAAAGCACCACAGTGAAAACTGCAGCCATTAGAGGATTTATTTTTGCCAGGAGCTTGAAGCTGTCTAATTGTGGTAAAATAATGATGATGTTAAACTGTGATCTATGTACTTGTTCTTTAAATATGAATGAATCTAAATGCGCCAACAGATAAATGAAAGAATGGAATCTGTTAAAATGGGATTAGGCTGTACACAGGAATACACATGCACACACACAGACTATATATATCCCTGACCCCAGGCTGTCAGTGCATCTTGTCCTCATCCGGCTCTCTGTCCTTCCAACAATGTAACATCAACTAGGTTAACTGTACCTAATACAACGCAGCACCGCCGTCCTCGATGTCTCCATACATCCCTCTACCTATATGTATCCTTCCTTCCTAATTAGTTTCAAGCAGTCTGAGGTAGGTGCAGGGGTTATGACCTCATCCTCTGGACACCCATGGATCCTACAACTCCGACAACAATACAAGTCATAATTTATGTGAGAGGATGGGTTGTGACCAGGCCTCATATGTGGTATCTACTTTCTTAAACCCAAAGGTACAGGTGTTGACAGGTAACAACAAAAGAGGCAGTCGGCCTCTGAAAAGTGGAGCCGCTCTTACATATTTAAAAGGTTTGTCATGAAACTAATTGATCTTAAAAATGTTTAAAATGTTCCCTGTATCCCCACCCTCACCTCCCATCCACAAGTTCACAGGATCAGTTTCTTAGCTTTGTGACACCACAAACCGTGACTGAATCTTTTATTTCAGGCTAGTTTTAGTTTACTGCAGTATTAAGGTGGAAATACTCAGCCATGGTGTTGACTGCTAATTTGTCTTTTATCAGAAAAGGCACAAGGGGGACATGTTAAATCCCTCCAACAAGCAACATAAATTCACAGTCAGAGCTCCTGATCACTGTGTATCATCATCATCATCATCATCATCATCATCACTGCAACATTTCACTTTAAAACCCAAAAGTGCGTTTTAACATTGCTATATAAACACAGGTCCTTTCTAGATAGAGATTTACCTTGGAAGTTAATCAGACAACAAATAAAAAAAAACTGATTTTTGAGACTCACTTTGCTGTTAAAGAATCTTTTTTTCCTAATTGTGGTTGTACACCTCCACTAAGCAGTCAAGTTGTAGACGACATCTATGTATTTTCAGACTTAGGGACTATAAGTAGTGAATCCTTGAAGGAATTCTGTCCACATGGCCAACAGCTGATGAGCTGTGGTACTGAGGTAGTTTCCCAACTCCCAAAGTCCCAATTGCAACTTAAAATGTCCTTGTGTCAGTTAAAGTCATCTTGAAAAAAATTACATATCTTCACAGAGGTTTGTAAAATCATCTTTCCTTAACTCTTCTTTGATCTTCAGTGGACTTATCAAAGCAAGTTGAACTCCAGAGAGAAGTTGCGCCACAAAAGAGAGAAGTTGCTTACAAACCATGTTTTTTGAGGTCACATAACCTTCACTGTTTCTTGACTGCCATTTTTGGCAGGGATGCTCTTGTTGTTCCCTGTGTTTTTTAAGCTTTTACTTTATTTCTCTAGCCACTGTAGTAACTCAAGGTTTAATGTTTGATTGATGTTGCTGGAAAACCTGTACTTATCTTTTATAAATTAATCCTGACAAGCAATAACATTTAGATTTATCACAGCACTAAAAAATGCAAATGTAAGCGAGACCTGTATTCATAGAGATTCAGTAAAAACAAAGTAACCAAGCATGTAACAAGGCCTTAAAATTACTTGTAAAATGAAGAAAGAATAGGTGTGAACTAAAAGCACGATCTGCAGCGGAACCACGGAGCTTATCAAACTGATTTTACTTTCAATTACACAGCTTTTTGGAAAGTTATACTTCTTGTCTTTTTTTTTCGCTGCCCTCTCTGCCTCAGCCTTTGTCTCTGAGGCATAAAGGCTATTTTCACATTAATAAAAAAAGAAAAGCTAGAAATTAAAATCAATATGTTGCCTTTTCTCCACATTCTCCCTCTTCTAAAAAGCCGGTGGTTTTCGGCCTGACTGAGGACAGCTGTCATTAAGGAGGTTAAGTTATTAATACGTATATGACGTGGATGTAAAAAAAGCTCAGACAGTGACATTTTCAGAAAAGCAAACATCGCTCTGTCATTTTCCACAAGCTATGACTGATAGACATTAGAAGAAAATAAAGCACTCACCTGAGGCATTTTTCAGGTAACCTTTGGAGTCCATTGTGGTGTACATGACATAGGGACCTGGCTGGTTAACACCAAAGGGCTGTAAAAACACACATGCAAACACAAATGAAAAAAACTGACAAATGTTGACATTTTGGAAATATTTTTTCACATCAGCTGCCTGTCAGTGAGGACGAGAGAGGATAGGGGAAAAAAATAAACAGCGAGGGGCGACGAAGAGAGACAGGGGAAGACATGAGCAGGAGTGGGCAGCAAGACAGACAGACACATTGTCACCACGGCGACATTGAGCACTTTTTTTTTACAGTTTTACTCACTAGGTAACAGGACAAGTGTCTGACTTCACTGCCTCAAATCAAATGTGTAAACGACTGTGACAGCCGCGTGTTTCTGTGCCTGCGTGGGCGGACACAGAGAGGTTGTGCTATCTCTTCATTATGAAAGGATGACAGTTAATGAAGAGATCCGCCGGGCCAGCCTTCACTTTACATGAGCTAATCATGACACTGTTAATGCATGCAAACATGCACACTGTGACAGAGACCTGGCCCTGTAAGCTGTGACACTCAGCAGTCGGGTTAGAGAGGAATAGAAGTGAGGTCAGAAAAGAAATAGAGAGAGGAGAGAGAAAGAGAGAGAGGAGAGGAGCAGACTGGTGGGCTGAAAGGAAGACAGCGGAGTAGAGGTGTGACTAAGAAGAAGAGGAGTGGGAGGGCGAAATGAAAAGATAGACAGGGTTGATGGATGGTGAGGGGGGGGGAGTAGAAACAGCCGCGAGCTCCACTCGTTGACTGCATTCATCATAGCTTTCAGTTAGACAACAAGCGGGTGGAAGAGAGACAGAAAAACCGAAACAACTCTAGTACCAGCCCAACAAAATACCAGCTATGTTTAACTATGAAAAAGGTAATGTAGTGCCAACGCAAAACATTTGACCTCATTCAGACTGAGTCAGTGACATAGGTCAAACCTTCGTCAGGAGTCTATCTGAACTAAGTTAACATGGCCACCGATATAGAGACTATTTGTCTAATTCAGCATGATTTTGACTATGATGTTATTGTTATCAATCAAGCAGTTATTATATATTGTAAAATAAGCGAAATTGCTAAATGCTGTGAGGACATCATAATGTGATTAAGACCTAAGGTCAGAAGACTTCACAAGTCTTATTCAATTATTGCTTATTCAGAGATCAACCTCATTCAAGTTAGGATAATCAGAAAATGCTGTTTAAATGGCAACATCGCATTCAGACTATTGGATTAATCAGGTTAATGATAATCCTCAAGAGAAAAACTAAACAGAACTTAAAAGAATGAGACATTTATCATAACAATTATAGATATTGACTGATATGACCATATCACCAAGCCCCTTCATTTCACCACACAATACAATTTTTGTTGTGTCATTAAAGAGGTGGAAAAACCAAAAGGAAGACGCAGACAGATTTCTTACCTTCACATCTTCTGGGCAGCGGTTGGAGCAGAGGCCGCTGAGCACTGAAAAAGACAGAGGTGGCAGAGTCAGACATGTTGCTCAGCATGTGTTACATGACTGGCACAATCACACTCGGCTGTGGAACAATCTGTGAAGCTGCCGTTTCTGTGCCCTAAGGACCACTGTATCAACACGTATTAAACATCAAGCAGTCAAACTCACACAGAGAAATAAACTTTGCTAACACAATGACTTCAATTCAACAGGGGTGAACAGCCACAGGAGAAAAATAACAAAACAATTCATATTAACTGTGCTTGAGGATCACTAACACAATTCACTCATTTTAATCGTCTTTTTTGAGGTGGTCACTAACAAGGCACACAAGCAAAGAATGGACGGAGGGAGGGCTATAAATTAATTGCTAGCAATGAGAGACATAGAAAATAAATGTGCAAAATATTAAGAGGGCATTTGTGTGTGCGTACGTGCACACAAAGAGAGCATTTCACTCAGCAAGGACAAAATCCGCTGAATTGCTAATCAGTTATTAGAGAAGTGACTTTATTAGCATACTAATGGGGTCCTGGGTCTCTGTTGCCTTGATTTGCCTGATGGAATCACGCTGAAGCCCAATACTGCGTTAATAAGGTCTGAACCCACTGCTGCAGTAAACAGAAGCCAAACTCATTGGACCCATTCAAAAGGAACATCACTGTAGGCCTGGTTCATTCGCCTAGACAGTGGGCGGATGGAAACCAAGTGGTTGATTGTTCATCACAAATATTCTGAATAAGCCATATACATGGCCAGAGTTGTAACTACTTTATAAAGACTTTTGACTTGTGTATAGGCTGCTGTAATGGGTTGTTGTACACATAGATGAATGGCAGAAGTCACTGGATGGTCAAAGCAGCATGATCTCCATTCTTCTTAACAATTCCCTAATTGTTTTTGTGCACATTTCAATCATCACAAAGGTTCCTCTATCCATTCTTCCACAATGTTTACAGATATTTAAAGAACGGTGCAGCACACCATTAAGCATTAACAAACTATTCATGAAGGCCTAAATAAAGGGGGCAAGACAGTGTTCTATTCTTCTGCAGCTGCTGTCTCACCAAACAAATGTGTCAGTTCACACCATCTTACACACAAGTGAAGACACCCAGCCCACCGATTTACATTTTTTCACCATTTAAATCACACAAACCTTCACAGTTCACCATGCTGTGCACTTTTGAATGTAAAACAATCAGCCAGGCCTCCAGCCTCACTATGAGCTGTCAAACTTCACTCTGGGCAACTAAAGCCTGGTCTACCAAGGAACATGTTGAATTGAATCATAAGGAATCACACTTCTGTCCGTCCTGAGAGAGGGATCCCTCAAATGTGGCTCCTCTAAGGTTTCTACATTATTTTTCCCCTTTTAATAAGATAGTTTTTCCTTACTCTTGTTTAGGGTTAAGGGCAAATTATGTCACCTTATTAAGCCATTATTGTGATTTGTGAATATGGGATACACAAATACAATTTGATTGCGTGATCATCGGCTGGGCGACCACTTTGGTCCAGATCAAAATTTCTTAACAGCTACTGAATGGATTGCTTAAAACTTATGAATCCATTAGTAATAACTTGCGTTTTCCTTTTATGACAACATTAGGTTAACATTGGTATTTTTGACTGATGTTTAGGGAGAACTACAAAACAGACTGCTGTGACCCCCAAAATCTAGGACACCAATGCCATTCCCAAAATGATGATCTACACTGTTTTGTGCTTGTGCATTGCAGAGTATCAGAATTTTAATTTTGGCGGCCATGTTATCAGGTTAGCCACACTGCCAGTGTGAGACATGCATCTCAGGTGCATTGACTGCGAGTGAGCCACGCCGTTCTTCTAGAGTCAGGGTCTTGCCTATTTTCTCTGCATACCACGTGTGGTTCAAAGCAAAATATATAGTGAAAATTCAGTTTCACTTTAGTTTCATCGTCTATTTGTCGAATATGTCAAAAACATACATATTTGGTATTTTGTTGAGTACATGAGCTACTTTTATTGAAAGAATTACAGTAGTCAGACCACGAACCTTACATAGCAGCTCCGCTGCAGACATGCTGAAGACTCCAATGTTGAGTATATGAGCAGTATCACCATGAAGCAGGCTTCACTTATGGCTCAGTAGATGTTATATTGACTGATTATTGTCCTGTAACTAACTGTAATTGAACTAATGTCAAAACAAGGTGTGACCAAGTACAAAATATTATTTATATAAACACAGTATTGATCAAGGGTTGATGACTGCATTGCACCATTTTCTTTCTGATCCCTCTATGTGGTAACCCTTCCATCATTTTGTGTGAATAGACAAGAGGATTGCCCCCCCCCAAGCCTTGATTTAAGAAGAAATGGCGTACGTGGGGCCAAAGCAAATTTGCTTCTTTGATGTTCACAAGCTAATATGCCTGAAATTGAATACAGATGAGCTCCCATCAAAGACAAACATGTGTACATTGACCCCAGCCGACCACACACCATATCAGTCACTGTTTGTTTGATGTCATTTAACATGGCTTTTCGAAGCATATACTGTAATCAAATACTATAGGTACACTAAGAAACTTCCAGTTATTGTTTGCACTTCAAAATACTTTCAAGTCAAGAGAAGAGGCCTGCAGTGACATCAGACCATTCATGTTGTTCTGTAGTGACTCGGAAACATACGTGAGAGAAATCTGGAGCCTGTAAGGAGACTGCAGTTAGTTTTAAAAACTTTAAAAACTCTGAGTTGAATTAAGTCAAAAGAAACAAAAAATCATTAGGTGATTTAGCTTTGAGGAATCAAAGCCTTTAGC
The DNA here is from genome assembly GCF_949316205.1 of Platichthys flesus. Classification (NCBI taxonomy): domain Eukaryota; kingdom Metazoa; phylum Chordata; class Actinopteri; order Pleuronectiformes; family Pleuronectidae; genus Platichthys; species Platichthys flesus. Next base: position 25,785,981 of record NC_084945.1, on the reverse strand, counting down.
AGAACCAAAGGAAGTATGACGTATTCGCGGCAGAGTGGTCAGAGAAAGCCCTGCCTGTAATCATACCACTCATCAATTCTGAGCAAAAACCACATCATCACATCACAAGCCTTTAAACCAAAGACGTCTGGGAAGGACACCGCTGATCAATAAATCATAGGGGTTGGATTATTCATCGCTTGAGGTCAGGCTATAGGCACCAGTATCACTGACACTGTGAATCAATAACACACAGGGATTAGACTGCCCTTTGTTTGAAGTTGGTCTCATTTGGGATTATCTGGAAAGAAAACACAGGACATAAGACAAAGACAGGAGCAGGACTCAGAGCCACAACACAAAGTGTCACTGCATATCCCCCTGATCTCCTCTGCTACAAGTTTTCTTTATTAAATTTCCCAAATCATTTTGCAGCACAGAGGATGTTTATACACATTACAAAGCAACTGTTTCACTTCAGCAGTTTTCTGTCTTAATGCGTTTGTGTGGCCATTGCAGATCATTTGAGAAAGCTGAAATGTGCAAAAAAGTACATATCCTACAGGAGTCAGTGCATTTCTGTGGGCTGCAGCACAAACTGTGAACTCGTGTCACCATCAGTGTTAAATAAAGAGATGTCAGTTCATGAAAGGACCGACGGGAACAAACTATGTCACGCAGCTTGAGCATGCACACACGCGAAAACACACACACAGGTCCGTGCAGCTGTCCTTATTAGGACTTCCATTCATTGTGGACAGCTTAAAGGGATAGTTTACTGAAAAATTAAAATTCCCTTATTATCGCCTCCCCACTATGCTGATGGAGGGGGGCAGGGGGGGGGGGGGGGGGGTGAAAAACTTTAGGAGTCTCATGGCTGCAGCTTAATCCAATACAATTGAAGTAAACAAAACGGGACCCCTTCTTCAGACGTAAAAAAACTTCTGCTTGTGTTGTGTCATCCAAGTGTCTGGAGCCCTGACATTCATATTCGACTTCATTTACACCATGTTTTAAGCCTAAATGTCCCCTGATATCCTCCTCAGGGGCGCGTTCGCGCTCTCACAGACACACCAGAAAACAGCAGACACTTTCACCAGGGGCACGTGCGGGCAGCGTGTTCCCATCGCCATGTCCGCCAGCATGTAAGAGATGCTCGTTCAAATCGCACACGAATGTCGGGCTCTGTTATTTTATTACTTCTGAGGAAGGGGTCACTTTGACTGCAACATGTTTCTCCTGAGACTAAAGTGACACAAACCCACCTCTTCATCGGCACAGTGGTGCCTAGATAATGAGTGAATTTTCATCGTTTGGTTTACCATCACTTAAACCAAAGCCTTATCCCTTACCTTAAGCATGACCAATTATGCATTACTATTATAATCTATTAAGTGGTTTGTTAATTTTTCTTCATTTTTGGGTTGAGTTATAGCATTAAATGGAGTGCATTGTAGTTCATGCGCCCATTGGTAAAGGATGTTGGGATGTTATGCTTGGTTTTGATGAGTCTGCCCGGACTTAATTACAATCCAACTAAACTACATACACCAGAGGGGCTGAATTAAATGTTACCAGGTGAAAGTGAAGGAGCTAGCTGATGAGATTAGGCCTTTCATCGTGAGATACATTTTAGTTCCTCTCATTTCATTAACCATAACCTTAACCAGGACATCAAAGATAATGGTTTGATATCCTATAGCATTTTTAGCCAGATGTGTGAGTACTCTTCAATGTGAAACATTTGCAAATTTTACTATGAGAGGTTATGCACACATGCTACATTAAGATATTTATGACATAAATAAACTGATGCGCAAAAAGAAAGAGAGGGGTATAGACATAATCTGCATGAACGCAGTCCTTCACTACTCAATGGGCACGCCGTCGCTCCTGGAAGTAGAGGAGTTTGTGTCAGGGTGGGTGTTCGTGTGTTTGTGTGTGTGTGTTTGTGTGCGTATGTTTGTAAGGGGAGGCTGTCACTACAGAAGAAACTTGAATCCATTGTTACTTCTGTGAGGCCACTTTGTTCTTCATACCTCAATCTCTGGCTGACATGTCGCAAGTCTGTAACATTTCCTCCGTGGTTGAAACAAGATTCACACATCCTGTGAGGTACAGATGATGTTTCTCGCACGCACGCACGCACGCACACACGCACAAACACACACATGCTAGCATGCACAGCCTCCATTAGACCGAGCTAGCCTATTTTCTAGTGTAATATTAAGACTGATGGCAGCTCCTTCGCAGGACTAACATGATCAAGTGGAGTACGAAATGGTCTGTGTACGTCGTGTACTCTGTGTGTGTGTTTACATCACAGCGAGCAGCGTTTTTATCATGAATGTGTACTCTTTTATTGCCACTGATCCTGTCTCCATGATCTAAACATTTTAATGAAGTCGTAATACAGATAATAATAGGGATTGCCTGTTTATGTGCACAAGAGAAAATATAAATGTGTCCATATGGTGATGCAAAAACAAAAAACAAATAGGTCATTTTCCAGACCTCCAGAAGAATCAGAAAGCTTCTGCTTGCATTTGAGATTAAAGTTCTCCACCAATGAAGATGTGTCTTCACTCATCTCAGTTAAACCCACAAATGTTCTATTGAATCCAGTTGAGCACTAGGCTCCAGGAATTAACATTGAAAAATACGGCTTTAAAATGTGTTTTTTTTTCTTTTGCTTTGTACACATGCAAAACATAAGCAAAATATCCGTCCAGGTAAAGGACCACTACAGATCATCACAGCAAAAGGTCCTAGAGGCTTCCAATGTGTAGTATCCAGCCCCCTCTGTAAGCCCTACCAACAGCCCAAACTCAGACGAGTGCAATTTGTGATAATGCAGCCCGACCCCTGAGGTATGGAATAAAAACAAATATTTCCATAAATTTCTCTTCATAATACATGAATGTTATTACAAATATTAGATATATTTAGGCTTGTTTACCCTTGGCGGAGGTATTTGCTCCGCTGAGTGTCATTCTTGTTCACATCATTGATGGGTGGAAAATGTGTAATACCCCAACAGGGACACATTCCTTTGAGCACAGTATTTAATTACATACAATTCTTGAACATCGCTGAATTCCAAGACAACACGCTGGTCTCCCGCTGAGAAACTCACATCCCTAAAGAATGGTTTAACTGGCCTGTGAGAGATCAGCTTAACTGGTTCATCCCAATTAGAGTGTTATTTGAGGAATCCAGACAGTTTTGAATAACTGTGGCCAGTCATACATTGTGAGTGAGAACACTGTTTTAAAAAAAAACAACATGATGTCTCAACATTTTTTCTGTGGCTAGTAAACCAGATGTGATCAAAGATTGACATTTGAAGAACAATATGATGGATGTTTCTTTTTGTTAAGAATCTGATCTTCCAAACCATGAAGAACTATCTGGTTTAATAAAGCACTGCTCAGTGCGTGAGTTAATGGCCAGTTTAATGACCCGAACTGCTTTGCTCATCAATTTACATGTTGGTCCGTGTCTAGTTTCAGTGGCAACGTGACTGCAGCTTCCACTGTGTCATAACTCAGATTTAATAATAGAACCACACTGATGGCTTTGGATGAAAATGCCTCACGTTGTAATATCTGCTGTTATTGGGGATAAGAGGAGCCTCTGTGTTCCTAATCCGTCTTGAAAGTTTGTTGTAGAACACCAGAAATCAGGTCATTTCTCATCACATAGAACTCTTATTGGTGTAGTGTGCTACCAAATGCCGGGGGGGATTGTAGAAAAGTTGCACAAAACTGGGGATGAGAATCCCCTACAAAATTACTACAAGTCATCTACTGAGGATTAAAAAAGATTTTCTTGTTTTCTTTACGGCAATAGATTTGTGACAGCCTAACATTTCTTAAAAAATTTGGGTAACAACTGAGGTGTTTGGTTTCAAGTGCTGACGTTTAATAATGAACCTTAATTTTGAGCATTTATTAACAAGCACAAGCAATGATTTCATCTGGTTTTCTAATGAATATCAGACCAAACCTCACATTTTAAGTATTTTTCTTAATAGAAAATGAACACCATTGTCTCATCTCAGGTAGACTAGTCACTTTAAACAATGTGTGAACTGTTGGCGTCACTCTACGTCTATGTTTTAAAGGTAGAGTTGGTAATTTGTTGCTGAAACACCAACTCTTATTTTTACTGACAGCCATCAACGAATTAACTTCCCTGAAACAAAAACTAAAATAAAAAGCTTGTATCTGTCGTTATTAAAACTGTAGGACCGAGTGAAATGATTGGTCGGTGTACCTGTTTGTCCCTAAACAACCTGCTTGCCTGTGCACTCCCTAATTGCTCTCACTGCACATTAAGAGTCTTCAAAAGCTGGGGGGATATACATGGCTGAATCAAAGACCATAGTCAGAAGTCAGTGAGCGAGTGATGGAAAAGTTGACTTCCAGCAGTCGCCTGTCATTGCACGTTCATGTGTATTAGGGGCATAGTATTGATGAGAGGGCCGATGGCGTGATACATATTGGTTGCATATTTTCAATGTGTAGCCTCCTCTTGTTAGTGTTTCCAGGATCTCCAACCCACAAGTTTAAGTTTCTTTTATCACTCAGTGTATACTTGTCAAGCATATACAACACTGCTTTCTATTTTTCATAAAGCTAAAGTTTTATCAGATACCAAACAAACCTTCCATCCACCTTGCAGCATGAAACCTTCATATATCCCAGATATGCATTTCGCCCACTTGAGAGAATAACCAGCAGCATGCAGTAGTCCTCACAGTGAAGACATCTGTAAATACATTTCTGCAACTGCACTTATAAACACACAATCCTGCATGCTGGTCTTTTGTCTCAAATAGTCTGTTTATATAATACTTGTCTTTATTTAGCAGGAGCCTCACCTGTATTTGCAGCCTCATTGGCCCTCTATAAAAAGAAACTAAGGGGAGCCATGGTAACTACATGCATACGTCACAACTCAGTCTCTAGCTGTTGGGTCAGCTGACGTCACACACACATACGCACATGACTACACGCACAAGCACACACACAAACATAAATGCGTAAACTGTGGCGAGCAGATCTTGACAGGGGGGAACATGCCATGCCGTGTCAGCACTAGTGACAACAAGTGCGGGTCAACGAGAGACGAGCAGACACACACTGTACTCGCAAACACACTGACAAACTAACACAACGATATGGCATTTGCTCAGAGATGCTAATCACATCTCATTGTCCTCAGGGTGCTTGTGCTGACCGCAGGGCTGCTTACAGACATGCACAGGCACGACACATGCACCCCCCCCCCCCCCGACCACTCACACATACAAACACACACTTTGACTGACAGCAGGCTGACAGCAAATCGCAACTTTGGAAATGACCACTTGCTCATTGCTAAATAATACATGTTAAAAGGATAATCTAAACACTATTGCTACATATGTTAATGTAAATATAGCAAAGGTGTGACAATATCAACATATTACACAGTTATATAGCATTTCCGGCAGGTAAATAAACACAAAAAGATATTTGGATATTATTAGTAAAGGCTGTGCAGTTAAGAGCTGTCACACAACAAACTGTCTCCCATTAAAATAGTTGCCTCAACAGTGCACAGCTGAAGTCTAAAATAAAATCTACAATTGTCCGTATGATATAGACTTAAATGGCTACTGTCTGGTCAAAGTTTAAGTATGACAAGGTACTGCTGAGGGGATTCAGATCCCAGAGGGAGCTTTTTCTTCTCGCTTCACATTGGGTTATATTATTATCATTATCACATTTTCACATTTTGTTGTTTAGTCACTGTCCCTGAACAGCTGGCAATGGCTTCCACTGTGTTTCACTTTAGATGAACACTAAATATATAATGTGATCATTATGGTAATTGGCCATATCAATTAAAATAACATTCAACATCCTCAATGAGGGTAAAGGAAACTTCATCTAAATGTTACAGTTATGTTACTGCAAAGATCAGATGTGGCAGTTTGCCAAATCTTTTTTTCCTCATTAACAGCACAGTAAGTGGAATTAGGTGGACATTCAGGGTGTGTTACTATCAAGTCCAACGTTTCTGTGCTGAGAAAGATCCAAACACGCTTTCACAAACACAATACCAGGTAATAGCCCTATACAATGTAAAATATTTAACATCAACAACCAAGCACTATCATGACATTATATGATTAAAACAATACAAACATTAGTGATGACTGATGTTGGACAACTTTGTAAAATAAACTCAGTACATTTACTTCTTTCCTGTACCTCACTTTTCTCTTTGACTCCAGTGCATACATCAGCAAATATCTTTAATTTCTACTCCAAGGGAACTGTTCGACCAACCAATCAGAGTGGGTGGGTAACATTAGACCCTGCCCTCTTCAGCGAGAGCAAAGCGCGACTGCAGCAGTAGCATCACTGGTGAAGACACATCGAAAATGGATTAATGCCATCGCCAGGACTCAGCTGTTAATTAATATGATAATCAGGTGTTTTCACATGCATCATCTGCAGAGTTCTCTTTTTACCTGACAAAGTCTGTATTATTGTTTAGGAATAAGGCTACCCTCTGCAAGTTATTATACTCTCAACACTCAAAATATTTAAAAACAACAACTTACTTATGTTTACTCAAATAAGAACGTACATGTGGTACTTTTACTTGATAACATGTTTGCCTAATTATTTGTACTTTTTGTAAAATGTTACAGTACTTCATCCACCACTAAATAAAACTGACGGGCCTGCAACTCCGCTCCACATTAGCAAATAGCAGATTAAAAAGTCAGGCCAGTAATGTCTCCACTGCTTGTTGTAGTTTGACCAGACTCAGTGGGACTTTGCCTTGGTTAGCAAGTTGTCAGTGGCTGAGGAGAAAAAATAATTTGATTAGACGTCAGAACCATAAATCCAATGTGGTGCTCAAGTCTTATTCAAAATTAGGTGCTGGCTTGTTGATTTCATCTTCCAAACCACTACCCATAATTTGCTAATTGGTCTGTCTTCCAGCCACCTCAACTCTCAGTGGATGTGTTCCACACCAATAAAACTGAACTTGATAAAACCTGAAATGTATTCAGTCTGGCTTCTCTCAGGCTATATTGCTTTAAGTTCCCTGCAACTGGGAGAAAATAGGTTTAGGTAATTTACCATCCTTTTGAACAAGATAATGATAAGAAAAGGGAGTATCTTAATAATATACAGTCAACTTTTATTTTAGAATAACTCCTAGCCAGTGACAAATTTGTATTGTTTTCGTTTGGAACTAAAATAAAGATAAAAGGTACACATTTTACATTGGATAGGAATCCCTGCTATTTGGCCTTTGGAAAGAAGTTATACTTTACTAAAAGAAAAATATGAAGCCTTGCTCCCTACAGGTAATGCATTAAAAGGCTTTAATATGTAGTGCATTGTATTGTATTTCCTGTTGGTGGTCACATTTCCAGGCAGAGCCAATAAGTCTTCATCGGTCAACAGAAGCTGGTGCAGGATGCTATTTTGACAAACATGGCAGCAGCCACTCCCACTCAGCCTGTCTCTGTGTGCTGCAGCAGAGAAACAACATTCACACCAATCTGAATATGTAGCCTCCAGTCAGATCATCCTCCGGATGACAGAGCAACACAGACTTCATGTATATCTCCTCGTTGTCATTTGTAGGGAAAAAAAAGAGGGAATAAGAGGCAACTCTGACTGGCAGACTGCAGAGAGGCGGAGAGGATACAGGAGGACAGGAAACAAGACGTTTATAGAAAGGAAACAAGAACAGAGGCAGAGTAGAGGTGAGAGTGAGGTAGAAAACAGGCTGAGAGCATGAGAGGAGCGGAAATGAAAGAGGCTAAATGAGAAAATAGGGGAGAACAGGAGGGAGAGGAGAGGAGAGAGAGAAAATATGGAAAGAAGGAAAAAGAGAGCTGTATTTGGTAGGAAGAGAAGAGATGAAAGGAGAGGTGAGGAGTGGAGAGATGAGAGGAGAAGGGGGTGTACAGGCCTGAGAAAAGCTCCCAGATGTTTATCAATGCACCTAATCTGCATCCTAATAAGTCAGCAGGAAACTAATCAACTCATACAGTTCTGCCTGTCAGTCTCTCTCTTCATCTTTTTAACGCTCCCACACACACACACACACACACACACACACACACACACACACACACACACACACACACACACACACACACACACACACACACACACACACACACACACACACACACACACACACACACACACACACACACACACACACACACACACACACACACACACACACACACACACACACACACACACACACACACACACACACCTGACCTTTAAACAGTTTCAATTTTAATGATTTATGGGGGTTCCTGGGCTCTCCTGGTGAAGTGGGTGCCCTGCATGGAGGCTTTAAGAGGCTGCAGCAACAGTGGGTTTGTATCTGCCCCGACCCTTTGCAGTGCCCCCTTCCCTAATCTTTATCTCAACTGGACTTTTACCACTCTGTCAGTTATGGCGAAATGCCCCCAAAAATATTAGATAAGAGAATAGGACTTATTGATTCACATACTTCATAAATGCGAGGAGCTCTTTAGATCATTCTGTCTTTTTTTTTGTTTTTAAACTGTAGTGTTTATTCAGTTTTTTCCATTAACACATACAAGACATAGACAACAAAGAGAAAAAAATAAAAAAGAAAGTCAGTCATGGCTGCAGGTATCCCTAATCTTCAAAATCAGATTTATACAGTTAACTTTCGTTATGTCATACAACACCCGTTTTTTCCACTTTGTTATAGAAACATCTTCCTTCAGTCGTAGTTGGTGGGTCATTCTCTCCATACAGTATATTTCTCTTACAATCCCCAGCCATTGTTCTATGGTAGGATATTCAGTTTTGTACCAGTTCCTTGTTGTTGTTTTCTTAGTTGCAATCATTAGTATCTTGACTATATATCTATCACTTTCAGTTACACTTTCAGTTACATTTCCAAGGTACATAGTCTTGCTTTCATTTGGTATTTCATATCCCAGTATGTCTTTAATTGTGGCACCGACATCCTCCCAAAAGGAGCGCAGCATGGGGCACATCCAGAAAATATGTGCATGGTTAGCTTATTTTCTCCCACATGCCTGCCAGCATGATGTTCTGTAGCACTTTGTCAACTTTTTATCTTAGGTGTTATGAAGAAACGGGTCAGATTTTTCCACCCAAATTCCCTCCACATTAGATCATTCTTTCTAATGTTGAGGTTCAGGATTTCTCCTATCTCTACATCAATCACTTTTTGAATACGCATGTCGAATATATCACTTATTGCTCTTGGTCCCAAATTCCAATATGGACCAGTTGAAAAATTCTCATCTGCATGATGGTATTTGTGAGATCTAATTCTTACTCAAACCCTAATTGGACAGACCTGAGGATAAATAGAGCTGATTCAAAATGTGGTTGACCTGAGTGGATCCGACAAGTGAACACAAACACTGGCCGTGATTAATGAGCAGCCATGTTCAAAAGGAGTAGATGTATAATTTGATTTTCCCTGCAATTAACAATTCACTCCATGTCTTTCTAAAAAAGGCAAAAACTATTTTAACCATGATGATTAATGCAACACATGATCACAGCTTAACCTGAGTCTGTAGGAGTCCATATGAGTATTGGACCTATTAACAGAAATCAGAACAGCGGGAGGCTAAAATGTGATCTCTTAAAAATAAATGTAATTCAGACTTAGCCTGGCTCATGTTGTAGGATGGGTTTTGTTGGACCATTGACATGATGCCGTATTTGTCACTGCCCTATTGATTGGTTGCCTAACACCAAGAAAGTGTGTGTAATATTAGCCTGTCAGAGACATACAGTAAAGGAAGCGTCCCCAGCGCATGTCTCTCATGTGACCTCAAGATGATATAAACAAAATGAGAGTGGCTTGGAGTGACAACTTACTGGAATGTTAATAAACATAAGCAAGAGGCTAAACTAGTCTAAATAAGAAAAAGTTTGGAGAGACGCGGTCAACACAAGTTAACTATACTTCCTGTGAGATTTCAAATTACACTTATATATTTCAACAGTAGCATGCTACCAGTCGTTAGCCTCAGAATGTTTACTCTATGCTCGGCAGCACTGTCAGCTGCGCCGTTCTCTCTGTCTCAGCTGTTGTAGTTCTGTTCGGAAAGTGCTGACGTAATAGTCCCAATTTTGAATCCGAATATCAAACATGTTTACTAATTGTCAGGGCGGCTTAACAGTTCAAGAGGTTTACGTTACCCCTCACACCACCAGATAACCTGGGCCAAACATCGGTACCATGGATGTTCCAGACTAGCTTACTCCTCCAATTCCTAGGGCCTGAATTAGGGTTAAATTGGCCCTGTCGTATGAGCCCAGCCTAAGTAGTGCTACTAAGAGGCAAGGAGAGGGTAGGCAACACCACTCAGCTGGAATTTAAATGGCATCCAAAAGATCAAAAAATTAACTTTGAATCTGTTTAAAGCAGTTTGCATTAATTTATAAATGAGTTCTGCTAGTATCTGTTGTGCAAAGCTTACTGTTGGAAAAGCTACCCCTTCAGTTGATTATATTCCTGCAGCCGTCTTAAGGAAGCTGGAGAAACTTCTGGAAAGACGACCAAAACTGCAGCACTACTAAGAGGAAGACTATGGTAAGCAACTGAGGGAGTCTCAAGACTGAGATGTAAGAGATGTCCTGGTCTGATAAAACCAGGATTGAACTGTGTGACCTCAGTTATCTGGAGAAAACCAGACATGACACTTTGAATTTGGTTGTCCCTCTGGAGCTCTCTCTCATCTCCACTCAGGATCTCTGGAGCTGGGCCAGAGAGACCATCAGGTTCTTGGTCACCTCTCTTGCCAAGGCTCTTCTGCTTCTCACTTTGCTCACTTTGGCAGGGTTGTGTTCTGCCTGTTATGCTGGAAATATTGGATTACAGGAGATCATTAATCCTGTGACTCTGCTTTCCAGCTCTGTGTGCAGGTTTTCCAGTGGTTTGTGATTTATTCTTGAAATGCCTCACAATATACTGCTGCACCACATTTTAACTTATATCAGGATACAGAGGAAAATTACGACTTTTTCATTATTTCTTTGTTGAATTTTGCTGCTGTGTTGTGCGTTCACATCATGTCACTGTGCAACATCCAGTAAACAGTACGATTTCCCAGACAATTTTTCATTTGTTGAGCTGTCAAACTTTAGTGTGATTGGCTCAGCTGTTTTCTGGAGCTACGACACCAGCGGTGTGAATGACTGACACATTTATTAATCCCATCTGTGTAACACCTCACACAGTCATTTTGTGCTGCTGCTGCAGAGAGTCAGTATGAACCACAGGCAGTTTTGAGTCCAAAACCTGCCAGCCCCCATGCAAGTTCAACTCACAGGGGTTCAATTTATGCATATGGACAGTGTACAGCATGTTCTTGCCAAATTCAATGAGGTTGAAAGTAGTATTGGTTCCCCTCTGCATTACAAAGGAATCGAGACGACAGAAAGCATGGCTTATAAAGCAAATTACATTTACCTCATAAGATTCGTTTTTCTCCAGGTTCTGTTGAAAAACTGAAATAATTCTAAATACTTTCTAATACGATAACTCGATCAATCAATGGAATGATCAATGGAATGATCAATTAATAAAATAATCCATATCTGGAGCCCTACATTCCAATAGTTGCTGAGATATTTCAATCAAATAAAAAAAATCAACATCATGGTGGTGCTAAAACTCAGCAGATTACTAAAGTCATCAGAACATCTCACCTGGGAACCTGGAATCCTTCAGGTAGACGTTAAGATATATTCATTCCTTCATCTACTGATATAGAAATATCTATGGTTAATGGGCTCTATATACATAGCACTTTTCCTGTCGAACGCTCAAAGCGTTTTTTCACAGTCACATTCATGCATTTAATACAGCAGTTCCATAAGCAGCATTATTTCTATCACATCATTCATACACTGTAGGAACAGCCATCTGAGCAATTTGGGATTCAGAATCTGGCTCAAGGACACTTTGAAATGCAGACTGGAGGAGCTAGGGATTAAACCTTCACTGTGAACCGCAAATATCAACATCGATGGAGCACCAATATCTGACATTTTCATTTTCTGGAGACCATTAATGGCTCTATACTATGTCATGGTAATCTATTACTTAATTGATCTGATATTTGAGTCTGGGCCAAAGCAGTGCACCGACAAAAAAAATAAAATCCGTAGAGGTCAGATAACTCAAATATTAGCTAATCAAACATTAGGATATGGTCAATAAATTAAATAAAATAAAATACAGAATGTCAGCATTGATTCATTACCATTACATTCAATGATTGCCTGGGACATTAAGTTAATAGCATGACTGTAAATGCAAAGTTTTTGCAGAGAAAACACTGAAAGGGGATCAAACTAACGTTCAACTATCATTAAATAATGTTCAACCAACCACTTTGAGAGCCCTTCTTGACGGAGTGTCAAAACAAAAGGACAAACAGGGCTGAGGTGCTTTTTTCTTGGCTTTCAGGTTATATATGTGTTTTTGAAGAATGGCATCATAGCTGCCAACACTTCAACTTGGCTGCAGCTTCAGTAAATAATAAATGCTCCTATGGCAACAGAGGTAAGAACGGGTCTTGGTGGAATGCAGCAGTGAGTGAAGTACCGCATGTTGTGCACATGGGAGGATAAGATGTCAGAATGGAACAGGTTCAGGTCATCTCAGTGTGAAAAGCCCAGCAAGAGTTCAGGCCTCTGGCAGGGAGAGAGGCAAGGCTGCTGTCTGAGGCCAGCCTGTCATGGATTTATCCCAGGATGTCTGTGTGCATCATGTGATCTTACCTTTTACTCATATACTACACGCACGCTCTCACACATACACACACGCACGCACGCACGCACGCACGCACGCACGCACGCACGCACGCACGCACGCACGCACGCACGCACGCACGTGAGGTGCAAGCCTATTAAGCTGAATTTGTGCTCACATTCACATGGGAGACAAATTAAATGTCAGCAGGATGTAACATTCATTTTTTTTTTGATTGCTTGTTGTTTACTTGCTAGTCTACATTTAGCTGGATGTAAAAAACTCAGCACTTACCATGTATAAGATATATACAACCAAATTGTAATAAGTGAAGTCGAATGAGTGGGAGAGCTAAAACTGTTCGCATTGACAGGGGGCAAACAGGCAATTTGGTGTGGGTGTTTCTGTGTGTGGGTGTGTGTTTAGCTAGATTTGCTGCAGTGAAACTTAAAATGGATAACGAAAGAACAGTGGCGGATATAGTGGTTGGTACAAAGGGAATTCAAGTCACAGCAGGAGGAAGGGGGAGTATGACTCACTGACCTACGTGTAATGCACAAAGCAGCTTTCAGAATAACTGAAAAAACACTCAAGTCAATGCACTGAATTTGATTTCTATCACCAATATTGACACTGAGATTTAATTTGTATTATTGTCTTCTAGTATGGCTCTGCACACTTATATAATGCACCCACATTGGTGATTTAACTTAACTTTTTTGATGAGATTGAGCTTCCCGAATTGTGCCTGATGATATTGGATGAAACCTTCATCATTTCTTTTACCTACGCCAAGGATCTTATGTTTTTGTTACTGTAGGTGTCTTAGCAACAACTTCAGAGCCAATTTTATTGGATTGATGGAAGGGTGGAGTATGGGTCAAGTAGTAATACATTTAAGTTTGATGGGCAGATTTGGATCCAGATCTGTTTTTTCACAGGATAATTCTCTCTCTTCTAAAATGTAGGGTTGGTTGGTCATTCTGAAACAATTTTTTATCTTGTTTGTTAAAATCCTCTTAATGTCCCAACAACCATCAATAAATAAAGTCATCTTAAAAAATAACACAGGTGTCTGTGTCCCTTGTAAAACACTAATAATAAAGACCAATCATTTCATTCAGACCAGACATAATGATTAGTTAGTGCGCAAGAGTGGAATCCTCAGCCACGGAGATGCACACCGGCTTCAAGCAATTGTCAGTCAGTGTACGTCCATGTGGGGTCAAAACTTTGAAGAGGGCCGCTGGGCGGGGTTGGGATGTATTGGCTGCATTTTTTTCAAAGTGCCCCCTCTTGTTAGGAATCTTCTTTTTCAGAATAACCAATCCTAGCTTTAAAGACATTGCTAATGAGTGTTAAAGCCTAATCAAAATTGTGGCTTTTGCAAAGTAAAAATTACACTCATTCAATTTGAAAATGATACATATTTCAGAACTGGACATGACAATATTTAAAGGACATGAGCACAACAGGTAGATGATATGTTGCACACAGACTTCAATTGGACAACTGGAAACCACAGTATCATACAATGGCACCCAACAGTTACCTCAACACCTGGCCTCTAAAACAAAGGACCCACAAATTGTCCATACCATAGACTCTTCTCATGGTATACATTTGGAAATGTCAAACAGATTTTGGTTTTCAAAAAATCACTCTAATCGCAGTCCCCGCATCAAACGTGCATAATTTTAAATAAATGATTGTGGGTTAGGGTTAGCTAACCCAAGACCTGTATTAGGATGGATGGAAATCTGTCTATATGTAACGGGCTTGCTGAATTGTCTGGTTGTGAAATGTAACTATTTAGGTTGACTCCCTGTACACTACCTACCATGACGTCCAGTTAGCGTCTAGTCTCTTTAATCTCCTGCAGAGAAGTCTAACCTTATCTTGAAACCCATGTGCTCACGGAACTCATCTGAACTTTTAAAATTTCCTGTTAAAAATTGTTGGGACATAAAATGGTTCTAAAATCAATAAGACCAAACAAAGGATGATATTGTGTCAATTTTAGAATCATCATTAAAAACATTGTAGAATCTTCCATCAAAGTTCAGCACAGCTCCCACATCAATGCAAGGTTGCAGAGTGTCATTCATTTGGCTGAGAGAGAAGTTGGCTACTTTATCACATCAAACACCTGTATCAGGCCCTCCACAAGGATTCTCACTGTTTAACTTCCTAAATCTCAAATGATACTTCCTGTGTATTGGTGCTTCATCTTGCAGTGTAATGTACCATTACAGTATAGACACTAAAAAACTGTACAAAGATGCACACACACACAATTCTAGACTTGCTAAATGCTAAGAAACTCCACAATGAACACAGCCTAGCTCACAACTGTTTTCTGATTGACTGGAGGCTATGTACTATACCAGTCTTAGTAATTTTATTAATTTAACTTTTGCTAAATACCATAGAGTTTCTGCAGGTTTCAACAAGAACCATTGAAGACCATACTGAATGAAAATCAAGACCTATTTTAAGTGCAACAAATACTAAGAGCTCAGAGGCTCTGGAGCACCTTGAAATAGTGATTCAAAAGATTCCTTTAAATCAAAGTTTAAAACGTACTTCTATCGTACAGCATTCCCTGATTTTACCTAATTCTAGTTTTTATTATTGTATTGGGAGGTCAAGCTCATATTTCTGGACAGACAGGACAAATTGATCTATTGATCAGTCAGCGTTTTTACATTGGTTATGTCAGTGAAACGTTTTCCCCCCGCACTGAAGACTTAGGAGTAATGCATTTTTACATGCTTGTTTTGATCGAGTCAAGAGTGAATTAATTACATTGATTAAAATCATGGTTATTTTGCTATAAGTGGGGTCCTGAATACACTACGGTTGAAGGGGTGTTTGTGGGGCTAGAAGGCCACTATCCCTACATCACATGGAGACATGGGACAACACTACCCCTTCACAGCCACACACAAAACGAAGTGGTAGGGCTAAGGAATGAATTGGGTCAAGGGCAAAGACTACCTAGTATTTAAGAACTACAATATAATGTTCAAAAATAAGACTTTATTTTTTAGTTTAGATGATTGGATCTATCTTTTTAAGACCCTGCAGAAACCTTGCATGTATTGTACCCATTTGCTCCTGCTATGAACTGTTATGAATTGTTTCTGATCCCAACATGTTTGAAATATATCAAAGAACCGGATGTTGCTGCAAAAAATATTCATTCTTACACACATTTTAAGTGTTTTAGTAAATGATGTTTGTACTGGTGTGCATTTACAAGGGCATGTGATGATTTATGAGTGTGTCTGTGTGTGTTTGTGTGTGATTCTGAAAGCAGAGGAGCTTGAGTGGCCCATCCCTTCCCAAAAGACTAAACAAAAACTGTTTGCCAACTGTGCAGAAATGAGCTATGCTCCTTTTCTTACTAATGAGCAGTGCAGAGTGACAGATTAAACTGTGTAAAGGCCCACCCTAGAGTGGAACTATTTTTGATTTCCTCAAATGTCACTAGGTACTAACGCTGTACCAATATTTTGACTTCAAAAGAGCATGTCTTGATTTTTACACAAACGCTCTTACAATAAAGAATAAAAGAAACATAATCTATTAACTGCGAGAGAAAAAAGACATGTGCCATAAATATATGGAATGTTGAGAGCAGATATTGATGCTACAGCTGCTTCTAGTCAGTCATCATCTTTGACTGAAACTGCACAGTTGACGTCTTCCATTTCTTTCGAATTAGTTAACATTCAGTCATCTTCGTTGCACAGACAGAATAAGGTTAAGAAGGAAGGAAAGGAATAGGTTCTACTCTGGGGTTCTAGAATTCCCACACTGCGGTTTTATGCCTCAACCAACCAGTGCAGTTTCTGTGTACATATGGGGTTAGGGCTAGATGTCAGAGCTGATGACCGTGTCGGGCTGCTGTTAACAAAATCAGGTGATCTACACAGTCCTAATATATCACATTCACGGGAACGTGCAGTCACTGTGACCTCGACCTTTGAATTCCAGACACCAACATCTAATCAGTTCATCATGGAGGCTAAGTAAACGTTAATACCATATTTGAAAACATTTCCTTAAGATGATCTTTTGATATCATGATCGAGAAAAACAAAAAACATACTTTAAAGACCACCATGACCTTGAACTATGACCACCAAAGTCGAATCATTACTTCCTTGAGTCCAAATTAATTTTCACACCAAATTTGAAGGAATTACCGAAAGACTTTCTGGAGATATCGCGTTCATGAGAATGGGACAGGCGGATGGACAACCCGAAAAAATTAAATACAGACAATTTGGTGCTTTGTAAACAGAAACAAGCCCCCGTCCTAATCAACAGCTTAAAATGACCACTTTCACTTTGAAGGCAATTACTACTTCTTTTAGAGAATCTGGAAAGAGTCAGAGGCAGTATTTAAAATGGCCCTTTGGGAGAAGGTGCATTTACTTTAGAAGTTTTGTGCTGACTGAGACTTAATTGAGGCTAAAATAGAAGAAACATGCTCAGGCAATATCTCCTCTTCTCAACCACCAACTGAGAAGCTCCAGGCTAAAAACAAAAATCTAATAATATGACAGATATTAGTCCTCTGCTTTCAAGGACTTAAAAAGAGCTGCCCATATTCAGTGATTTAAAATTGGTGTAGGAGGGCTATCGTGCAAAAAAAACACTTAATCATTAACTATTTAAATTCCAGTTGTTTGTGGTATATGTAAAGAACTGCTGGAACCGCTTGCTGCCATTGGCCATTTCAATACACTGTTATAGGAATGAGAAAAGGAAGGCAGAACAGAGCATACTGAGCAAATCAGTCACTTACCCATCACTTTAACGAAGTAGGCGTCAGCTTCAAAATTGTTCTTTAAAGCGTGGATGACCAAGTCATTTTTGCCCGTTGTCTGGCTCAGAACCAGCATGTCTAATATACCCTGCAAATGAAGACAGGCATATAGATAAGGGACAATGAGAGCATTGCTTGTGTGTGTATATGTGTGTGTCTGTGTGTCTTCTGATGTACATTTTTATCCCTCTAACACCCTGGATGACTGATCCATTTTTATCTTATCATCTCTATTCTTCCTCTTTTCTCTTCTCCTCACCACATCCCTCTCTCTCCCAATCCAAAACCTCTGTCTCCAGGGTGAGAGAGAGATGATAAGAGAGAGAGTTGAATTCAACAGAGAGACCACATAAGCAGTAATAATTAATTCTGATAAGACAAGCACATACATAGATTGCCATAAAGCTACTGCACGATGTGCATTGGAATCTGGGAGCAGAGCCTGGAAAACACAAAAGGAGGGTTTTGACAACTGCATGTATGCAAATGAGTTAATATGTGCACGAAGTGTTTGCACGTCTTCTTTTCTATTTACTGTACCTCTGCTAGACTGTATCATTAGGCTTCTTTAAAGTTGCTACCTGGTGCATTTTAAAAACAAAACACATCGTTGTCACATTAGCTTGGAATCGAGGAAGAAATACATGAAGATAGAATCTAAGTATATAATGAAAGCTTGTACGGGTGTGAGAAAACAGCAGCAGCAGAGCAGACAAAGAAGATAAATGAGTGCTTTGTCTCGTGAAAACAATTGCTGGCAAAGATGGAGCAAAGTCGGCTTACACACAATCTGCTGTGCACGCTCCTAACTACATTACTGATCACAAACAAGCACCAAACTGAACATGACACTGTCCAGTCCTTAGTCCAAATCTGAGCATGAAAGGAAATAATCATAAACTTTAAATAATTTTTTGTTATGTCAGTTGAGAAAAAAAACGTCACACATAATCCACTTTTCTGCATTAGAGGAATCAAGTCTTGTTTTATGCTCTGTGGGGTTTAATCAGCCATTTGGCATCAACGTATAACACTGTAGACAAAAAGAGATGCAAGTTGAGCTGCATATCTAACGGTCTGACATCACTGTCTAAGGAGAGACTGAGAAAGACAACACTTAAAAGAGACGTGGAAAGAGAAAGAATGAGAGAGAGAATGGTGTGATCATGTATAGGGCGGTCACTTTTTCTAAAAAACAAGTTTAAATGACTAGATTTGAATATTCCTCCCCCCTCGTGCACGCAGTTACATGAGGCTGAATGCTTTGAAGCTGCTCAGCTCGTCAGTGGGGCTTCCGTCGCTGCTGCTAACACGTGAGTCAGTTTCATGGTGCAACGATGACAAACAGCCTTAGATATTTAGTTTTTGTCTTTCCGTCTACGGTGAAGAAACTAAAATACTTCCACATGCTGCTTCTCAGATGCTTTTGTCTTGTGATTAGCTGTTCAGGACATCTTCAGAAAGCAAACTACATCTGACGGTGTGACGACTATTGTATATCTTGACATTACAGGTTAAATATGAACTTTCCCCCCATTTTCAAATGATTGTTTGCATTGTGAATAAAATGTGACAGCCCATGTACATTATGACCACAACAAACCCCAGATTATACGAAGTCATCAGAAATTACTCACGTCCTCGTAGATGTCAAAGAATGTTGCCATTATGGCATTTTGGATGGCTCCCAAATCTGATTGGTCCCAGTGGATGTGAAACATTCTTCCCACACTTTGGCAACTGACGTTGTTACAGGGCACGTTCTCCAACAGGAAGGCCTGCTGAACACTGGGAGAGGGAGAGAGAGAGAGAGAGAGAGAGAGAGAGAGAGAGAGAGAGAGAGAGAGAGAGAGAGAGAGAGAGAGAGAGAGAGAGAGAGAGAGAGAGAGAGAGAGAGAGAGAGAGAGAGAGAGAACATGAAGTTTATAATTTGCTTCTGCTAACAACAGGGTGCAGTGCTTGCTCAAATGCAGCATGTTTATATCATCAGCAGATCAGACTGACAGTTTCTCTGCAGAATCATGCCCAGTGACAAAGGTATAAAGTATATACTGGAAAATCCCTCTCTCATGTTTCATTCCATTTTGGAAGCTGATCCTGGTCCCTGCAGAATAACCTCCAGCGTGCACACTCTGTCTTAGCAAGACATTTCTTACTTTAGTCTGATATAGCCATATGGTTTTAGATCACAATGGCGTGTCTCTGAACTTTAAATGTTGACCTTGTCGAATTTACTTTGGCTTTTGAATCTAAATGGCATTTGTTAGATTTTACAGCAAACAGCATGGAGCTAGAAAGTGAGCATTTGTCCTGCTAATCAGCGTGGGAACCACTTGTATATCCATCCCTCCACCCACCCTGTAAAGCACTGCAGCTCCAACAAAGTGTCACCTCTCAGTGATAACAGAGATGTCAGGCGGATTTACTCAAGTGTCAAACTGCACTAAACACATGCACTAAATTATGCACATATAAAATAATGCACATATCAATTGACATGCATTTATGTTTTTTTTTTATATATCTGTACTCAAGGGCATGGTCTTTTTAATTCGAGAGCAGGACTTACCAATTTCACTTACAGAATTTGTTATGCTCTCATTGAAAACCCTGCACTCAAACGTTACATGTGTGCACACATAAAACATCTGTGCTGGGACAAGAGCTGCCAACCAGTAGTTGTTCAGTTTGCTGTGACCACACCCTGTATCTGGCATCTTTTTTCACAACACATGGTGACTAGTGTATTCATGATAAAATAATACCCAAGCAGTATTTTTTATCAAGTGTTGTGCCTGTACTTTGTGTGCTCAGTCTTTGTCACATACCCCCTTTAAAACTGTGGGAAGATTGAATCCCCCTCTTTTTTTTCTCTATGTGTCTTTCTAGCCCTGTGTACCTGTTCCTAGATCTCTATGGGAGTGGCGAGCTGAAACTAGATCGGACTAAAGAGCCGGACTAAAAATAGAATAACCGTGAAAGCCCTCCCTCTCTTAGGATTTTTAATTACCCCTCCCCCCTTACTCTGTATTGGGAGTGGAGGTGAAGGCCCACCTCAAGCTATGAGCCTGATGGGACTCCTATAATCCAGGATGCCTTAAGAAGTTGAAAGACTGTGTGAGGCGGTGATGGAAAAACATTAAATCTGCCTTCGCAGTAAAACCTGTCACTGGGATAGATAGAGGTGGAAGATAAGGGATAAAAAAATAAATGTGCTCCTCGATAAAAAGGTGGCTTGATTGATTACTGTCACTAATATATAGTGCTGTCATATACGGCCTGAAACAAGGCAAAATGGACATTTGTTGAGAGTTTAAACTAAAGTATGAGCAGTGAGTTAGAGACATAGATAGATACATGTCCCTATATATACGACGAGACGGAACAAGCTCATCTCATTATCATGTCTCCTACAAAAGGGAATACAGAGAATAACAGAAGCTTTCAGCAGAAAAGCAGCAAATATGGAGATGCCAATAATGACACACACACACACACGCACAGTGCACAGTATGGAGTAGATATCAAGGTGATAAATGCTGATGTTACTAAGTGGACAAACAATAACAGAGTGCAGTTATTTTATTTTATCATATTTATTCTTCTATCATGAAGTGGCTGTTTTGATTGCAGTTTTTCGTTTTCATGGTCATTTTGGTGGCACGGGATGGTTTGACAAAAAGACCCTCAGTTCATCAACCTGTGTGGGTGAGCACTGGGCTTTTCACAATATCTTTTGTATCATGCATGGTGTGTTGGACGGAGGCAAATTTTGATGAAACGTTTAAAATGTAAACCTAAAAAGTTACCCAAACAGTGTACTCTAGCTTTAAAAAGGAAAACAACTTGTTTTGATAAACCCAAATTAAAATAATTATTTACAGTAAGACGACAGTATTGGGACGCCCTGACTAAAACTGCTGTATCCTCTTCTTCTCACGAACATTTTTGCAATCTTTTTAACGTCACAGTTGCCTGGGCACTCGTCCAATTTATGTTGGATTCAGGCTGCATGGTAAATAGCAATACATTTGTGTTGAATGGACTGTATTAATATTGCACTTTTCAATGTTATCAACCAATGAAAGCGGATTTTAGTTCCTTTCACCCATTCTCTTTCACACACACAAACACACACACACACACAAACACACATACTTTCATATAGGATTTCTGCACACTGCACCTTCTGCACACTGCACCTTCTCTCCCATCACCCAGCATTCATACACTGTCAGCAAAGCCATTAGGGGCAATTTGGAGTTCAGTATCTTGCCCAAGGACACTTCGAAATGCAGACTTGAGGTACAAATGGGGATCGAAGGGTTTGTGGACAGCACGCTCTACCTCGTGAGCCACAGCCGCCCTTGGATCACATTGCTCACAACGTGACTGTTTTTTTCACAGAATATGAATCATTATCACTGCATCCAACTAAGGGAAACAAATTCATTTTTAAATTTCAAATATTGTCTTAAATTTCCCCCTGACAGCATCAACTGCTGACCTTGATATATGAGGAGTAAGTACAATAATCTGGTTATTGTGTGAGGTGAAATACTAAAGTTATTGGGTGAGGCCTCTACTTAGCTTCCACTAATTAGAACATCTGTATTTAAATAGGCAACGTGCAGCAAAGGTCAGAAATGTAATTCATTTTTAAAGTGGACACATAATGCTTCAGGCGCACAGATTGAAATGGTCTCAGTTGAGATGACAGTTTTCTCTGCAGAAGTGCTTGTGTTTCAGGATGTCTGCATCGTTGTGCCTGGGGGGAGAAGGCAAGGAGTGAGGATGGGGCTTGTGCTGGTTTATCTTTGGCTGTGATTACATGTATATTGGCTAGGGGTTTGGTTAAAGGTCATTCTGTGTAATCCATCAATACTGTGCCTTCACTGAAGCCACCCTCCCTACTCAAACGGCAAAGCTTTAACAGAGAATGTGGCCGGTTGTCACTGAGGACCTGCAGGACCTCCAACTCTTTCTCAGGAATGCGCCTTGTGTGTTTGTGCGCAAAAAGAGATTTAACATTTAAAGTTTCAGGCTGAACTTTAGACGGCATTTGATTGTTATTCACCATCGGGAGGGCGGGTGATGGTGGAGCTGAACTCAGGATTATGATTTCAAACACACAAACACTCACACACACAAAACATCTAATCAACATTTCTTCCCTTTGTTTTGAACACAGCTAAATTAAAGCATCATTACCATTTAGAACATGGCATTTTGACCATTTAGCAAATGTCACATATCCAGCCAAACAACAAAAAACAAGAATCAGCGCTGCTCAGTCAAGCTCAAACGCCCCCGTTTCAAAACAGATCAGATGGATGACAGAAACAGCTTCATCAGCCTTCTCATTGTTTGTCCTCATACTGACCGTTAATGACTCTCTTCAGAATGTGTTTCAAATCAAAGTTTAATCCTCCTGATTATAGGTCTGATTCAGCTGTCCTGATGATCACAGGGGGCGTACCGATTTGTGGCTGATCACAAGAGATCATCCTTTAATGTGACAGGCTTTCAGACATATCAAACATGTTTGATATTTTCGATTCGAGATCTAATGCTGTCGTATGAAAAGAGCAGCAATTGGTTGGGTGAACAGAACAAGAGTCAGTGACTAGATATTGTGTTCTTGTGTTGAGAACCGAAAAAAAATAAAAAATACCTTTGTTTGGTGGAGGGTATTAATGGGGGATAAACTTGAGAAATTGACAGTATGAGTGCATGTTTAATGTATCAAGCAAGACGTAAACATTTGACAAAGATTAACCGAACTATGATGGCAGTCCACCTCCATGTTTGTTTATATTTTGTCACATTTGATCACGTGAGTTGCTGTGAGTTCCCAAGTCTCTGAAATCACCAATCACAAATCTTTTATTATAACGGCAGGTGTGTGTTCCTGCTTCTTGACTGGATTGTCTAGTGTCTGCATCCAAATACATCTGTTGTTGTGTCTGTGGCCTCCCAATCTGCAGCAGGCATTAATGTCAATACAACCAATAATCATTGAGAGATTGCGTTTAAAACATTGATAGTGGCCCTAAAGGACACATCATAGGATTAAGTCATTAGGATCCATCCTCAGGGCACCATGAATTTATGTACTAAACTTCGCCGACAGGCAAACGAAACAACTTATGGACATTGCCATCCTTAGAGCCAAAGCACTAAGAATCATAATGCCGATTGACAGATAATCTCACTTCTTACTAAAATTTGATTTATAAAGTGCAAGAAATTACTAAATCTGAGCTAATGCCAAAACAAAGCCTTTACGGCATTTACAGTCCATCACTAATATATATGTATGCCTGGGGCCCACCATTATTGTATGAACCTGGTATCAGCGCTGATGTGTCTGTGTGTGTGTGCGTGTGTGTGTGTGTGTGTGTGTGCCTGGGGGAGACTTCCAGTGCTGCTGGCTCTATCCACCTCCCTTCTAATTGGCCTCCAGAGGGGCATGAGGATGGCAGGAGGCTGACCAGCTGATCACACAGATGACCCTCCTCTCCCTCACCTCAAATGCTTCGAAAGGCCACGTGTCCACCTTGACTGTTCGCTCTCCATCCATCTCGCTCAATCTGAGCTATATTAACCAGGCCACCTCCTTCTTGATATCCTTCTATTCCTTACTCAATTCCTGTCATCTACAATTGTGCTTCCCCCCCTCCATGCATCCATCCATATGCATTTCTTCCAGACTTAATCCCTAATCAAGCACTCATGCTCATGAGTTGCACTTTTTTCCCAAAGTGTTGTGTAGGAGCATTTGATAATGCCCGTAACAGTTTTGATGATGGAAGCAACACAGCGTTGCACTCCTCTCTACTTTCCCTGACATTTTTTACCTTCCATCCTTGAGTTAAAGCTCTCTCCTCCACCTTCCTAACCATCTGATAATGAGAGCATCCATCTGAGGGGTAAGCAGAGTTGAACTGGCCTGCAGATTTGCCATAAGATGAACAAGCCAGTCATGACTATAATATTACAAATGTTTAATAATAATAATATGTATACATAGTATGAATACAATTTCAATAAACAGGCAAACAGCACCTTGCCTACTGTGCAGTAGTTGGGAGGGGTAGTGAGCCTTAACAGTCAGTCTATGGACTGAGTTGAACATGTCTTCTTCTATGATTTCGGATAACCAAGAGGAAAAGGTGTTTTCACTCCCCGTGATGATTAGCAAGCAAAATAGGATGACCCAGACACTTTGAATAAACAGCAGATTAGCGTCTCTCCAAGGGGCGACTGGATTGTTCACAACAACTACAACTGATTTTCCAGTTTGGGATTCTGCATCTAACGATTAAATTGGAATTAACTTAACATTTTCCACATTGTTTTAAAAACACCAAGAAAAACAAACGCTGCAGTTGGAATGACTCGGGGTCATGTGTCACCCAACTACTGACAGATTGACAGAGAGTCAGAGAGAGGCTGACAGTGAGAGAAAGAGACGTGGAACAAAGGTGAGCAAAGACAAGCAGTGGGCATGTCCACATAGATGAAGTGACAGTCAGACAGCGATATGTTGTCAAGGCCCTGAGGCGCTGTGGTTTCTCATTCTGCGAGCCACTGTGGTGATGAACACAGGCAATGACACACAATCAAAGTCAAAGTACATCCTTTGGTTGTGTCATTCCTCCACACGGTCTGCTGGCCGTCACTCACTGTTTCATCCTCAATGTCTCTCCCTGGCTGCAACTACGTCCCACAGACGGGTTTGCTACCAAGTAACCCTTCTGTTAGTCAATCCTCATTTTCGTTCACAGCATTATACAACAGCAATTTACAAATGAGTTTATTTTACAACTATGTTATACGCGACTTTCATTAGAAAAGTAAATCTGATGCAAGAAGTGCACTCCATTATCATCTCCATCACTTGCCTTACAAAGTATTAAGTATTGCTAGCAACTGCAAATGTGCGTGTATTGCAGGTCATAGTAAGGTTGAGTTAGTGTCGTAAGCTTGAGAGTGAACAAGCTGGGAAACAATGAAGACTTAAATAAACTTGAATAGTTGAGTAGCTACTGGCAAAGCTTGGGTCTCAATTTGAAGTAGGGCTTAATCCCCATTTGTCAGTACAACCCCTGTGGCTGAAACACTGGCTTAATCAATGTTTTCCTTAAAATATACTTTAAAAAAGGAAACGCAGTTAGCTTCTTATACAGTAGCAGAAAACACAAACACACTTAACTCATGGGAATTGTATGGTCTCAATTCTGTGGAATTATGATGGATAATCCATTTTTTTTTGTTGGATGGACCTGATTTTAGGAATCCAACAAAGACTACACACTGGATCAATTCATTAAATGTTAATACACAGGGATACAAAACAGACTCATAGCTTTGTTGTTTTTAGCTACGCTAGCAGCATGGCTTCTGGGGCTGTAATGCAGTTGGACAGGTAACCAGTCGAGAATGACAACATATTTATCAAATGTTGTTGTTAATTTCAAAAAACCATCAGGTCTATTAACATTATCCTGAACCTCAGCTGTACTTGGTGTTTGCACTTCTTTTCAAAATACTTAATAAAGTAATATCGTTAAAAACGCCAAAATAATACATCGAAAATCAATTTGTGATATTATTATTGATTTGCTAGCATGCTGACATTATCATTTACCTCACTTCTCAACCCTACATACTAGTTAGAAAATATTTGCTGAATACATGGTAAAAGACCATTATTTAGCAATATCTTACGAAGTCAGACCATTAATCTGCTTTTCATTCAAGTATTTTTTTTGGGGATCGGGCTAGAAAACATGGCTCCATAATAAAGTCATACTTAGAATAACCTCTCTGCCAACATGATGACATTACTACATTCAGTACATTAACATCAGTCCTTCCCAAGCTCAACCTTTAGCTACATAACTAACTACAATTTGCAGATACCTATGCCTTAATTCCTCAAAAGATTTCCCACAACAACTCTACATATTTTAACATCAAAATTTTTTTAGGATGATGATAATGTGAATAACCTATCTAAGATTTCTTGAAAAGGCTTAGTCAAGTTTCAGCATCTTCAGCAGAAACCCCCCACAACGTTTTCAAGCATGAGATTACTGCATTTAAACAATTTTGAAATGAATCATAAATAGTTGGTGGTTTTCTTATTAATTTAAGATATCGAGTGGTTAATAGGATATTTTCTCTAATGTGTATAGATATTTATTTCTCCTTTACATGGACTTTAATTAAGCCTACATACCCAACTCTGCAGATTTTACTGTAATAGCTTGCAGCGTTGCACAGTAGAACGTGGCATAATTATTTTAGTCAACACTGCATTTGATTATACTCTAACTGAGCAGCTCTCTAGAAAGTGAATTTTTTCTGTTGGAATGTCATTTGAGGCCACACCAGCCTCTCTCTAAAAAAGGTGCTTCTTGAAAATAGAATAATGTAGAGGGTCTATCAAGGCAAATGCCTCACACTACTACGGCTTCCACCCTAGTATTAGCAACAAAACCGAGAGACAAACACAGCTGCCATACAGACCTAAGATACAGAGAGAGATGGATTTTAAACAGCATTGCCTAGCAACAGCCTACTAAGCTCTTAGCAGTTCCATGGTCGAGATGCATACTGATAGATGGAGACAAACACGCATATGCACTCAGAGCAACACTAAAACGTAATGTGATGGAACTCAGCACAAGGTGAAGAGCAGTGAGCTTTTCATAATCAAGGATATTAATTGTTAGTCTGCTCTGATTAGGATTGGGGTGTTGTCCTGACTTAAACTTCAACTCTGAGTTTCTTGCATGAAATTTGAATTTAGTAGTGAAGTCGACATTACAATACTGTCACGTTAACTGATCCCATCGCAAAAGAAAGGAATTATTATTGTATTGTTCAGTCCCCCATATACAAAACCATATATAGTCTAGGACAGTGATTCTCAAATGGGGGTACGCGTACCCCTGGGGGTACTTGAAGGTACTCCAGGGGGTACTTGGGATTTTTTTTCTTTATATTTAAAATTAGCATCCATTCAAAAATCCTTGAAAAATTGTTACTTAACAAATATTCAATATAATATAAGTGTAAGTTTATGAACTAAATTTTATATTCAGTAGGCTTTTCAATTTAATTTACCCTAAAAAAACAGAATCTCCCCCATACCGATGGTTTGACCCAACCTGGCACACGCCACCTGTCATCGCCTGTCATCACCTGCCTTGAAAACTTCAACAATGGAGTCGAGTTGAAGTGCAGCAGCAATACTGCTGAAACACGGAGGGACAAGCGCCAAAGAAAGCGAAACCAGAGCAGAGAGCCTTCCCTAAACAACACCGTGAGAGCTAGTGCCTCTTCGAAGGGGCGCTAAAACGTAAAAGTTTTCCGTTGTGAAGTTAATGATTCATGACAAGAAGTCCGCGTCTCTTCCGGTACCTTTCAAAATAAAAGCATGTAATACAAAAGCGGAAATGAAATTGTATGACCTTAACGCGAACAAATATTTCACAATAAAATAACAAAGACACTTAACCAATATTAACATTAACATAGATTGGGTTATTTACACTTTTTGTTTTTTTCTGTGGGGAGAGATTTGCCAACAGTGGCATTAAGCCACCACATCTTCAGCGGTATCTCCAGACAAAACATGAAAGTCATGTTGCCAAGCCACCTGAGTTTTTTAAGAGGAAACTTTCTGAATTCAGGTCATCTCAAGACACGATGTGAAAAGCCTCCCAGAAGCAAGCGGAAACAAGCAACCTGTCAGTATTCTTTTCGATCCTTAAAGGAGATATTTTAAGATGATAAATATAAAAAAAATATGTTTTGAGCTAATCTTTTATTTAAAACTAAGTTAATGATTCATTTTTTGGGAAGAAGTGTTTAGCTATAATTAAGTTAATGAGTTCAGTTTGAGAACATATCTTTATTATGATCCCAAAAGAGGTCACTTTAAGTTGATAATTATTTTGATGTGCACAAATCTTTATTTATATTGAGATAATAATAAAAGTCTAGTTATTTTTATATCTTTTTATTTCCAAATAGTTTAAGAGAGACCACTACAAATAAGCAATGTTATGGAAATTGATGGAGTTTTAAATTTGAATGTGTCTAGTTACAAGGACTAATAAATCACATTACATCTTTCTTTCAACCAAAAATGGTTTGCGCTGCTCAGGGGGTACTCGGCAGAATTTTTTCTTCAAAGGGGGTAAGTCACTGAAAAAAGGTTGAGAACCACTGGTCTAGGAGACTAGAACGACTGAAATCAAATCATATTGACCAATAATATTTAATAATAACAATAATTAGCATATTATTGTGAATATTATTGATATTGTATATTTGTACCAGAGTGGAAGTAAACACGGATGAAATGTAGTTAAGTACATTCACCTAATTCCCTTACACAAATTTGACCCTCTGCATTACTTGAGTGTTGCAATTTTCATTTTTCTTTATACATCTACTCAATTAATCTCAGAAGCCAAAATATTTCTATCTACTTTTTTTATCCACTAATAGTTTTTATCTCACTCTAGTTGCTAGTAACTTTAAAAAATAAGCTGTTTCCTGTTCCCAAAACATATTAAGAGACAACAGTAAAATCCAGCTCTTGCATGAATGTATGTTTACAAATTACACAAACAACATACCCAGAGTGCATTCATTTTAAAAATGGCCCGATTAATATTCAGCCAGCGTTATTGAAAATGAAGTTTGTTGGCAAATGAAGCCTGATTGAGCTCGTCAAACTTCACACAGGCATGTTGTTAATCTTACTAACGGATAAACAACAACCACCTGTAATGTAAGCTGTGTTTTTTGGCTGGATGTTTGATAAAGTGACGGATCTTCTTCCCTGTCGATGTGCTTCTAATTCTTCAACACCGGGCCTACGTTCTCAACAGGGTGATCGTTGCAGTACTCTTCGAAACCCCAAATCTGAATTCAAGAACAAATCCCAACCACATCAGATCAAAACTTGGACTGACAAATTAAGAACAACACTGTACTTGTCCAAATAACCCCAGTTCTATGTCTGTGCATTGTGATGATTGAGGCAAAAATAAAGAACAGTGTGAGAAGCAGAACAGGCCAAGACTAAAATTGGTGTTATTTTCTGCACACACTTGCTATTCACACTGAAAACTATGGGAAGAAGCAGTGCACTGAGTACCCAGCTGGTGCAGTCAAAAGAATTAAAATGTCGAGTTCAATGGGAGACACTTCTAAATTTCAATGGTCACCATCTTGGCTTTGCATAGGAAACAGGTGGGGACAATCATGTATTTCAAATATGAGGAAATGGCAGCCAAGGAAGGACTCTTTAATGGTGGCGTAATGAAACAGGGTACACACATGAAAGTCAAATATTATTATTATATCATGTGAGCAACAAAAACGATTGATGCTTTGGTGGGTAACAATCATTGTGAAATGTTGCAATCGTCACTTCTAGAGAGTGCATGACTGTGACTGATTTTGTGGGTCTGAAAACTAAGAAATTGAATTGAGTTTAGCTGCACTCTTCTGAAAACAATTTTCCTTTAAATGACATGTTACAGCATGACTTTTCTTCAGCATGACCTTTGTAGTGATTTTGCTGGGCAACATCCTGCAAAAGAGGTTAACTACATTATTCAATTACTGTCAGACACTCACTGACCTATAGCCTGAAGACATCTACACTTAAATGTGTGCTATGTTTGTGTAGGCGCGAGTCTGTGTCACATCTCCTGAAGGCCTTTCCTGTCTCCTTGTTGATTTCCAAACGTCAGAAACAGAGTGACCTCTGAACATGCATCTTGATGGATCCAATCAGTACTATCCGTATCACAGGTTATTATTGGGATGTGCTGTCATGTAGTGGTGTGAGATAAAACAGAAATCACTTAAATTTGTCTGTCTCCATCTGTGACCTAATTTTGTATTCCAAAAATAGCTTCCTCTTACCACATACTGCTACATGCATGGCTACATGCTACATGCACACTCTTGCATACACACCCACAGCCCAGTGGAGGGTGGAGTGTGACATTTAGACAATTTCTCCTGCGATAGGGGGCTCTTATGAAGCTGGGGTGGACCATTTCAACATCAAACACTCACAGCCGGCAGGAGGCTCTGTCCCCCTGAGGGAACTGAATGAATGGAGTGTGTGTGCATGTGTGTCTTTCAGTGAATTCCGGGCCTACCTGAGCAAAGAGAGTGGCTGGGCTGGCGGCTGCTCTGAAATATGATCTAGAATACAGAAACAGGCTTGTAGTCTAACCACATCTTGCTTCAGGGAATCATCGTTTTAGTCATCGTCATCATAGCAGGGGACTCTAAAAAGCTGCAGGAGCTTTGTTCTCCATCTACGTCATTACTGACTAAATCTAATTTAGACACTAATGTTGAGATCACACTTTGCTGTACTGCTATGGAAATCCCGCTGCATGCTGGGTGCTTCGTCTACCTAGCGATTATTGTAATAGAACACAACTACAGTTACTACTGCTCAAAAGGCATTTAAATGTCAGGTGTAAATTGGGTACACAAAGAAATGCAGACACTAATATTGGTTTGTAATATTGTAGGTCTGTTTTTGCTAACATATCTTATTTATTCAGTTTAAAATTACAGGGACAATGCACATTAGTAAATATTTCTGTAAATGAGCCAGTTTAGCCATTTTGGATAATACCACAGTCTCTGATGGATGCTGGCAAATAGTTCAAAGTGTGAGATGCTCTTACTGAGAAGGCTGAGAAAGTTCATCCCCCTCATTTATTTATTTTATTATGTCTTTAGAAGCGTTCTTCCTATCGACTTCTTATTTGATGGCACGCAACGGATTAACTATTAATTCACTTTGAAAAATGGTCAGCTCTGCAGGAGTGGGTTGCAGCTTCAGGGCTCTGGACCGTGTGTCATGTGGACAGTGATGATCAGATCCGTGCAGCAGCCAACAAGAAGGTATTTCATATGCCATATATACATCAATTTGAAGTGTTTTGCAAAGGACTCTGAAATTTACAGATAACCACTGTTTTGTTTTAAACCCATCCCTTTGAATAGTGAAAATTATTTCTTATTGTTTTCTTTCTCATCATTTTGTTATGTCAATAGAGACCAATTACTGCTTCCTGCTGACACACTGAACAAACGAAAAGCACAACAGCTGTCCAGAAAACAGACACATTTCTGATAATCTGTGCACCTTAATCAATTTCTGAGTGGATATTCTGTTGCAATAATCATCAGTTTTAAAAGATGAGAATTGAGAGTGAAATGACTTCGTAAAGATTTCAGTATCTACTTATTGTATCTGAGTGTATTCATAGAGCATTTGTTTGGATGAATACTCCTAGTTTGATAAAATGATGGGAAATGAAAAACAGATCCCAAACACATCCGTAATACAGAACAGAAAAGCAAAACAGTGCAGATAAGGTCTGCACTTGACAAAACATAAACTGTACGCTTAATGAATTGAAGGACAGCCTAATATTGAAAATCTGTTGTTTGGTCCGGATGTTCAGACATGTCAGGTTAGCCTATCTACAAACGTAAAATATAGGTTGACACAGTCCACATAGGTGATGACCACACAGTGCACGTATGCCATACTCAGATGTTAAGTCCGCTCTCTACATTGCTATGAAATCAAAACTAACCAGATCAAACGTAAACTATGTAACAAAGGGGGATTAGTACCCTATCCTAAAATTAAACACAATGAAAAGTCTATTAAGTTTCAGCAGTAAAATAAAGAAAATTTTTGCTTTACAGACGGAATGTAAACTTTATTTTTTCAGTAGCAAAGCTGCACTGCTCCGAGCAGCAGAGGAGGACATCAGTGTAACTTGCTCTTGTGTTAAGTGTGCATTCCTCATTCATCAGTCTGGATGAATCAATGGCTCGCTCAGGGACACACATTATATAATAATCCTATAATTTCTTGTTTTGTTTCCTTTTCCTCCAGTGTTAGCGTTCACTATTGTTATACCATTCTCTTAAAAAAGTGGAAAGCAGGGGAGAAAGAAAGCAATTATGTGAGGAAGAAAGCAACAAAGACCTATTATATGAACATCTGGGGATTTTGCTGACTTTTTAAGTGATTCCATAATTTATCTTCAGTGCAGACTGTGGTTGAATAAGAAGCTACTGGTGCTGTACGATGACTTGCTCCTCCAAACGGAACGGTCAGAAAACTCAGTACAATCTGAATTGTTCTCCATTTAGGGAGCTCTCCTCCCTTTCTCCAAGCAGCTGGCTACAGACATTACAATATTTCACATAGCCTTGGCAACAAAAACAGATATTTCTCCATATCCCTCTCTGTGGCACAAATACTGGACATACACAGTCCCTCTCTCAATCCCTGAGAGACCCTCCATACCTTAAAGGAGACTTAATTAAATTTTAAAGTAAATGGGTGAGCAAAGATTGGGCTGTTATCTTTATTCTCAAGGGTGGCATTGTGTGTTTCCATGGAGGAGGCATCTCTGGTGGTATTCAGGAAAACACTCTGATAATGTACTAGTTTATGGGGAGGGAAAGAGAGAGGGAACAGGAAGGTACACAAGCCTATTGATTTCCTGTGTGTCTGTATCACTACAATGTAAGAGCAGGAGGATGGTCAGATTATTAGTACATTACTTGAAGAGTCCTCCGCTATGATGAGTTTTTCTCACGTTTGTCAATTTAACAGAGCCAATATGGTAACAAAATTCACAAACGTTAAAGGACACTTTTACACCTACCTTGGTCTGGGCCTTCAGACTTTTCAGTTTGGTCTAAATAAACATTGCAAAATAACAGATGTGAAAGGCAGTCAAACCTGTGATCCTGGTCCAGATCAAACTAAACCGTGGTTTGGTTTGTTTTCAGTGTAATAACACTTCATTGGATGGTTCAGACCTTGAACCAATTGCTGAAAGCACTAAAACAATAGTAGAAGAAAAATAAGCGGGAGCCGCTCGCAGGTTTGTTTGAAGTCTTCAGCTCAGACAATGTACCATTTGTAATGTTTTGAGTTCTTCGACTAGAGTTGGTAATGTACCTGGTAGTAATACGGGAACAAATTTAAACTACTAATCATAGGAGCCCTAAAGAGCTTTTAGTGAGGCATCTTGCACTTTTGGACATACTTTATTACTTGAAATGGTACAAATAGTATGAGATATGTCCACATTAATTCTCAGAAAGGCAGCACCTATATACAAATATGTATATGCTACAGCACAATCTTATGTCTCAAGTTAGAATTTTGTACTGAGCATGCAGTGAGAAAACCACAAGAGATACCAATACACTAGCCTTATGGACAACATAGAATTAATTTTTGTTCAAACCAGAAACAGTTTTTTTTTTTTTAATTGCAACTGTCATTTACAACAACAGATAACACCTGTCTTCTATATGAGCATATGGGTAGTAGGTGGCATTTACTTCTAAAAGCCTGGAGGCCGATTTAAAGGTCTGATCATTATTTTTTGTCTGACATTAGCCACTCTACGAGAGCTCAGAGAGCAGAGGGAGACAGCTAGTTCTGCCCACGCTTCGCACTCTTCACTTTAATTCAACCACCAAACAAAAACATTCCACACACTTCATTAACAGAACAGTTTAACTCTTCTACAACTGCAGCAGCACAGTGACTGACATAAAGCTCTCCACACCTGTATGTATACAAATGCCATGATATTGACATGAGAAAACAAAATACTGAGGATACCTGTGGACCTCACCACCTATACACATGGACACACACACACACATTGTTTCATGTATCTTAAATGCGCCAATTACACAAAATATGAGAGGTGACGGTCTATTAACAATGATGTTGCTGTTGAAAGAGAAAACCCCAGATTCTATCTACTTTATCTATATAGAAAGATTGATATATTTTCATTCTTTATCTGACGCAGCGCTCAGGTTTACCCTAATAGTATTTAAGCAGGTTGGGAAAATGTTGCTGCTGTGTTTTAAATGCTTCCTTAAGCCAGAACCAGACCACAGGAGATACGGCATGTCCAACATAAAAATGCACTATGGTATTTCTGTTAATCTATATCTGACAATCAGTAACGGATATGATGCTATCACAATTCGTAGCTAGGGGGAGATTTCAACAACTACCCCTCTTAACTTTCAAGGGGCAAGATAACCCTCGAAAACAAGGAGCAAGGTTAGGGGTAGGGAGGGGTGAAATGACTTGGCCACAGAGTTACTGTATCCCCTCGAATAAACCACTGGTATGGATTGTATTTACATTTTGTGATTTGTGTTAATTAATTATATTTTCATACAGTAAATTAGTTGTTACCATATGACTCTCTGTAGTAATCAAAGAAATTATACAAGGAAGGAGCTTGTTTCACAGACATCCCACTTCCTCTAATGTCCAAAGGGGCCAAACTCAAATAGTTACATTCCCAATCTTTGCAGTCAGGACGATCTTCTGGGGATATAAGGGCTGCAAAATATGGAGAAAAAAACCTCCAAGACAGCAAGTTATACATTATTAATTAACTTTAATTATTCAGCCCTTAAGAGACAACAAGACAGTGCTGGAAAAAAAGTAAGAACAGCATTAAATTAATTAATTATTCTTTCCACAATGGTGCATGTATTCTGGTATTCTATTGCGGATACCAGGATGACTGTAGTTGCAACAGATAAACCAGGAAAATAGAGTGATTTAGAAAGAGCAGTCAATTCCAGCTGCTGAGACATAACCACAATGTCTAGATAGAAGGGCAGGAGCTTGTCATTGCTATGCCCAGTTGCCGCTCAGTGACTCATACACTTTGAAAATTGTCTCTTTGAAGGTTTCTGGTGATGGGAGTGACAAGAGAGCGAGGGATGAAGAACTGCCTGGAGCTGGTTGACACCAGCATCCAAGGCAATACCCTGAGGCTAAACCAAATAAACCATATCCATATTTTAAAATAAAATCAAGTCAATTTTTGTTTTGGAATCTACCTACTAATTTCACAATCGGTCAGTGTGTATCTATTTATACATATCTATATGTATTTGAAATGGATATCTCCTGAACCCTTAATCTTAATGGCTTCACTCTTGGTTTCTGAATTCTTAGGGGCCAAAGGAACAGACCGTTTGAAAGAGGCAGGTTTAGGACAGGCAGTGAAGGTTTACTCTTAAACATAATGTAGTTTGACGAATATATCTTAATAACACTGACATTGAGTAGTCTTTCTGAATGTGCTGCAGCTGTCTCGAATGAACAGTGGTTTGTAAGCATGCTGAGTTGAAGGGTGTTAAACCATTGTGTATGGCCGAGGCTGGTAATGAGAGAGCTATGGCCTATAGTAATCTTTTGGTCTCATCTGACTGGTGGTCATCTGCCTATGTTACAGGTCACTGTGAATGATGACAGCCTTGGCTCTCTAACAGCCTCAGATCAAGGAGGGGTGCTGATCTGCTGGAAAGGGAGATCGCAGGGAAGGTGATCTAGCAGCTGTTTTTCTAACAGAGAAACACATGGTGATGTTCACATTTGACACAAGCATACGCCTGATTATATCGAAGTTGCTCGCGGCAAATCGCACATTAAAGCTGACCTATGCACCTTTTAATCAGTGTATGGATGCCACAGTGAAGTGGGGGAAAAAAACGCATGATTGCAGCTGAAGATAATCCCATTCTATAAGAGCTTATGTCTGACACATACAATCCTATAGCGCACACACACACGCAAACACACAGTAATGTGAGAGTGACCCGTAGTTGATGTTGTTCCAAGAAAATGCTGTTATTTACTGATGTTTCTCCAAAGCACAGCAGCAGGTGCAAGTGTTAAATACTCTCTCAGGACAACTGCACATCATACTGCCCTGGTCAAAATGATTGGCACCAATGAATATAAATTACATAATCACAATTTCTCCAATTGGAATGCAAATTATCTATTTTGTATAACCAGTCTACCAGAATATTTTTGTAAAATGCCCAAGGTTGCTAAAGAAAAGACAAATGAAAAAACAAAATTTGCCTTATAATGACATAAAGCAAACAGAAAATGTGCCCTGGACACAAATATTTCCACCCTTCATTAATATTTGGTTGCAGAGCCTTTGGAAGCATGAGAGCCTTCAAATGTTTCTTATAATCAGCTAGAAGCTTCCTGCATCTCTTTGCTTTTAGTCTCTGCATTTAAGCTATTTTAATTTGCAAGAGTCCCTTTTGCAATGGCAGATTTCAGCTCTGAAGGTTTTCAATGGGACTTGGCTGAGGACTTATTGCCAGACAGGTCAAAGCACTCGATCTTTCCCTTTAAATCAACCTTTTAAAAAGCCAGATGTGTGCTTTGGATTGTTAGTCCTGCTAAAAAAGTCCCTAGACATTCACCTCACACCTAGTTTTCTGATGGCAAGAAACACATTACATTTTTTAATGCCTAGTCTTTTGATTTCATCATTCCTTTGATACATTTAATGCCTTTAGTACCACATGCAGGAAACCAGCCTAACAGCACAATAGAACCGTTTTAGTGTAGGCAGGTCAGGTTTGCAATCTATCAATACAACACTATCCTAGAAAGACTGTGAGTTATCTATAAAGAGGTTTAGCAAACACAAGACTTGTTGTTTCTTCTTTCAGCGGTGGTGTCCTTCTCGCATTTCGACCATGGAGAATGTTTTGGTTTTCTGAACGGAGTATGCATGAACTGAAACCATCAAAACAGATTTTGCCGCAGGTCAGCTTGAAGCTCATTAGATGTCTATAGTATGTTAACAACACGTTTTCGTTTCTATGTTGAGTTTTTGATGTGTTTATGATTTTCTGTCTTTTTAAGGCATTGAAACCATAATTCATTAATTAATGCAGATCATGTGAATGCTGAAAATAAAGCACTGTTTTTTTTTTAAAATAACCTTTATCAAAACGATAAAAAAAATTGGAGGACTATTATGCAACTTTAATTTTTTGTTCGGTAACCTTGGACATTTTATTCTGGTTGTAATACATTGGTTCATTTGCATTTGCAAGTGGATGTATGCATCCTGTGGATATTAAAAATTATGAGCATGAAATTCAGGGGAACCAATAAATCAGATCAGGACTGTAAGTCATTTTGACAACTCTCAAAGCCTCTTATCGCCGTAGATAATGGTACTGTAAAAAAAAGACAGTAATATAGGTTTAGACAAAGCAGAGAAAAAATAAAGCTGTAAAAGGTTTGTGGTTGTTGCAACTAGCTTCACTTTACATGCTGCAGCACTTATTTGTCTGTGAGACACTGTGCTCTGCAACAACATTTATTTTTGGCCATAATATACTGTATTACCAACTTTCAGCTTATATATCTACAAAAGGGCCTTTTTTACTCACCCAGTGCAGATCGAGATAAATAAAGGTTTGTTGCAGTTTTTGCAAAACTTGGATACATGCTTATAGTCATTAAAGGATATTTGAGATCACTTAAAACTATTCATTGAGACGAAGATTAAGATTAGGATGCATTTATTAGTCCCAAACACATGCACAGACATGCAAAGGCACACTCATGCAGGTAGGGAAATTAAACCTCTGCTTTTCACCCATCTGGTGCAGGACACACAGAGCAGTGAGCGACCATGTACAGCGCTCGGGGAGCAGATGTTGGGGGAGTAAGGTGCCTTGGATTTTTGGACAGATCAATCCAGGTTCGTCTTTTGTTGTCTCTCCGTGGAGTCGAACCAGAGACGAACCAGAGACCTTCGCTGCCCATAGTCCAAGTTTCTGCCACTAGACCACCGCCTCTCCTCTGACCCAACACAACAACTTTCCTTGTTTAAAAAGGTTTGTGATTGTCTATTATTTTAAAATTGTTTTATTTGTACCACCAGGTGGATTACTTTCTTAATGATTGAAAAGGTTATACATGGTTTTATTTCAATAATTAAGCAGAGCAGTAGCAATACCAATATCTATTATTTACTGAACTTAATTCATAATATTAATCGTGATGTAGTGTATACAAATAGATTTAGTCACTACTTCACCATTGTAGATAATTGTATAATTTGGGATAATTATACATAATTGTATATACAGTTTACAAAAGTAATGTAGTACCTCAATAAGATGAGGTACTCCCTTAACAAAGGGAAAAGGTGACAGTATGATGGCGGCAGCAAATAATGATGAATGAATAACTAACATTTCAAGGAAGGAGAACTCTTGTTATTATTATGTGAGACTGGACACTGTGAACGAAATTGCCCATGTTGGGATAAATAAAGTTTTCTAATCTAATCTAATCTCTTGAAACTGGTACACTCAAGTGGTACGGTATGCTGAACAGTACCACCCCATGCTGTCTCATCTTCACCTAAAGGATCCTCCCTTTATCATCAGGCCCCCTGCTGAAAGCTTCTCTCACTCATATAAGATTTTTTTTTTTAAAGGAAAAGATAAAAATCTCTCTTGTAGTTTCATACTGCTGTTCTCCTCCTGGGCCTGGATCTCCTTTGCTGACACTTTAGTGCCTCTTCCCCAAGATGCCAATTGTATTTGCAAACACACCTATAAGAGCTACTTTCAGCAAGGAGCAATGGTCTAATTTTCTTTGTTGTGATCTAACAATTTGTTGTGTGCCTCAAGGAACCATCTGTCCTCTGGCTTTGATTTAATGTGGACTCTTAAGATTGAAGTAGCTGCTGATGGAAATTACACACAACATAAAATTGTTGCGGTATACCCATGGACAAAAGGGCACATTATATATACTAACACATGTACTGTATAACTAAATACAAATGATGAGTGTCCCTAGTCTGGACTCACCCCAGTTCCTAAAGTCACCCCAGTGCTTAAAGTCTTAAAAAATTGATGGATGGTTAAAATGTCTTCACAATATTAAGACTTGGTGTCCAGACCCATTCTCCTTTTGCATAATTTATTGTGCTATTGATTACAATTTTATTGGATTTGCCAACCAGTGTACACTCAATAAGCCAGAATGTTTTTCCTGTATTCTGTTGTTTGCAAAGACTTTTACTATGTATCAGCCCCTCTAGCATCAATTATAGTTTCCAGGTTTCTTGGGTAAGTTTCTACAAACTTTGCACACGTGGATTTGGGCAGTTTGTCTTTATATTCTTGACAGATCCTCTCAAGTTCCACCAGTCTGGAAGGGAGGCATCTGTGAACTGTCAGTCTCTCCACAGATATTCTATGCAGCTAGGCTTTGACATTTCCCCTCATGGACAGACGGAGTCCCGAAGCTACTCCAGCTTTTCTTGGCTGTATGCTTTGGGGTGTTGTTTTCCAAGGTGTACTGTTGATCTCTCTGTTTTTGGCTTCATTAATCTTTCCCTCACTTCTGACCCGTCACCTTCTTCCTGCCAATGGGAAGTTCCCCCAAAGCATGATGCTCTGACTGCCAAAACCTGAATGCAGCAATGCCTAGGATGTCCAAGCGAGGCAGTACCTGCTGTTTGCCTGACATACACTACTGTGAACGATCCTGTGGCCAGGATCTTTCTGACTCAACTCAGATTGAAAAGATGGCTATATAAAAGAAGTGTAAAGGTGGCTCCAAATTCTATCAATAACACACACACGGAGCACAGCTTCAGAAATTAGGTATTCACTTGATCTGTCCAACATCACATAATGTTATTTATATATTTTTAAATATAAAATATATATATATAAAAAAAGTGCTTATTTAAAAAAAAAAAGCAATTTCACCAATTTAGAATTAAACCCATAACACAGAAGTGTGCATAGAATAAGGTCTGAATATTTTCTGAAACCAGAGTTTATCCTGTATCATCTGTAGATACAGGATAAACATACCCATATATGGTTTTCTATGGGTATGTTTGTTCATGTGTTCTAATGTGTACATATTTAAGGTTTTACAGAAAGTATTAAAATAAGAAGTGTAATCAACCAAAAAGCATTAACAAGATAAATAATACTCTATATGAGGCAGTATAACCAAAAACACTGGTATATGTTTCAGCTGTATCCTACAAACCTGAACTGTGTCAGAAAATAGTCTCTTAAATGACCTCCCAGCTCTCTATTTATTCCTTCTGCTCTCTCCATCTGCTCATTGTTCCATTGATGCCACCCAATTAATCTCATCTCACACCCTCTCTCCTTCCGTCTTTCTATTTTGAACACTTAAAAAGGCATTTGTTTTGCTGATGGGGACGCAGACTGGCAGGACTTTTATCTGAAATGCAGCTATAAATAACTAGTTGGAAGGACGAAGGAGAAGAGATGGATAGGGAAGAGAGAGAAAGAAGGACAGGGATGGAGAGGGAGTTAAAATAGAGTGGAGGGCTGTGCAAATATTTAGTAAGCAGAGAGCATTTGGTTAGAAGGAAATCAAAGACAAATCGAAGGCCGGTGCAGGACAAAGTGTGGAGTGCAGCTGAATCCAAAGCAGGCAAGAGGACAGAAGGCCTTGTTTTAAAATGTCTTTAGAAAAACAAAAACAACACATCTCATCACTAAAACACGACCTCTGAAACATTGTTCATTTGTATTTCAGAATTACTGTGATGAATTGACTTGTGGGAGCTCTATTTAATTCCACTGCTCTTTAGATCAAAGAAGTTGCCATTTAAACCACCGATACCATTGGAATCTATTCGCCTTGTTCTGGTGCACAGTGGTAGAAAGATGTCTGGTTTTACTGCCTCAGGGATTCAAACCAGAAGGCATCTTGGGACAGTCCTATAACCTTTGAAATCATTCTTCTTTCTCATCAACCTGACCTTTCCACTCTTCATCCCTCATCCCTCCATCTTCCTCTTTCCTCCATATGCTGAAGATGTGATTTTGAATGTTTCTGTTGGAGTTCCACAATAATGACAGGGCCGAGTACAGGATTAAAATGGTTGGGCTTAAAATGAGAAGGAAATTGAGAAAAGGGAGGGAATAAAGAGTGAAGCGATAGCTTCTGTGATTACAGGTCATTTCTAGATGAGGATGACCATAAAGAGTTAAGCCTGACCAGACTTACAATGATTATATAGAGAGTAGACATGAAAGTAGGGTTCTAATGCATGTGTGTGAGTCGTTTGAAGCTCTTAGTCAACATCTTACTATTTCTGACAGAGCAAGCACTCAAACACTCTAAGATATGCACAAACATACACACACTCAGCCCAATCAGTATGCACAGACAGCCTTGACCCTTTTGGCTATCTTATCTTCATCTCTGGGGCCAGATAATCCACATAGGTCCTTCAAAACACACACCATACACCAAATACTGCACACACACACGCATGCATGCACACACACACACACGCACGCACGCACGCACGCACGCACGCACGCACGCACACACACAAAGACCATGTGTCCATGGTGGCTATGTCCTAGCACATGCTGTAATGGTTTTTATTACAGGGCCACCTTATCAGTTGTCATGTCCCTAGACTAAAGAACACCCTCACCTTAGCTGTCCCTGTTGGTGCTCTAGTAAACTGGATGCAATCACTTCTTTATTATCTAAAATGTCACAGATTCTGATTGCAAGTCATTCTAAAATTGTTGTATCGTATTGTATTCTGCAGCCAAGGACAGTGTCATGGACCTCAGCGATTATATAAACGTATGTCTTATTTATTCTTTAGCTAATATCTTATGGTTTTATTAATTAGAAGATTGAATCAATCTATTGCTTGAAAAAAATGGGTTGTAATGTAAAATTGGTAAAGATGAATCAATCACATTTGATTTGTATATCCCATATTAACAATAAGGTGCGACTTCCACTTCCGTTGATCCTTTCTACAGCGAGAAAAATAAACATAGAAACCTGAGAGAGCTGCATGTGAGGAAACCCTCTCCCAGGACCAAAAGTGCAATAGGTGTTGCATGTATAGATAATAATTATTTTCTGCTGAATTGAGAGTCAACTGCTTTGTTAAGCCTGGAAACTCATACTGAAAAGTTACCACATCATTGTGGCGACTGCTGGTAATGAAGACATCCATGAGCATGAGAATTTGTCAACATGTAAAGTAATTTCACAATAATTAAATGAGTAAATCCTGCATGTGTCATTTCGTGGAAAAAACACATTTACAGTTCTGAAAGCTAAACAGATTTGCCTAAGCCATTTAAGTATGCATTTTCAGTTATTAGGTTTCCAATTCAATTTTGTGTTCAGCTGAATACTATAGTTAGTATAATCTCATCAAAATGGAAATGTTACATGACAAATTCATATGATGCTTACAAATGAAGCAAATGTTCATGAGAGCTGAGAGAACGTGGATATGCAAGAAATCCATGATTCTCATGACATCAGATTCCTAAAACTAGGGTAATAACATTGCAAACGGTGTTTGTATGGAGCTGTGTCCTACATATGCAGGCCCTGGGCCGGCACACACAGTGATGGCTCCTGAACTGAGGCATGGTACTGGAAAGATTAGTTGGAGGGGGGTTCAGGGACCTACTTGATCGAATTCCAAGGGAACCCCTGCCAAGTAAGGATTAGTTTAATTTCAGCAATATCTCATTCACTTAGTAGACATTACAGACTTTTAAATTAAGAACTTACATTAACTTCTTATGTGTTTAGGCCAAAATGATTACGAGACACCTCACCAACAAACACAACCCCATTTGAAGACTTGTGAGAGAAAGTATTGAGGAAGGCTTAGGTGTGAGTGTGTGCATATTTTTCCTACCTTCCAGTGGTGTTGCGAAGGACCACCAGGGCATCAGGGAAGCCATCCAGGTTGTAGTCCCCAAGGTGCAGGGCCAGGGGTTGGCGGGGGCTCCCTGTCACAAAGCTCCAAACTGTTTCCCTCTGCTGGAAATCTGACAGTATCGGTACCCACTGTAACAACATCCGCAAGACAATAATGACACTGATCAGAATTCACCTGTACAACACAATAATAGTGACAGTAGATGATGACAACCAAAATTGAGAACTTCTAGAACCCTTCTAGTCAGCATAGGACAGCGAAAGCATTGTCGGCTTCCGATTGGTTAGTAAAGATAAGCACATCAGAGTAAGCCTGTCAGAGACAGAGTCCGCTTTTTTCTGCCTGAAAACAATGGTCTGTATGTGTAAAAACAACCATGTGCCACTACCTGGGTGGTGAGGTAGTGATGGTAGTTCAGCACCCTCATCGAAAGGGCGCTTCGTCCCCGTCAGGGGTCAAGCATATTATCTGTAGTCAAATAATAATTTGACTCAAATTCTACCCTCTATTGTTTATTTAACAGCACTTACACAGTACACTGAATGCAAACTGAGACACCAATAATTATTTGAACTTTTAAAGCTTTTACTTGAGAAGTAAAATAAATATTATTTGCTGAAATTTACTGGTAGATCATTAAATCAGCAACTCCTCTCTTTAGTGTTCTTTCCTGGCTGTGTTTGAGACAGGTGCCCTGTCCTGAAGAAGCCCTCACACTAATTTCAACAAACACAAATACAGCATCTTCCCTCAT
This sequence comes from Platichthys flesus, assembly GCF_949316205.1. Classification (NCBI taxonomy): domain Eukaryota; kingdom Metazoa; phylum Chordata; class Actinopteri; order Pleuronectiformes; family Pleuronectidae; genus Platichthys; species Platichthys flesus. The sequence goes on along the minus strand of NC_084945.1, from coordinate 25,741,892 downwards.
CATCACAATTTAAGGGTTGAGGTAATAGGGCCCTTAAGGGGGTTCTTGTTCTAATGCTACAACTGACTGATGTTTACAGAGGGAAGTAGTCAAGGTGAGGAGGTACACGTAGTAAACTCCATAAAAACAAACAGCACGCTGGAGACAGTGCTGTAAAATACCTCACTGAGACCATTATCACCTCTCACTTAATATGAACGCTATTTCACCAAGCAGCTGGATCATTTCTCAAACACACTACAGGTTTAAGCTTTACCTCTCATTATTTATGTCACAACACCTTTCTCCACCACTGTGTCTTTTGCAATGTAACAGAAATAAGCTATTCGTTTTCGTTTTGCATTTTACTGCCCATATTTTTTTTCTGTGAATTTTAATAGAGTTCCAACCATCGACGGCTATGCTAGTCCCCTTGCTTTCATTAGTGCCAATTCAATGAGTTGTTATCCAACTCCTGTGAATTACGTACTGGAAAATACAAGAGAGGGACATGTTACCAGGAGAGAGACAGAGATAGAAGGACCATTATCATTGCTAATTCACACAGCAACCAATCATAAGTAGCAATTCTGAGGAAGCGTGTCTCACCATATGGTACAGTACAGTCAGTTTGGTCCATTAATTGTTTCTCAATAGTCTAACAGAGTCTACTTAAACTCCAGCCCTTGGCACATACCAGTGTGTTGGGCTGTGTAGGAAATTAATGCCTTCTTCACTCACTGCTCATCAAATAATAGCCACTTAATTGTTAACTTTAGAATGAGAATTTAATTGTATCTCAGGCGCTCAATAGTCACCATTTTACGGTTTTATTTTAGGTTTAGTAAGGCGAGCTATAGAATACAACATATGGCCTCGTGAACTTTTCAGCAATGTTTTACTCCATTGTGGACACGAATGGTATTGCAACTTCATGAGCCAAGTTAGTAAATTAATGTAACTTAACCTTCTCACAATGGCATTCAATACAATATCACAGCAAAGAGATCACTGACTACTTGTTACAACAAATACCAGAAGGGGTTTATCACTGTGGATGTGTGTTGGAATATTTGGTTGCAACAGTTTGACTGATAAACATACACTACCAAACTAGTCAATGTAATGTTCTCTGATGTCATGGAGACACAACCATGTGTGTGTGTGTGTGTGTGTGTGTGTGTGTGTGTGTGTGTGTGTGTTTGTGTGTGTTGTATGTGTATCTTTGAGGGTCGTTTGATCAGATGCTGGAGATTTAATGTGTTCATGAATGTTAAACAGTGAGAGCAGGTGCAGGGGGGAGTCGCCAGAGGGAACTCACCAGAACTGCCACTAATAGCTCTTAATAGGACCAGCATGTCTGAGAAAGACAACCACAGTCTATATCAATTATTTTGACAATTATCACACAAATCGTGATGTCACACATGTAGGTTACCTCCGAAGCAGCTGTGCAAACTTTATGACCACAGGCCCTGATGTAGATATAAATGTGGCAGTAATGGTATTGAGGCTCCAGCAAATCGCCAAACCTCAGATTCAGGAGGAGTAATGCAGGTTCCATCCTGAGAGTGGTGAGGGGATCAAGGGAGTTTGACCATTCTGTCCTAATTACAAATAAATAATTCAATAATTTGTGGAGTTAAAGAATGGCTGTGGTACCTAGGACACCCTATAAAGTGAGCAGGAGTAGAGTTGCTGCTCCTTCACATCACAGGTTTAAGTTGGTCTGGAATCCCTGGTGCTTTTCAGAACTAATTTGAGGGGTTATACATCCCATCTGGTCTGGAAATGCCTCAGAAGAATGTCTGGAATTCCCTTCTAAGGTTGCTATTTCTAAGCCCCAACTTCCGAGATTCATATAACCTTTTAATGAATCAACACAATATGGAATTTTGGTCCGACACAGCCACCAAGAAGGTTTTACTGAGACATTGTAATTATTACACAAGTAATACAAAATGTTGTACTTAGAATCAGAGGAAAATAATTAAAAACATGATATGCTGTACCATCCAAGGTTTCTTCAGAAATATATTGATTCATATCAGATTTCTTTATTTTATACCCAAGCTATTTCCAGACATTAAACCTATTTCGCTTTTAGCATGCACAACACACTTTCAGCTGTTATTTTAAATGGCAGTCCAATTTAATTTACATAAACCTAAGCCCAAACCATCCTTTTTCTTTATGCATTATAAAGAAGGGGTGTAGTTAAGCTCCATAGGTTTGGAGAGGGAGTGACTTGAACTGATTGGGGTAAGTTGAAACATGAATATGCACCTCTACATACAGATGGTGTAATATAAACAGTGGCAAACCAAGACCAAGGTTTGAATCTTTTTTTAAGGTTTTGAATGAACTCAGAACTTGAATGATACACTAGAGAGTCAAGCTGTCATTTAATGACTGTTGAGTGATGTGGAAATGCAGTTTTAGAGGAAGACTGTCTGCCATATGGGCATTAGGCTATAATATAAGGATTTGATTAATCCAATCCTGTGTGGATAGGAGTACTGGAAATGACCACTATGCAGTGGCTGGCAGAGAGAAGTGAGGACACCCGAGTGGCTGTTGCAGGCAATTTTGTAGCCAGCAATCCCAATGCTACACATGGGCACACATAAACATTTCCATTTGCACACACTGACATGGGAGGAACCATTATTACACAGTTAAAAAAAGGTTCCAGGGAGAAATTAGTTAATCTCAGTTATTTATAGTCCATAGTGAGGTTCCATTAACTACATTAACTCTGAAAGGGGTAAACAGTGTGGCAGCAAGCTTTGCTGGCCATAGAAATAACCATGACAATCAAGACACGCTAGCTTGAAGAACTGCAGATATATGTTGATCTCATAAATACCAACTATTCAATAGTTGTCATTTAAGCTGATATTTTCACAAAGCAGGTGGCCATGTTTTCACAAATCAGCAACCTCTTCAATTTCTTTGCTCTTCAGTCCACAAGGCACATCAATTCACTGGCGAGTACATTGCGATATGCTGGCGACCTGTCAGGGATGTACCCTGTCTCACGCCCTGCAGCGCCACCCTTGACCCTTATATGGATAAGCAGTGTAGATGATGGATGGATGGATGGATGGAAAAAAGAAATGACCATGTAGATCAAAGAAACTGATACAGAGACACAATGATACCCAAACTATATGTGAACATACGCATTTGTATACAAACATACAATTGAGAGACGCTTCGTCAGGCAGGTAAAGAAGATTAAAGGAATAGCTCACCCCAATATGATAATTCACTTAATGTCTGCTATGCTGATGGAAGGGAGGGTGAGTGTTTGAGTCCACAAAACACTTCTGGAGTTTCAGGGGTAAACAGTGTGGCAGCAAGCTAGCAGCTGCTTCCAATGCAACTGAAAATATTAGTGAGCTGTATTTTCAGGCTCGTGTGGTGCCATTCAAATATCTGCAAGCCCCGAAATTCCTATTTGACTGGAAACAATGTTTTACACTCTGTTTGAAGCCGACCAGAATGTTGACCAGAAGATTTTAAAAAGCTTCAAAACATGTTGTAAATGAACTTGTTTAGAGTTGAATATGAATGTTGGGGCTTGCGGACATTTGGATGACAGCACAGGGGCAGTAGAATGGAATAATATGTTTTTTGCTGTTGCTTTTTTTACGTCTGAAGATAGCTCACTAATATCTTTAGTTGTATTTGATTTGGCTGGTATAATGTTTACCCCTGAGACTCTAGCAGTGTTTTGTGGACTCAAACACTACATCCACCCCTCCATCGGCATAGGAGTGGGTAGATAATGAGTGAATTATCATTTTTGGATGAACTATTCCATTAAGCTTCATACTTTAGTGTTCTCTGTCTTACGGTAATTGATGCATTATATTGTTTCCTGGCAAAAATGCTTGATTGTCTCTCTCAGATATTACCTCATGACAATTATAGGTGATGATCATGTTGTGCGAACATATGGCAGAACTAAAGCAGATGATTGAAGACTTAATTGTGGGTAATTAGCAGGTCACAGCAGCAAATTGGAGGTCACAAGATCAGTCTTTCTCAACCGAGCATAGGAGGGAAGTAATAATGTAGAGCACTTTTCCCTCCAGCAAAATGAGCGTGTTGACCCTGTTTTGTTTTTATTGCTCAGCGGTGTTGTGTGGGGACTTTGGGGCTGGGGGAATTATAAGGGCTTCGTGAGGATATGAAAGGTTTCTAATCTGATCAAATCATTTTTTATTTGTGAAGCTGCAATGAATAGCCAACCTGACACAGGACCTCCTTAAATAAGTCATGAAGCAATGACTCCCTCCCCCGTGGCTGCAGAAGATTTGACATTTAATCACTAGATATAGCAGATTATTTCAATAATGTCAAGTGTGTCTCTTTGCAGATTAATCTGTGGCCCAACGTCCTCCTCGTCAAACTGAGTGCTCCTAAGTCTAAATAATTCAATACCAACGTTCGTTGGTTCAAATGTCAACATATTAACATTTTGAGAAACGAGTATGAGTGTGTGTGTTTATGTGTGTTAGTGCAGAGATCCACAGGACCTAGTTAATGGGGATGAAGACAATGATGTGATTTGCACTTGCGAGGTAATCTGATACCTTTAATGGTCGTGAGGAGAAAGATCCTGCATACAAATGGGTCTTTATCAAACAGCAGGAGAACACAGTTTTGCAGGCAGCTCATTGTGGCCCGTGCTCGCATGCAGAAGAAACACACACAAACCATGGAACCCTGCATATAGAAGCACACATAAAAACCAGGAGGGGCACAAACACAGAAACCCTCCCAGACAAACATAAAATCCCTTTCCTGGCTTTACTGACGACTAAAGTGAAAAAGAGACGGCATGCTCAGAGATTCCCATTGATTCAACTTGCTGGAGAGAAATCGCGCTTCATTAGGCCAAGAAATTAAAATGCAGGCGGCCTGTGGTGGAGGTGGGAGGTGGGAGCTGCATTTACGGTGCAATGTGGGAAGGTGCTGTAACATCAGCAGACAACACGGCTGTCCAAGGCAATAAAATAAAGGCAATAAAACAGGCATATAATGAAGCAATGGCTTTTATGATCCCAGTGATATAATGACTGTAATGCTCATCACATTAGAACTGGCACTGAAAGACAGCATGGGCCTGAACCAACGAGTGCGTGGGAAGAGCACACGACTGCTTCTCAGCAAAGCAGAGGTTCAGCTATAATCTTGCTATAAACTTGGCAACCGAATAATATTAGCTTTCATTATGGGTCTATATGTATGTAATGATAGTTTCTTGGGGGATGCAGCATCTGAAATATTTGACAGTAAATTATGGTTTGCAAGTCCGGAATTGGCTACACATTGGCTACACAGTTACTCAGTATTTATAGTAGGAGAATATATGCATGTATTCTGAAATATCAAGGCACAGGTAACAAATATTGAAATGTAATAAAAAAACTGCAACACGATCACCTACTAATTCCACAAATGTCTGTCTGTATCTGGAACATATATCTTATTATAGTTCATGTTATTGTCGCCACACTTTGCTTACTAACTTCCTCGGATAAACCACAGCAGCAGGTCAAACTGCAGGTCAAAATCGCAGCATATCACCATTGAACTTACACCACTCCGTCATGGAAACAGCATTCATAGATTTAGCAATTTATCTTCAAAATATATTGTTTTTGCTACAATGCCTTATATTTAGGTGAATTACAGAGCTTTAATTTTGAAAAGCTCTGAATTTGGGACTTGAGATCGTGTAGCTTGCTTAACAGACCTCTGAAACTGCTAACATGCAATGCACGAAAAAAATAACAGAAGTTGAGTCAGTCAGTCAAACTAATAAACATCCATAAAATATATTTAAACGTAAAACCCATAAATAGTAATAATGCAAACTCTGTTGTATTTTGTAAAAAAACATTGACTATAAAATCTTTATTGCAGTTAAACCAGGTACGATGCAAACAACGTTTTCTAACTTCACTCTGCACCATAGACTGTTTATAAAAAGTAGCTCCAGAGCTTTAGCACAGGAGAATCAAACAGCCTATTCCAAACAGGAAGATTTTTCAACAGGCACAGCACGCTTTAGTTAGACAGAGAAAATATGAACTGCTTTACGTGGATATCCATTCAAGATAACACTGTGTGAGTTTGACCCTAGCATACTTAAATGTAATTTTGAGACCACAAGATGGTTACAAGGGTTTCCACCATTTTGTTAAACTGAACTATCACTCAATGATTTCTCATCAAAATGTAACTATGCCCCTATTCGCTCACATTGTTGGACAGTTCCTTCAAATGGCACATCTGTTTCCCCAGTCCAGCTGTTTACGGTTTATCCCTCACATTAGATTTGTTGTAAAGCATGTGTCCAAATATTCAACAGCACATCATTTTTGAATCAAAAACTGTTCATCAAATCTGTGTTCCAATCTCATTTCATAAAACCCAGCTGGTTATTTAGATTAACTTTCCATCTGTATAAAATTATGGAGCATATACCAACTATCCAAACATGACACTGACATGTCCTTAACCACAAAACCCAGGATACAGACTATATTTTATTACCAGGTGGAAAGAGGGCTATAGTTTGTCCATCAAAACTAAAAAATACAGTTAAGAGCCAGTGATGGAGCGAGACCATATGTCTTCCTGTCAAATGGGCAGGATGGGGACGCTGATACCTGCTGTCAGTGTCACCTCTTTGGCCACTGACTGACCGGCTGACTGGGATGACTGGGAGGAAGCTGTCTGGCTCATACTGGCTGCCCTTGCACTGTCTGGGCAGCACCAGTAGGCATCTGGCTCAGCCTTTAAAAGGGGCGGTATGTGTGTTTTGCATGAGTGCATTGTCTGGGTTTTACCAAGAGAACAAATATGCCAAGAAATGTGCATAAAAAAACAACGTTAAGTGAAATTAAAAGATGCCAAGAGCAGAGTTGGTTAACTTAATATAATGAGTTTTGTTTGTTGAATGGAAGCGTAGCACGCATTATTAATGGAAATATCCTGCTTCTCCAACCTATTGATAAGAACATACAGTGATATTAAGGACATTAGTTTGTGTGTAATTACTTTCCTCCTGTCTTCAGGCACCACAAAATATGGTCAACATTAGCAAGTACAAAAGAACATTAACAACAACCTGGAAGCTAATCAATGCTTGTCTGTTTCTTCCTACAACAGAGGCAGGGGATCTGGCCTGGAGCCAAACAGTTGCCATTTTGGGTCACAAACTGCTGGATGTACCTTTCTGAAGTTACAGTCCAAGACCTTTGAATAGTTCTATATGTTCTATAATTAAATTATTACGGATGAAACCTCAACTGTCTTTACATTTTCCAACAAAGCAAAAAACATGCACTGACAAAGTCGATGTTGAAGGGACTTCACTGGTAGTAAATGTGCACATAAGGGCCGATCAAGTTCACTTGATTGGTAGTTCATTCCTGGCACAATTTCTAAACTTGACTATTCACTTTATTTTGGAATAAAGAAATGAACTACAGCAGCAGATGTTAGTGTAAGTTGTTTGAAAAAATTTGTCATAATTCTACTACTTATATACATAATGGTCAATAGATCATTCAGTTTAGGGAGATGTTCTATAGAGGGGCCTCTGTGTTAACTGTGGTAAGATTAGATACATTATTCTATTACATATTTTACTTTAACCCTTTGTGTTTTGTGCCTTTTTGTGTCTCCATTTACTGTCTGGTTCAGATCAATTCCTCGACCATGTCCAAACAGTATATTCCAATATTCTGCAATGTAAAAAAGGAAGACACCTGTTTATTTGGAACCAATGGTTTTATTTTATTTAAAATAATTTAAAGTGTGAATATGTGTAAATTTAATATAATTTAAATAATGAAGAATGGATAATGAATATGTTAGATAAGATTAGACAAAATCATTTTTAAAGCCTTCACAGCAAAGGTTTAAAATGCTGATACGTTGATACGTCTTTGCCCAGCTCTGCAACATAAATATTCCTGTACTGAACTGGAAAAGAGCCATGGACCTGACATATACACTCACAGGACACGTGCCCATACAAAATCATCGCTTAGTCTTATAGAAGTGTTCTCAGACAATCAGAGGTAATGCCCTGTGGCTGTATCCAGTTGCATTGCAGAACATAATAGCATAAAGAAGGGGGTCCAGTGGGTGTCTGTGTCAAAACAGAATGAGGCAGAGAGGTGTTGGGAGCCCCCTGCAGTTTCCTCCATTATGGTGAACTAAAGGGCCTGGAGCTGCTGCGAGGAGAGACACAGGCAGGGCTTTAGCTGAGACTGCAGGAAGGACGGAGTGAACTGCTGTTTGTAGATGAACTATTGACACACGCTACTTTCTACTCAGCGGGAACTCCATGCATACCCAAAGGCAGCTCGCCACTTCTTTGCCTCTATACTTATCATTTGCCTTATTCACTCTCCGCCCCTCTTTTCTGTATTTCCCGCCCTCATTCCGTCTGATGGGGTACTCCTCTCAAAGTGGCCATGGAGCAAAAACAGCAAGAGATGAGATTTGTTTGCCCTCTCTCAATTTCCTACCTTCCCTAATCTGCCTATCCTCTTTCTTCCTTCCTTTCTGTCTTTCCACTCTCCTACTTTTTCATTCCAATTTCTCTTTCTGCTGTTCTTCTATTTGCTCTATCTCTTACATTTCTCCTCCCTCCATTTCCTTTCCATTTTCTATATCCATGTTGGTGTGAAGATACCTCTCGGGAAGACATCTGCTGACTCGCTGCCACATTAACATTGCTGGGGAGCCGCTGTTATGGAGCCACACACGCATGCACTAGCGCACACACAAACACACACACACAAACACACACACACACACACACACAAACACACACACACAAATGACGTGATATCGTGTGTAATAACGGCTCAGAGTGTTTACACCACAGATAACGACAAATTGATTAGATCATTACTGTGATGCAGAGAAACAGAACAACTGCACATGTGTGTGTTGGTTTCTGTTGAAGGCGGTTGTCATTGTGATTGTATGCACACTGTTATCACCATTTCCATAAAAGCACGGCATCTTCGAGTGAGGCTGCTTTCCTTCTGACTCAGCCCACCCTTCCCTCTCCGCCTGTCTCCCTCTTCGACAGTGATGACTGTCTTTCAAACACATAGCCGCACAGAACACAACATGTGTTCAATTTATCCATCAGTGCCTGTAAGTCCTCCTCTCTCCACTTTCCCTCCCTCCCTTTCCTTCGACACACTTCTTCCTTCAATAATTTTTTTTGTAGATGACAGGCAAACAAAAGAAGGCATGTCCACAGGGAGTGTGTGTCTGTGTACCTCTGTGCATGTGTGTGTGTGTGTGTGTATCTTTTATGTGCACATCTGTGTGGGGGCGGACATGCAGATAAGCCTGTAATATTTCTATTTTGGATTGAAAGAGAACTGGATGCTAGTTCTTTGGTGGCAGAGGAAGGATAAAAAAGGACCAGGGTCTCCTGCCAACTGGTAGGATGCAACTGAAAAGAATCACATAAGATGGTTCTCTACGTGGGTGGTGGTGGTGTAGGAGATTGCAAGGGGAACTGCTAGAGAACCTGTCCACGCACATATGTGCATGTTAATCGTATGGGACTGTGTGTACATATCTATAACTTCCATCTTGCACAGCTCCGTAAACAAAATGACGCCTGCTGGATCAGCCCCCGATGTCTTTCTAAGCAAGAGACCCCTGCAGTGAGCAACACATTTAATGCCTTCCTGAAATAGATAGCCACTGGTGAGGTGGTATTTCTCAGAGGAGTTTGAAAAGGCGACTGTGGTGGAGGCTCGAACAAACACTGCCTGAATTGAACCTGCCATTGATCACAGACAAAACAGATCAGATCTCTAATATGAGTCAGTCTTTTGGAATGATTCAATTTATGGGTTGTTGAAAGACACTGACCAAAAACCTACTTGGATACATATTTGTAAGCAGTTGTTGACCGGACTAGTACACCTGCAACAATTATTTGCAAAATCAATCTAGATAATTTTCTTGATCAAAACAGAAATCTACAGATTGAGTCAGAAATTGAAATAGCTGTCAATTACATTTCTTTCAACTGACTAACTAATTAAAATACAATTTAACAGAACTGACATGTTGTTCTTTATAAATTAAACATATGTCAACAACTGGTTTTATTATACTTCTACAGAAGTGCAGAAAACTTATACCCCAACATTTTTTAAGAATGTAAAGAACTGAAAAAGCTATTTTGTATTATTGTACAATTTCAATACTTTGAGATGTAATTTCTTGCAGAGCTACAAATGAGGGAGCAAAACGAATTATTCATATTTGTGAGATACAGTATAAGGACTTCTTCCATTTATTTTTAGCTGAGGTATTGAATATCCTTTAGGAAGTGCTACATGTACAAAAGTTTGCATGTTCTCTCCGAGTCACTGTTGGTTTTCTCCAGCTTCCTCCAACAGTCCAAATACATGCAGATTGGGGTCAGGTTGATTGGAGACCCTTAATTGATTGTCATTGTAAATGTAAGAGTGAATGGTTGTTTGTCTTTGTATGTTGGCCCTGTGATGGACAAGTGCCCCGCCTCTGGCCCAATGTCCCTGTGGTCCTTGAAGGATAAGTGGTTTAGATAACAGATGTAAATATAATGAGCAATAAATGTAAATGAAGTTGAAACAAATAAATTATATCCATAGTTTGCAGTCTACCTCTGTCTCCTCTGATCATGAAATTATAACTGAAAGAAATTAAACTGAGCCGAGCATTGTTCAGAAGGGAGTGTTTTTAGCAGGAGGGGCAGAGAGAACAGAGGTGTTGTCTAGCATGGGATAAGAATAGCTCACAGAACAATGACAAATGAAAAGTGGTTTACTGGATAGATAATAAACTCAGGAGAGTGACTTGTATATGTGTGTATTAATTACCTCTTGTGAGCCTGACTTGGCCAGGTAGATGGCACTGCGCTTACAGTCTCCATCCAAACACACAGGGAGGAGGTGGTCCTGATAGCCATCACCATCTGCCAGAGAAAGGACAAAGAATTTGATTTTAAATCAACAATACTGAATTGTGCCAGTGGGAAGCCGCCTGAATTATTTTCAAAAAATGTTGTATTTTAATATTTTACTCGATCACAATACCTCAGAAAGAAAGTTGTAAGTGTTTTTTTTAATTTTTTAATTTTACCTTGTGTGACATGTATCACAGGAACACCTGCTTGTTTCCTACGAGCAAACACAGATCCAAGCAGCACTCATATCTTTGAAGCCTTTTATTAATGTCAGTTCACTTGAAGTATCATTTTCTTCATTGATTTCCTCGCTATTAATTATTATTATCGTAATTTATGCAGGCTTCATCGTCTAATGTATGGACAGGGACTGAGGCTCCCAAATCAAAAACAACAGCTCTTCAAAGAACACACCAGGTTCACAGCTTCACACACAGACGCAAGCACGCACCCACTCACGAGAGAAAATAAAGACATCTCAAACTAGTCCAAATTGCACACATTAGAGCCGCAATATAAATAAAATCCCTATCCCTATTTATGCAGCAGTGTGATAAAGATGGTGGGTAAGGTGACAACTGAAGATAATTTAATATATTTTGTTTACTGTTGGTCGGACTAAATGGGAAAACAATATTTAAAGGATTGTGAACATAAACATCAAATAAAGATGAACGTTTAAGACAATAAATATTCAGCAACTCAAGCTCCCATCAAGGGTAGGATGTGGTAGTAGTTCACCTGACAATCAAGACAAAGACCATCTTTGACAAAACAAATTATAATGTGTGATTTTTTGTTTTAGTGTGGTGCATGTGCCATCCACTAACATGAAGGAGGCAGTATTTATTTATTTACAAACAAAGTGGTGATCAAGAGCCTTTAGCTTCACTTTTGGGGAGCCATCATGTTACCAGTCTTTTTATTTTACATTCTATGATTGTGAGCAACATGTACTGCTTAATGTTATACTTTAGATCAAATCATATTTTATTTATTAAATAAATTATCGGTATAATCAATAATGATGATAATCAGTGGAGTCCTGAATGTTATGCTAAATATATAATCCATCAGTGCATCTTGAGTGAGGTTCTTCATTTTGATTACCTAAATGACATGAACCTTTGAATGTCACCTTTGAGATTTGGTGAGTTAATAAATACACTGCACACGCACTCAGGGGTTGGCATGTACATTGACACCAGACATAAAGAGGTGAAACTGCTTGCAGGCCTCTCGTCACACAGCAGATCTGAATCCGATTCAACAGTGCAAGTGCAACACTCCCAAACAGATGTTGTGCCATGTGGAAGGTGAGAGCTGAATGACACTGATGATAAATGACAGTACCAAGCAGGGGAGGAGGAGAAACTGAACGTGGCTGTCAGGGGCAACTATGCAAGATGCAGATGGGGGGGGGGGGGGGGGGGGGAATCATACTCATTAAAAAAAAAAGTTAAACAAAACAGTCAAGGTCCAAATGTTGATACATTGTTTTCAGATTTTAGCCAGTGTCTTATGCTTACTTGAATTACAGGTTAATGGAATGTGGGACGAGGAAATCAAATCACACACCCATTTTTTATTCTGTTTATTCTCGGGACAGTGTTGCATACACTTTAAACAGATGTTAAATATAATAACATGTCTTGTTTAGAGCAGATTTTGTGGGCTCCAATTAAAAAATATTAATCTTCTCCAACATATTTATTGGTTAATTGGTTAATTGGTTAAAATATAGATGACAATGTCGGATAACGTAATTACCATGTGATTTTCTTTAACTCGTTTAGTGTAGTACATCAGGGAAAGCAAGCAAATAACATTTTGGAAAACTGCCACCACTACATATTTTGTATCAAAAACATTTAATAATGTAATCAACGTGGTCCTTACTCAATTTTATTTCTATTGAAGAGCAGCAAATTGAAACATAAATCAATTTGCTTAGGACAGGGTTTGCGGACGACAGATATTAAACAGTCTTTGTTACAAAGTGAAGGTGAGGAGCCTTTTCAAGGCAGGGAGGGTCAAACTAAATGAAAAGATATTCAGAATTTGCAGCTTTGATTTTGAACATTCACTCTTTTACAAAGTCTCCTGACTTATGTGCAAGTGCCCTACTTTGATTCATTCCTAACTCTTTTGCTAACTCCCACTCTGCCTGCATTCTAAAGTGCACAACAGTCAACACAAATCTTCACAAAGGCTACAGGCCTGCTCTAAATGTCGACTGCCGATTATTCTGTACTGGCTAGGACCAAAACTGTGCTTTTTTCTAGACAAATCATTTAGATGAGGGCAATGAGAGCGAATGAGTTGCATCACTGTGGGTGTAATGGGAAAAAGCTGGGACTGAGTATGCAAGCTGTATTATGCAGCAGAAAGACACAGCAGTGTGTCGATATGAGGAACTGGAAGCAGAGGAACAAAGCAGCAGAGAGAGAGACAGAATTCAGAACTAAATCAGCCTAACTCAGGTTATCACTCACCATTCTGTCTCCCATGCTTTACTGTCAGTTCTGTTAAACAAAGTCAGGTCCCCTCCCTGTGTCCCCCCGGTCTTTTCCTCCATCACTACCCTTTTTCATTCATCTATTCATCTGTCTCTCTTTTTTTCCCGCTACGCTCTGCTTCATCTCCTCCTTTTTACACTCACTTCTCTGTCACTCCCTCTGTTCCTCCCTTCTCACTGTTAATGGCTGCGTTCTTGTCTCAGTAATTTCTCCTCCTCTTTATTCACACCCATTTTCTGCCTCCCGTCTTTCCTCCCTCCCTACCACTTTTCCTCTCTCCCTCCTGCTGACTGTGTATGGTGTGATGGATATTGGCTAAGAGAGCCATAGAGGGAGGGAACTGCAGGTAGGGTTGAAACGGAGAGGGCTTTGAAGAGAGGAAAGACCTGGGAGAGGACACAGGGAAAAAGGAAGAGAAAATAGCTAAAGGCAAGATAGGAAAGAGAGAAAGAGAGGGATGAAAAGAGAATACACTGTACGAATACACACTGGAATTCAGAGTATACAGCAGGGTGCCAAATACAATGCAAATTACAATATGCATGCAAATGCAAAATGGTGGGATGCTGTGCCTCATTATGAACCCTATGATCTCATAGAGCAGAGCTTTGTGCGTGTGCCACTGTCATGTGCACATTTTCTATAAGTGTGTGTGCTAAAGGCATAATAGACAGTGAGGAATGTGGGTCGTATGACATAGATCTTGAAACTCAAGACTGAGAGAACTATATATTTAACTTTTATATATAATTCAAATTAAGCAAGTTTCACAAGCTTATGAGTGAATCTTCCTTTAAGATTCTGCTCCAGGTTGACTCGATTGTATAATCTAATTTCCATTGAATCATGCTGTTGATTGCATATTCAGACTCAGCAGAAATCCAGACTCATCAGAACAGGCTGCATTTTTCACTCTTCTGCTGTTTTAGCTGATCCACCCAAGGCTTCTACATGTTGTTCTCTCTGAGATGAATTTCTTCTCATCACAGTTAAAGAGTGGTTATCTCAGTTACTGCAGCCTTTCCCCCCTCTCAACTCTCTCACCAACAAATTGATTCAGTCAACAGAACTCTCTGGGTGTGTTTTTTATTTTCCCTCCATTCTGATTTGTCTCAAGAAACTGTTGCGTGCGAAAATCCCAGGAGATCAGCAACTTCGGGAAAATGCAAACTAAAATTATTCTTGATTGGCTAATTGTATAATTGCATGAAAAACAGGTGTGCAGGTGTTGAGGACAGTTCTAAATGCCATTTTGTGGCTTTGAAGCTTCAGAGAGAATTCACTAGGACTGTGTTGGTGAATGGGTCTAATCAACTGGCCCCACTACAACTCCCTGACCTCCTTGACCTTTCCTGAAACCCAGTACGCCCCTGTCCGTTTCAAAATCTGTGGTATATTATAAAAATGTATAAAGGCAACATGATAAATCCTGAACTCCTCTTTAAATGCAGAACACATGTACAATGCCACCCTGGGATGTTTTAAATGACTTCAAAAATAAAGTGTTAATTAGTGCATAGATCACTGTGGGTGGATTCTTATAATTGATAGTACTATTTATGCATAATTACTGAGCAGTAGATATTAGACTAAGAAAGAGGGAGTTGTGGGTTTAACCTTTAATGAAGGACACTTTTGTGTCAGATGTGCGTTGGTCGTTTGCATATTCAGATGTGCAAATGAATATAGCTGAATTCAGAAAACGGTAAGCCTCGGAGACTCTGTAATTTGCATTTGGACTGGAATATTTTTAAATGCAAGATATATCACAAAATGCTGCTTGATTAGGAGATTTTATATTTTCCTTTGCCGCATTTAATCTGGTCTAGGGGGATGCCTTTAACAAAAATGCAGATGTATGCTGTAATGTGATGCTGCTTACAGAACTTGCTCGGCGTTTACTCATCAGGCAGCACTCCAGAACCTCTGGATTTTTTTAACAGGTAAACCCATTTCAAGGAGTGCGACACAGAGAGAGAAAGTGATGGAAAATGTCAAACTGGAAAAGCAGAATAGACGGGCTGAAAACTTGACAAGGCAGCCAAAAACAAAAAACTGTGGAAGGTATGCAGTGGTTACCAAGAGAATGAGGCAGACAGAAAAGAGGGAGAGGAGGAGAGGTTGGATGTAACACAATATAATAAGATGAGTGAAGGAAAGAATGCCCGAGGGGAGAGCAGAGAGAAAAAGGCCGTCCTGTTAACATGCTGACTTACCTGCACGCACACACATTTGCATGCAGACGCACACACACAGCATGATGACAGCCTTTCCAATTTTAAATATCACTTCCAAACCAATCCCGTCTCGCTGTCTGAAAATGTCCCTATCTTAGCGAACTGCTGGTCACAGAGCAGCCTCCCCCCATCCTACCTGCGGTGAAGCTCGCTGACACACTTCGTTGTGGGACTTTGTTGCGCTTTACCTAATGATGAATTATGCATCGGCCGCTGTCACTTTGAAAAATGCAATTACCTCAGTGATAAGGCAGATGGGCCTGTTTTGTCTGGCATATGCTGTGCATCTATTAAGAGTTTCGAGCTGGAAACAGCGGCACAAGCACACAAAGACAAGGAATGAGGACGGGTTACAGTATGAATCCATGAACATATCCATACGCATGTACACACACTGCAGGTCTGGCCAATGTTTGCTGCCCGCGGAAGATACACAAAAACATCACCTCACAAAAATATGTAAATATGAAACGAGCAAACATAGCACTCAGATCTAAATGATTTCTACCTGTTTGGTGTTTACGGTGTTTATTATTGAGAGCATGACTGCTCTGAGGTCAGTCCTGCAGTTGAGACATTAGTGTCAGTTTTTTATTATTACTATTATTTAGTCCAATTTCAAAGCATGGTATTCAACTGATTGCGAATGGTACTTATTAAGTGTCAAATCCCTTAATGTTCAGTTAAAAATCACACATTGACAGTTAACCTATGTTCAGCTTTAAAACTACATTAATGAAATTAAAAGATTCCTGCATTTATATCTACAAATTAGTTTTTCTGAGAATGAGATAAATGTTTTTAGCATTAACGCCAAACTTAAAAGTCACTGACCTTAACTACAAAGTCAAGATCTGCTGGTCACCGGGAAAAAAAACATCAGCACTGAGACCCTACAGCCCCTTAATCAAATCACATTTAAATTCACTAGATCCGGTGTATTATTTGGATCCCATAAGTAGTAATAGAAAAGAAAATGTATTCTCTGGCAAATCACTGATTCTATGAAGAAGATCTGAACAAAATTGAAAGGGTTCTCCCCTGACTCAAACTACCATTTTTCAGGCAAGTTTCATGTTAATCATTTCACTGTTTTTTGCATAATAATTAAGAGTGAAATAATAACCTTCTTCACGAAGGTTATAAATAAAGTTGTCAAAGGTTCTACTAAGTAAGTACACATACTGCAATTAACATTAAAATGCCACTCAAAGTTGATTTGACAGTTAACTGTATTTGCTATGTGAATGTAGAAAGAGAGAGAGGGCATCCGTATATTATCTGTACCATTTATCCTTTAGAGCTGGGGGCGAATAGATGAGTGGTGGATTAACACCATCAAAGATACAGTATATGAGAGTAAGATGGCACATAAGCCATTAGCTATGATGCTTCAGACACCAAATGCCAAACTTACAATGTGAAAAGATACTACACATAGCATTACATGCAAAGACATGCTTGGGCAGGTGGTCTGACTTCTCCCAGCAATTCAATGACCTCTCTGCTGATGGAAATGCCAGGATATGTGTCACTACACAATCTTAACACAAACTCAGTATTTATGACTCTAACAGAAGACAATACCAGATTCTGAGACAGCTGTAATCATTACAAACTGAACAAAGCGAGAGGCAGGAATAACTGAACATAGCTACATATGGAATTAAATATATATAATGCAATTATGACTTCTTTGAAAGATTTAAATACACAGTTCTTTGTGAATCCAAGAGTGACTGAAGTTTAGTAAATGAGCTCTCCAACAGATCCTCGATAAAGCTCAACACAACAGAAAGGAGGCAGAGGTGCAGCCTCACAGCACTGCAACTAGCCAGCAGAAATATGAACACAACACAACCGGAATGACACTCAGCAGCCACTGTTGGTAGGCATCGATTTCCTTTCTAATGTATGGTTTAGAATCATTATTGCAGCGGTTATTATTGCATATTATAATATATATATTATTTCAAATCCAAATATATACATTGGAATTTGATGACAGATACAGGGAAGATTGCAGTGGGAGACAGCGAGAGAAAGGTAAAGGTAGAAGGATAGAGGGAGAATTAACACTGATGTGTGATGGAACTAATTCCCTTTCTAGATCAGACAGGGATGCGATGCTGCTCTCTGCACCGCCTCCTCCTCTCCTCACCCTCCTCTTTTCCTTAATTCCTTCATTATCCTCCCTGCCATCTTCACCTCCCCACTTTCCAGATCATCCAACTGAGCATATACTCTATATTTGTATCCTCTTTACTTTCTCGGCTCATATCATCTTTGAAGTATGCTGTTCCCATTTCACTCTTTCATTTGTCTCACTTTTTCTCTTCTCTTTCGTTCAGCCTCCCTGTGGTCATTGATTCAAGGGAAAGCCAAGATGTGCTCTTTAGTTAGCCTGGAGAGAAGCTGGTCATCATAAGGTGGCATCACACAGAGATACAAACACTGACTGATAATAACACCAACAGAACTTCAGTGGTGGACAGGCACCTGCTGTTACAGTGGGTAGGAGGTAAAATAGGGATAGATGCAAAAAACAATAGCACCTGAGCAACCTAACAAACAGTAATATAAACATACATATTACATTAACTACACAACAGTTAATGCAACTTTAACAGATTGGATAGCTGGACCTAGGATAAATGATAACTAGCTATAATATGGGACAACAATATCCCATATTATAGTCAAATCGAGCCAAACCGATCAAATTATGTTGTTTTTTCCCAGTCTGAGTTTACACATATGTTCGTTGACACTGTATGTGTGTGTGTGCGTGTGCGTGTTTGCATATTGAGAGAGAGAGAAGGAGAGAGATAGAGTTGAGCAGCGAAGTTAGTTTGTGGGTATGTGGCACTGTTCACTTTGCCACCAGTTCTGGGACTATCATATAGAGGCTACAAATTTATTTTACACTAATCAACTGCTCATAGTGATGAATTTGGCTGGGACAGACATGATCACTATAAGTGGTTTCCACTCTACTAGAATTTTGACAGAAGGCGGAGGCGGCACAAAATTTGACAGAGGCAGCCGCCTCGCACTTCTCTGTGCAGGGAAAACCTGTAGCACTATATTTGTCTCTATATTTCATAGTAAATTTGTTTTAGATGATATTAAAATTAAGAGAAAAATTACTAAATGACCAACTCGATAATTCAACAGCACACTGTCTATAGTTTTATAGAATATTTAACTAAAAAAAACAGTCTTTTCTATAAATAGATTTTATTCAAGCTCTTTTAAACTCAGTCAATATATGTAACATGGCCAATGATTGGTTTAGACTTGAATTCTTGACTTTTGCCTACCTCAAAATCTTGAATATATAGAGAATATGAATATGTGATATACTGAGATATCACTTCAGAGTTCACATGTTTTTGTTTTACATCTACAACAGATTATAAAGGAAAGAACAAAAGATGCTTCAGGCTGTAATACATCCACCATGGACAAGTGGCATTTTAAATATTGAAAGAATTTTTACACAAGAGTTCGAATGTTTTTTCCAATTATGTTGTCAGACTCAATGTCCTCTGACTCATACTGAGTCTTCCATTGAGCCCAATTTATATGATAAGAAATCCTAACTCCACTGTCGTTAACACAGAGTATCTCTCTGTTTTAGCCTGACAGTATGGGAGAGACAAAAAATAAAAAAGCAGAGAGATGAATGTGGTTCAAATTCAAATCTTATATTATTTGATTAGGTAAATTTGAGGAAATCTGGCCTCAATCGCAAACATTGATTCAATTATTGCTTATAACCCCCATATTATGAACTCTTTACTATCAACTCTTTACTATCAAATTACTAGAGTAGGAAGGCTCTGGTGAATATTTATTATTTTAGAGGAGAGAGGAGTGACCTCCTCCCTTTTTAGAGCCTCGCTTCTCTCAAGTTATTTTCCAACAATGTAATTAAGTATAAAGATCCATGTGACACCTAAAGCTGTTTAGATGAATAAAAGAAGGAGGAACAAGCGTGAAAAGCGAGTAAGCTGTGGATAGAAAGCAAACAGCAGATCAAGAGAAATAAAGATTGATAGCGACAGGCGAGGAGGGCTTCAATAAAGCAGACAAAATGGGACCAACAATTAGATTTTTCATCCGGCAAGACATCTCTCTCTTAGAATTTGGCAGATTATGATAAGCGTGACCCTCAAAGGATCCAATCCCAAACTAACGAGGGCAACGTCTTGAAGTGACATTTCAGAGCCCGGGGAGAAAAAAAAGAGGAAAAGATTAAAGAAATGAAAGTTTTTGTTGAGATAAGCTTAAGCTTTAGATTTAAACAAAAAAAGATCAACGCCCGAGGGATGATGACTTTAATACATACATGTTTCCAAAGCAAGTTGCAAAATAGGCAGGAAGTCACACAGATTCCCTCATGACACACACACACACACACAAAGGTCATTTCCCCTCCGGCTGATCCATTATTGGCAGTTTGGGAAGGGGAAGTTTGTTCACTAAATATTTGATGGACACCCTTAGCTGCAGTGAGATTAACAGATTAATCTTGCAAATAGAGATGTGTGTATCATTGCAAAGCTCTGTGTGCATTTGTGTATGTTCATGTTGACAGGAGTCACAAAAGTTAATTATAAATGCACCCAACATAGCACAGCTGAGGACAGCACAAAGCCTAAACTTACTGTAAAGGGTCTTTATGTTATTAGAAAAAGTGCTATTGTTCTCATAAAAATAACCACAAGTATTCATGTGATCTCAGTTGATTAAGTTTTTATTGTCTTGTAGGACAAATCCAATCATATATTGTGATGGATTTGGGTTTGTTTGTTAAACATCAATACAGCAGAGTCAAGCTGACTAATCCAAGGAAAAGAGATGGAACATGAGTGGAGGTACTGTGGTATCTCCCACTTTAGACATTCAATAAAATGTCCATTGTTTTTGGACAAGCTATCTTTCCTCTCTTAAAAATCAATGCTGCAAAAAAGAAGTCCAGTAACACCAGAATTAAAAACACTGACATTTTGTGGGCAAAAATAACTACCTTGGTCGGAACCGTTGCCATCACTGGCTTGGCTTGTAGGGGTGAAGAAACTCTGTCGATGTCAGTTTTGGTGAACTTTGACACGAGAATTTTCTCCTTTGACCAACAGAAAACATTTGTGACCTTGTGTTGGTGACCTCGCTGTTTAGATTTGAGGAAAGCTGGAAACATGAGACATGCCCCAGCTTGTTAGCTGTACTGCACACTCTGCTGTCTCACTATAAACTGACTCACACAGAGACATGGTTAGCAGTCAGTTGCAGACAAGAGTCAGCGGTCCAAATGCAGTCTGTTGATAGGTTGCTAACTGAGAGCTAGCAGGTGTCAGCAACACAAGTTTGCCAACCAGCCACAAAATTTAGAAAAAGCCATATTTTTCAAAAATCAATTTCACAGTGCAAATCTGTGTCAATTAGCCTTTAGCTGGTCTGTTTCAACCCATAAATTGTATGTACAAATATTGACGACATGAGCGCTCCCAAAAAGCTCAGTATCATGTGCTCAGAATTTCACACTTAGAGTTATTTACATCTACAATGGGAGGTCTCCTACCCTTGGTCCCCTGACCAGCTGCTCGTGGACATACAGCACATTGTCTATTTTAGAAGCAGAAGCTAAGAAAGAGAGGACTGTTACTTATTATTTTTTTCTCATTCAACCCTGTACTAAATCCAGGCTGTTGTATACCATTATGTTGTTTATCAGAGAGGGATCTAACTTGAAAAACAAGAATATGAAGGCCCCTCCTCTGGCTGAGGAGTTTGCTCATACAAGAGCGACCAGTGGCCACTTTGTGGGGCACAGGCTGCAGCTTGGAGATTACAGAGCCTGCAGAGATTTGCTGAGGATAAATGTAAAGCTGAGCAAAACAATGAATACTACTGGCCAAGATTGTTTTAGGGGATAAGATGTTCAGAAAACTGTGGCTATATGTGGGATTGGGTGTGTATATCAGAGTGTGTGTCTGTGTGTCCATGAATAAGATTAGCCTTTATGGTAAGGGCCGAGCATGTGTGGTGTGTGTGTGGAAAAAGAAAGTTCTGTGATGAGAGAGCTGTAGGGAAAATTCCAAAACCCAAAACTTTGCAGCTTAAAATGAGAAGTGCTTGGATCCCACACATATACACTCATATGAAGTGTCTTACTGTAAGTGTGTTAAAAGTGTTTTGGAGATTTTACATTCTGTCTGATAACAAACCAAATCCCCACAGTACAAACCACTGATGTAGGTTTATAGGTTCTGTGTCTCTCTCGTAACCACACAAATCAAACATACTGGGACTGTAAAAATGAAAAATCTCTCTCTTGCTCACCGAAGTCGACAAAGGAGGACTGTCCAACATTGTTAAATGGTGGCTTTGCTGGCATGATTTCAGATTTGGTGAAGTTCCCGTCCTGAGAGAAAAAACAATTACGTAGAGAAAGAGAGAGAGGGAGAAAAGAAGAGAGTGAAGGGGATTAAGCATTGTCATAAATAATCATACATATTGGACCGTGGGCTGCTGATTTCTTCACATGTCATGAATAAGTCAACTTCAGTCCAATACATGTCACAGATCCAGTGTCTCTGGTGAGAGACATAAAGATCGAGAGCAGGTGTAACAATAAGCATAGTGTCTCTGTGCTACAGGACCAGGGTTCAGGTGCCTTCAACAAACTATTGCAAAGTAACACAGGATGGCTTTTGTGGGTCTGTCAGTGTGCAGTGTGTGCATAAACATGCGAAGTGCATACATGTGCAAAAGCATCATCAGATGCTGGAAAACCACAGCTGCATGCTTCTAAAGAACCAGCAGACTGTGAGCAGGATTTTTACAGCGAGGAAACCTCCACTGAATGATGACATTGTATGACTGCATGCACCATACATCTTAAAAAACTGTGGTACATATATCCCCCCAAAGAGAGATTCATATTAGGACATGAGATCAAATCTGACACAGTTTCAGACATTAACTGGGAGAATTAAATATATTTAGAGAAAACATTTTGCTCAGGTAACTCACTGAATAATAAAATTTGTTTCCTTTCTGTTACATGCAGCTGGAAGCAGATACACTCATTGCAGCAGGTCGTTTGAAGTAAAATGTTAAAAAATATGAGCGTAAAAGAGTGCAAAGAGTGCATGAAAGAATATATTGAATCTAGAGACATGTGTGGAAAGAACGAGTGACAGGGAAAAAAAACATTTAAAAATATGAATAATTAATTGTAATACATTTCATGAATCAATTAAATGATCAAATTAGCTGCAGGAGGCCTCAATACTTATATTGATTATTGATATGAGTTTATATATTTCTTTGATATCAATTAATATGATTTTGATATGAGTTTATTATTTTCAGGGGGTTTATATCTTTTTTTCATATGCTTTGTTTAAGTTTTTATGAGTTTATACATTTATTTGATATGGGTTTACATGTTAGATTTGTTTGTATCAGTGTTTATTTTTAGCAAATAGTTTTATACATGTATATAATTTGCTTAATAGTTTGGATTTAGTTTTGGAAAAGTAAATAGAGATACTTGTTTATTTTTTACATATGAGGTATACTTTTTGATCATTTACAGTGAAACCACCCTTATGACCTAACAGCTTTTATTCTGAAAGTCACATGGATTTATTATCTTTTAATTCCAACCTTTAATCTAATAACACTAAAATACTGCCAGCTGTGACAGAAACCCTTAACGTCACAGTAGATATGTAATTATGTAGTTATCACAGTTATTTAATAACTTTCCAAAAATGTAATGCGCACAGTGAATTCATTTAACTTTGGAATAACCTTTACTTTACTAAATAACTTATATTAAGATACAGACAACAACTCTCTGTCTTACATGCCATGGACAAGAAAATGACAAACTGTGAAGCTGATCTGTTCAAAAGCAGGGAGGGTGAACACATATCAATCAGATTAAAAGCGCACACACACAGACACACAGACACACACACACACACACACACACACACACACACACACACACACACACACACACACACACACACACACACACACACACACACACACACACACACACACACACACACACACACACACACACACACACACACACACACACACACACACACACACACACACACACACTTGTTAATTCTCTATGTGTTGAGGATGAGATCTTGGTGTGATTTACTGGTGATGGTTGCTTGATTGCAATGTTGCACATGTCATGATTAAAACAGTGTGTGTGTGCCAGTTTAGAAACAGATGATTGATGTGTGAAGATGAAAGGATTACACGTCTTGTTATTATCCTTCCCTTCTGTTCATAACACATCCAACACATGTAAGGCAGCCATGCACGCAAACACATGCATGTTTACACATACACACACACATGCCTACGTTTTTGCTTTTTTAAAGGGGAGGAAGTCTGGAAACCGGAAGATTTTAACATGACTAAAACAACAAAATCATGCAGTATTAATGACAGTACTAATGGGGAAAGTGTGTATATGTCAAGTAATGTGCACTAGAAACAATGGTACTAAAAGCTGGATCTACTCAAAGTGCCAGTGTGTGTGACACTGCAGACATGCAATGTATCAATATTAGATGTTTGGCTATACTAGCCAGGATAAACTTCTTTTCAAATGAAAAAGATTGTAAAACAAGGTGCAATGCATTACTAAATAAATCCTGTCAAATAAAACATATGATTATCCGTTGAAGAAGACTGATTTTGTTTGCACTGAATATTAAACAGCAATTGTGTGTTGACTGTCATACAATTATATAAGTATCAATAGAAAACAAGAATGCATCATCTTTAATAATAAATGTTAGAATTTAAGGATTTTCCATCCAATAGCAGGGTAACTGGTTTCTCTCTTGTTGGGAAGGCCTATGTAAGCTGCACTATGTGTGTATTATGCATTTAAACCCAGAGGGCACATGTGTAATAGTTATGACTAAGCCAAATTGGCATGAAATTAGCTATTTTGTGGGTGGCCATTTCATTATTTTCCTTTTTTTTGTGAAAATAACAAAATTAGAACCCAGCCCCACAGATTAGTTTGTTTAAGTGCCCAATAAAGCAGGATGTTAGGGTGTTTCCGATGTAAACAGTGTTCCTCCATGTAATTGACCTTCCTAGATGTATACACTTAGCGAGACTCTGATTGACATTGTAATCCTCACTATCGATTAATCTGGATGTCCCTGTTCGCCTGTCTTTGTGTCAGGGTGGTACAAACCAGCAGATGTTTATATTCATTTGTATGAAAAAAACAAATATAAAGAGACACATCCAAAACATTGCTATTCAAATGAAGCTGACTGCATTATGTTCATAAGAATACAACAACACAACAATCACTCACTAATTCACTTAATTATTATATCAATCATTGCAGAATTGCCTTTTAAAACCCCTTGACTCTACCCGGCTGCCAATGAAAACATCTCTCTTCACTCATCTCTCCCTGGCTTGTTGCCCCCCCCCCCCCCCCCCCCCTTCTGTGTTTGCCTTCTCCTGTGTAATCGCAGGGAAACAGAGGAACAGGAAGGGATGGAGGGAGACTTAGGGGGAAAGAAAACAGAGAAAAGTAATTAAAAAAGAGTGCTGGAGAACAAGGAGGGTGCTGGCCTGTGACCGATAGATGCGGCTGCATTGAACCGAAGACCGCAGTGGGATTAACAGGGGTCTAATGCTCTGAGGATGCTGGGCAACTGCTCGGCCTTGTGTGTTTGTGTATTTATTTGAGACAAATACACTGCCTGAGACACTGACCCGTCCTACAGAGAGAAGAACTATTAACAGATTGAACGATAAGTCAATTATTATAAATAAATGACAGGAAGAAAAACAAAAGGATGCTTCACACTCAGGGAGACAAATGAACACTTCTTCTATAGGAATATTGTAACATAAAATACACAAACACTGATGTCAAATGGCATCCTGTTTTTACTGAGGCATATTCTACATTTTTCATTTTGCTTTATGTCAGACAAACAAAGGATTACAGATGAAACAACAAGTACCCAAAGAGTGAGTGCCAAGGTTGAACACTTTGATAATAAACATTTTAGATGTTTTTATTTATAGATAGAAATCTGCATATAAATCACCAGATAAAATATTAATACTGTTTCAAGCAAATTCAGTAGTTTATGACAAAATAGCATACTCAATCCTGCTATTAAAAACTTTCAAGCAAGGCAAACAGTCTAAAGGCAGAGTAGCAGCTGAAGCTCAATGACATTCTGAGCTAAATGCTAATGTCTGCAGGGATGCGCAGAGTGATAATACTAGACTGGGGGATGTCATTAACTAATGTTAACTTAAAGAGGCACTGGATGAAAGATCAGAAGACAAAGGTTTTTTGGTCTTTTAGGAAATCATCTTCTGGCGCTCATGAACGAAAAAATACATGCGTATTCATTGAAAAGTTGTCAAGATACAATATTTGGATTGAATTAAAAAATTCTAGTGCACTAAGGAGTAAAAGTCAACTCAATTTCTTCCTTCATGGATTTTTTATATAACTTTTATGGCAATTTGTGCAAAACTTAATTCACATGAAATCACAAAAAACATGCAATCAGTGAAACTTCCTGATCACCACCTGGTGGCTGGCTGCAGTACAAGTCATACATCCTCCTCCCTCTTAGCAGACAATTGTTTTAGGTAATTCTCATCAACCTGATGAATGTTCAACTGTTCATGTTCCACAGCTGCATACGTTTCAATTGCGTGTTTGATGAAACAGAATGAAACTTCATGATTGACAGCTGAGACTGAGCAAAGCTTTGCAGACTCCGGCTACAAATGACGGCTTTGGCTCAAGATGGCAGCTTTTATATCTGGGATATTTTGCGTTCATTTCTGGATAGTAAGAGGAAGTGGAGACCCGTTGCCTATCTGTATATAAAGTCAACCCCAGGGACATCGCTACCAAGTTTGTTGGCAATTCATCACAGAGTTGACAAGATGCAGCATTTAGTCTGGACCAAAGTGCTGTCCTGACCGACTGGCAGACAGACACTGCCATCCCTACAGACCTGCTGCTCAGACGGCTATAAACACAGATGACTTTGCGCTTTCAGCCAAATTACTTATTTAGAAAACCGCAAACTGGACTGATTCGGAATAATCTTTGTGTTTTCCATTGAAAATTGTCTTGTTTCTTCCCCCTACCTGATCAACATTCTTGCCACCCATCACAGATCCTCCTGGTCTTCGGGCATGGCAGTTTATTTGCTCTGTTTTGCTCCTGCTCAGTCTCTCTTTCACTCTCTCCACCTTACACACATTCTGCGTCTGCCAAATTCTTCAATCTCCCTCTGTTTCTGTCTTTTTCCTCACCTCCTACCCTTCCTTTCTCCTGTTCCCTCTCTCTGTGATAAGATAGACTACTGTTCGCCTGTACCTCAACCTGCTGAATTTCAAATAGGCCCCTTCGACAAAAACCCTGAGCCACGGTCTCCCCTCTCTGCTCTCCCAGAATATTAACTAGTCCTGCAGCAGTGCCAACAGTCCTGCACCCCCAACCCCACTAACGCTTTGTAGATACAACAAGGAAATGATGACTTGATGGTCGATGGGTCACCACTCTCTGATCACTATAAGAATACCTTTGGTTGCGTTTAACAAAAGCACACTTGACCATATAGATCAAGTGTGCGTCATTTACTGGTGAATTTGTTTGCCAGTAAATTACGGCTTATACAAGTGGTCATACTTTCGGATCTCTTCTGCCAACCGCTCTTCTATTTGGTCCATATTCGTTCTTCTAAAATCTTCCGTGGTTTCTGCCGGTATTATGGGGCATGGAACTGGAAATGTGACTCTGGAAAGGATGTAGTTAGCAGACCGATCACAGCCTTGCGGGCTTCGTGAGGCTTGCATAGCTTTGCCGTATAGTCAGAAAAATTGGGTGACGCATTTTCAAGGCCTCTTGTGTGCTTGCGTGTTCCTGAAAACGCAGAAGCATGCGCCGGCATTTAGTCGCTTTGGATAAAAGCGTCAGCTAAGTGAAATGTAATGTAATGTACTATGGCCCACTGTACTGCACTTCTCAGTTTAGACACTAGGTGCCCCCCCCAGACACACACACACATTTTCTAAAAATTAGCTTGCTTTGCCCCTCATTAAATGTCCGAAACATGTGAGAGCACAGCAGGAAAATTACTAAAATATAGACAGTGAGCAAGTGGGCGTGCTCTCCCCAGGAGCCACCCCTCTGATCTGTATTGCTGATTTCAGACATGGGTTGAACTCCGGAGATTCTCTGCACTTTCTCTTGAGGAGGTGCATCTATGAACCCAAATGTCTGAGTGAGAGCCCTCGGATTATCTGTGGACTTCATCCGCATGGGCCCCTGTACAAAGTCTGCAGAAACGTAGAGAATCTGAAGCGAGCGGGGATCCGAGGATATCTAGAGAGTCTGTGTGTTGTCAGGAAAATCTCAGGATCCCTGCAGCAGAATTGATGTATTACTTCTCGCCTCTGCCTGCTTCACCTGGCTGTTCCACCTCTCACCTGAATAATTTGGAGGGTTTTTTGCTGTTGGGAACGAACCTGTGCAGAGAACCTCCTGCTGTGCTGTTCATGTGTGAAAAGCAAACTGGACCCAATTCTCCAGATGAGAAAACATAGCCAGGAAATATTTTGACAATGAATTTAAAATGTTGTCATTATGGTCAATGCATAATAATATCATACATTTGCTGATTTTAACATCCCATCATTATCTATCAGGGATTTTGACCACAGATATTTCAAACATCACTGGTGTTGTTACCACAGCTTTGTGTTTTTGTTTCTATCGGAAGTAATAACTCCAGCAATGTTTCTGTAATATTATCAACTTTATAGGCGGAATGTTATGTATTTTTTCAAAGAGGTATAATATAAGCACTAATGAAACATATCTGACTTGATTTCTGATTTCTACAAATTGATGATGCACACAGCAATCATGCTTGACTCATTCATGGCTACCCTGACTGAACTTAACAGGGACTTTCAAAGACAGGATTTAGAGACAAAGGAGGAAGTTGGGTACAAGTCCAAGAAGACGCCTTACCTTGCTGAGCCAGGTCTCAAATGCTGGGCCTTCAGTTGTTAGGAATAAATCTGTAATGGGACGACAGGGAGAAAAAAGAGAGGGTGCAATTCATGAAGCAATAGGTTGGTTCGTTTGGCAATTTTCATCCAACAATTGGTTCCGGAATTAATGTCTGAAAATGGTTCAAGTGCCATTGTTTCTGAGATGAGGCGAGAATCAGCATTATTACACCCACTCCGGACAACATCAAGAATTATGTGCATGGTAACTTCTATTGCAAATATCAGGACTATTTGAACATTATCATGTGAAAAGGAAAACACAAAAGATGGAAACGTCATAGAGAAGGATAGAGTATAGGTGAGACTCCTCAAGTTAGAGATGAATTGACTTCTTAAAGCATCAAAAGAAAAGCAGATGAAAAGAGGGGAAAAGGATAGTCAGGGATATACCGATGAAAGCAACAGGATTTCACTTTGCTTACTGGAGGCTTCACCCCCTGGTAATGCCTGCAGCTCACTCATCTGGAATCCTATAACCTGCACATGTACACATATGCTTTGCTCTTGAAGCTCAGGCTGCAGGCTGCAAATCTAATGTGGTTTTCTATTTGCCTCTGTGAGGGGACGTTTAATTTCATCACTGCATTCTCCGGACTGCGGTTCTGCCCTTGTTATTGGACATAAAATAAATATTGGCATTGATCTGCCTTTGGGCCCGGCTATACTGCTACTTGTTGCCGTGCTCTGCATGGGAATATACAAATGATAATGGAAAGGGGGAATGAATGAAGGGAAGACAGGGTGGAGCGATAACGACAGGAAGAATGATGGTTGTGTGTAATGATACTGTATATGCAGCTGTGGAAATATTCATAGGCTATAACAAGACTCGTCACTAAAAGGTATAATATTATATCTAAAGAAAACAGAAAGTATCAAACCCTGTGGTGAATTTGTGTTTCTTGGAGCAAGTCTATTTAAGTCAGACCCTAACTCTAATGGTTGATCTATGAAATTCTATCCCATGACTCCCATGATTCCACTGTAGTCAGGGTTAGGGGGCCTCTCAAGAACAAAAAACTCTGAGGAGGTTTCTCTTTTCTTATTTCACCAGTCAACTGCAAAGCACCATCAACAAAGCTGTGTGAAAGTTGCTACACATAACATATTTGATTGACTGATTGGTTTAGAGAGTTATATTCTCCAGGAACATCTGGTCAGAGGAAACTTTTAAACAAATCTGTTGATAAAAAAAAAAAAGTGTTTCTTGCTTTGCAATTTCTATCCAAAGTAATTTGTATTTCCCACTATGCAACATCCATCTGATGATCAGGATTAGTTATAATGAATCTGGCCTCATAATCAATATCATTCAATCAACTATCTGGGCCGTCACTATTTATTCAAACTTTGATCATTCACCCAAACATGTGGGTGGGGTTATATTTGAACTTTAATGACCAGCTCATATTAAGAATATACAGTCTAAAAGTGCATCAGACCATGTGAAGTTGTTTTGCTTTTGACAGCTTGCCGTCTAATGCTCCTATGTTTTGCTGCGGTAGAAAGCAAAGCAGACAATGATCACACCAAAACACAACGTTACGGCAAAGTAACAAACAATGGTAAGGCTGTCCTTCAACTTTGTTCCATGCAACCATCTTACTCTTCACTAGGAACACATCTGCAGACACCTATTAGCTTTCCACTGAAGTGAGGGCAGAAGGGGAGGGGTGTTGTTCAAATACATTCAAATAATAATTACATAATTAGTGGCTCTTGGACTGTGTGTGTGCTCACAGGAAAACAATGGTGGCGATTTAAATAAACCAAACTACAGCTACTGCAGAAAGGTTGTAATTTTCAAATTTCTGACCAATACCCCCGACAATGAATCAGAACTACAGAAACACAACGCACAACATGACATCATATTTAAGACCCAATTAAAAAGTCAAACCATTTTAAGATGCATTACAGTTCAAGCTAAACTTTTAATCTTTGTAACTTTGTGGACTTGCAGACATGTTGCCCACACAGACATTTTACAAATGCAAATAATCTAAAAAAAATGCATGCATAAATTAGGCAAATGAGCACACACACACGCACACACATACAGAGCGTATATGTGCTTGCCTGGATTACTTAGTGTGTATGGGGGCGCACCGGGTGGTGTGTTGATGAGCTTGGTTAATCAGCCAATCAGGCTTTATAGACAGAATCCAGTCGTGATTGGCTGATTAGGTGTAATGGCACAGTGTCAGTGAGAGAGGCATGGGGCAGACAGAGGAGCTGCACGGCGACATCTTCATCTTGTAAACACTTAACATTCTCGCTGGGGGGGGGGGCTTCCTCTCTTCGCTCCTCATCTCCCCAATTGCCTCTATTGCATTTTTTTTACCCAAGTTGGCAACTTCAAACTCTTTTCTCAAGTAATTTCTCCTCCTTTAGTCCAACTGCTGTTCACTTTGCCGGTATGACTCTCAACACTGTTAGGCAATGTACAAATGGTGTAAACTCTTGACATTAAAGTTGAGAGTAGCACATTGAACTTCAACCTGCTCTCTTCTTGGACACTGTAACACATGTGAACTTGCTCTCTGGGAACACGTCAAGAGGAAAAAAAACACGTTGAAAAGCCAAATCTGTTCACTAAATTAGCATTAAGAGGATTTTATTGTACTTCTCATGGCATTTGCTCCAGTCTCTTCTGCTTTCCTCAGGGTTCCTGCCATAGAGTATTCAACACAGTCTCATAAAGGGGTAGCTAGCAATATAACTGTTGGCACCATCACTCACTTTAACACAGTTTTACTGTTTCAGGGACTTTTACTGCTCCGCCAAAGGTCTTTAAGGGCCTCTTTCAAGTTAAAGCAATATTATACACCCCAAGCAAAGAGGAACATAAACGAAGTGGAGGCTAAGTGAAAGTAATTTGTGTAATTAAGTAGTTTAATTTCATTGCCATGCTTTGATTTTAGTTTCAAATTAGTGTACTCACAAAGCATACTATTACCCTGATATACCATTCATCTTTCCAGTTCTTCTGGACACGCTCAGTCATCCAAAATAAATGTACAAATATTCAACTATTATGTCTGTATCTCCTGGAAAGATTATTGATATTGTAGACCATTTAAATTGCTTCAACTTTGAATCGATACTACATTTTTAGTTTGGTGGCCAACTCTCACCTCTGAGTCTAACTTACCATTAATAAGGAGAAGTTGCTAATTTAAAAAAGGAGGCTTTGATTTGTAGAAACTGCAGAAAGTTTTCTGATACCTTATCCCAGGGTTTTGCTAAACTGACCCCGCATCTAAAGGGTAACTTGCTAGAAGGTGCTGAATACCTTGTCAGGTGTCTACAAACCTAAGTCTTTGGCAACTGCCAATGTCATATTGGATGTGCAGCCTGCCAGCACCACAGGGAACAAAGTGTCATGTCACAAACTCCTGTGACATGACACCAAAGTCTGTTTACAAGTCTAAGACAGTACGATACTACATACATGAAAACAGTGTATACAACTTTTTGAGGGCCCTGTAGGAGCCATGGGATGCCGGATACACTGTCTCCAGGGATGCAGTGGTTGGTTGGGGATGAAGATTACAATTGTGAAAATGTAATAAATCTGGGAATGTGGATTCACACATAGTGAGGATACCAGACATCAGAGCGTCTGACGCAGTTTGCCTCGTGATCCAGCAGAGGGTGTTCACTATCAGCTTGACCTATCGCATGCCCTCTTGACCTATCAGCAAGGTAATGCAGCAGAGTTACTCTGTTAAGGTTTGGCTATGCTTGAGACGAGCAAGCAAAGCCCTCCTGAGCAGACAGTCATGATACCATAGCATCTGGGGAGTGGTGTGTGGAAGTATTTTGTGTTCTACACCATAGACAGAGTAACAAACTAAGATAAGGCTGCTTCTAATCTTTTACCATGCAACATCCCTTCTCTTCAACAATTATTTGGGCTCACCTGTAATCTATCCACCCAAGTTAGGTAGCAAAGTGTTCAATCTTGTCTAACAGAATCCATGCATGGGGGCATTCCAATATATTCCAACAAATTAGGTGCCACCTTAAATTTGTTAAAACATGAAACATGCTTCAAGAAAGTAACATGAGTAACTGATGAGCTATTCAGGTTTCTAAGCAAAGATAATTGAACATGTACACAAACCATCCGTCCTACCCAGGTCATCCAGTCCAAGAGTGAATTTAAAACTCCTACTCTATGCAGACACACAATCTACTGCTGAAACAAAACGGTACATTTGCCGAAACTGTCCAATCCTGCAACAAAACTACAAAACACGTACAGAAGTGAAGGTAACACAAACAGGATTTTGATAAAAGGTGATTGTGAGGTCACACAGTAACATAAAGCAGGCACTGTGGCTGTCCTAGTATCATAACGAGCCACCAGTAATCCTGTTAGACCTGTATGATTGCTGCCGACCAACACGACCATCAAAGCCAGCTAATCCCATAAAGCCTCGGCTCAGAAGTAAAAGACGAGCAGGAACCGAGCTGTAATGTGGCGAACTGCCAAGATGGCCTGAATCAAAGGATTCATGAAGCCTGATTATCTCTTCCAAACTATTCCTTTGAAATCATTTAATTTGCATAATTTTAGGGGTAGATTCACTTTTGCCATCATTCCAAAATGTTCCCAGACAGCTGCAAAAAATGTTCTGCAAAAACAGTGCAATTTTAGCTAATTTCTTTTGCCATTACAGTGTACTCTCAAAGCAATCCATGTGTTTGAATACTGGTTTCCCTGGCTTCTATCTGTGTGAAGTCTCCTTATCCTTCCATTACCATTTTTAATTTTCTCTGCCTTCCTCCCATCGGCCAATATCAAGCAAGGCAGGATAATTGCCCTTGAATGTATGGCTACATACACTATTATATGTTCTAGCTTTCACACTAAGTTAATCTCTTTCCAGATCAGTGCAGTATCAGAAGTATCTCCATCCATAACACATCTTAAAATGCATATCACTATTGACAAACAGAGCGTGCATATAAAGTGTGAACAGGAAGCAGACTGTCTACTGTAAGGATTTAAATATTTTAGCAATAGTCTCTGTCTGACTGAACTCTTAACAATAAATATAGCAGCAGTTTGAGCCAGATAAGGCCTTCACATAAATTATTTATAAATAACCTGTGCTGCGTAGTGTTAATAATGAATCTTTTAATTGTTCTAAATTCTAACTTCTGACATTAAAGGATAATTCCAAGGAAGTGTCCCATCTGGTGAAGTTCGGAGTGACATTGTGGATTCGTTGTTTTGGTTAAGTTGTTTGAATGTCTGTACACACAGAACATACAGCCGAGGGAGAAGGAACATAATATTTTTTACTCAAGGCTACTTTATGAAACACCATCGGACTATCAGGAGAGGGAGGGTTGTCTAGCAACCGGCAGCGTAGGGTAGTAGCGTGACGAAAAACGGCTTCTTGTCACTTCCTGGATTCCGTGACAAGAGGTGTGGGGCTACAGATGTGGACTAATAAGGGAGAACCAAATTGATTTGCGGTGACTCTCCTCCAGTATTTTAAACCAATCACATTAAATCTACTGTTATAATTATATCAAACCCCTTCTGTTCGAGCCATTATTAACTACCTATTGCTAACTGATTTAGCCTAAGCTGTGATAATTGTCCATAGCTATGTTCAACTTTCATTGCGTCTCAATAAATACTTGAATTGGACCAGTCCGGCTCATCTCTTATTTATGATAAACCAACACGCCTGACACTACCTGCAGCTGGTTGCAGAACATTTTATGAACTAGGAATAAAAACAGTAAAAAGCTTAGCACTCTCTGTTGGTGTAAGTCGTGAGTTGTAAGGACCAATCAGACAGACAAAAACCAGTCCAGTAGTGTTTTCTCCAAAGTAGTGTGAATGCCAGGTGTAAATGTAGCAAGAGTGTTTTATTTCAAAACAAACACACATTCATGTGGATGTAGCCGGCTAAGTGTCAACAATGGTGTAACCTGCGTCTCCAATAGTGTCAGCTGGGATTGGCTACAGCCTCCCTGTGACCCTCAATTGATAAGCAGCATAGCTGATGTATAGATGGTTGAATGGATTTGGATTACTTACTTACTTCCTTCTTACACATGAATGTCTGTGTTCAACCCTCTATTTAAATCGTAGGTACTGCTGTGATTTCATTAGAAAACCTGTCAACACAAAGTTCTCATACAAATACATTTTCCATTAAATACTACCACTTTTTGACATTGTTAAATGTTCTTTGTAATTGGGCTTATTCTGAACTTAATTTTTCTTCGATTTTTCCCCCCAGCTACTGTGCAGTATTTGTTTATGCTTTTAATACCTGTGCTTTGACAAGTCTATATATTGCTTTCAAAAATTCGGGTGGTGTTTCTACCCTTACCTACACAGAATCACAAATTATTTAAAAACACACACACCTTTATGCAGCTATTGCAATTGTTCTGGATGCAGTGTCATACATCGGTTTTATTTATCAACTTTAGATTAACAACAAGAACCCTCATTACAATCCAAACCTAGAACGACAGCACCGATCTGGCCTTCTGTCTCATGAGTACAAACACACCTTTTAAGTATAAGCTAATACCGCTGACATACTCCACAACTGGGAAAAGATGCATACATAATTGAGGTATATAAATGTGTTTGTGTGTGGGAGGGTGGGGTTGCATAACATCAATAGGGATTCAGAGCTCTAAGTGGTATGTCATGTCGCCGGGTAATTAAAGACATTCTAACTGTGAAGGCTGGAGCTGCAGCTACACAAGGCATCAGAAAACACATGGCAAAGGGAGACAGCGAGAGAGAAAGCAAATGATACCAGATGCTCGGGTCACCCAGTTTTCAAGGTGCAGCTGAATGTAAAACAGGCTTACAAAACACAATCACTACAAAGCAAAAGCATGCTCATCCTTTAATTGCTAGAGAGGCAATCTATAATCACTTGCTTATTTATTTTGCGTGCTTCTGCTCTGTCAGATTTTTGTCTCTTGTTGCATTTCATTTTCCTGAACATAGACAATTCAAAAAGCACACAGCCACACCGATATGAACAAGTACATGATGAGAAGCTGAGCACCACAAACACACAAACACCAACACCCACACTGTATGGCTGATTTCTGCACATTATTAAAATATCGAGCCAATCATCCTCAATCAACCGCTCCTTTTTACACTAAGACAATAATTGCAAGTATGACTGTTGCTAATAGCAGGGTGTTAAGAGCAACAGATGCTGCAGCTCAAGTATACTGAAACGAATAGCACAAGGTAAACTGCAGCACAGAACTGAGATGATACTGTTGGTCTCGGTGCTGTTTCTATTCATACTGATATGAGCAAGGACGGCTGTTTTAGAGAAAAACACTTTATACTTGTATGTGTCAACTCACCAAAACCTCTAATATCACTTAATTAATAAGTTATTGCTAATGAATTGATCCATTCTGTGATAATCATTAATGTGATGTTACAGTTTAATTTGGGATAACTGACCCAAGGCACGGGCCAGGTTCCGACAAAAAAAATGTAAATGATTTCAGATTCGGACACAAGAAAAAAAAAGCCCGTTGGGTTCACATCAGGCTTCGTTAGTAACAAGTTGGGACAACAAATTTGAGCCCAAGTCATGCTCTGCTTGTACAAGCCTAAATGAAAAAGAAACTTCATAAAGAGTCAATGTGACAAAAGTTGATCAGGAACATTTTTGTGTAATCTTGACTCTGCGCTGTAACAAATCTGTATGGTGTAACTCCCACTGCACAGGCTGCTTATTTGCAGAGAGACTTTGACACTCTTTGCACTCTGCCAGCACACTATATTAACTATTTCCATTTGCACAGGAGTAGATAAACTGTTTGTTTTTCGTCTTGGTAAGGAGTGCTTCTAGAATAAAAAAAACTCATGATTTTAAGGATTTCTCAAAAGTCCATTTCAATTAATCCTTGAGAGATTGGAGAGAGCACATTGGTGAGCATGAGAGAAAGAGAAACCTCAAGTAATTTCAACAAGTCAGTCAGGCAGGAGTCAACTCTATGTTTTCAATAAACATTTATGCTGCAAGCACGTGACATGTGTTTAGGATCATCAACGTGAAATGCAAGCTGAACTTGCAATAGATCAGTGTATTGCAATTCCTAATTAAAAAATGTAAGTAAAGTGAGTTAATCCAAGTTAATACTGAGGTTTAGACTGCTGAAGAGAAGAGAAGAGAAGAGAAGAGAAGAGAAGAGAAGAGAAGAGAAGAGAAGAGAAGAGAAGAGAAGAGAAGAGAAGAGAAGAGAAGAGAAGAGAAGAAAAGAGATGAGGAGAGAAGAGAAGAGAAGAGAGCATGGGGAGATGAGTGGCCCTTGAGTTATTCATAGCCTCTCCATCAGATTTGTTAAGGGGATTGGAAGCAATTTAAAGGCCTCCGCTGACTGTTTGACTGGAGCAGCATTATGTCTCTCTATTCCATTATGTTGAGCCGCAGTGTGGGGATAAAGACCAGGCTTCCTATTAGCCTCTGTATAAACAGATAGGGTGATGCTAGGCGGGTGCTAAGACTCGGCAGAGCACGAGAACTCTGACATTGAGAAGAAAAGACAGCAGCAGGAGAGAGCCTTTACTATCTCCTTGCTTTGTCAAACTATTACTTTCCCTCTATCTTTGTCTCTCTTCACACGCTGACCCTCTTATCTGCCACACTCTGTAACCCAGGACAGTAGCATCATTGCTGTGTCTTTACTGAGGTTTGGTAAAGACCTTTGACTGTTTAACTTTTCTTTCACAGGATTTGTCGGCTCAAAAGAAAGCCAGGCCTATATTTTTGAATTTGGCACTCAGAACCAGATTGAAGTCCCTAATTGATCATTAAACTTTCAAAAAGTTAATTGGGGAACCTCAAATCGTGGTGTGGTTTCACCTGACTGTGGTCATTTTTAGTGCACTGACTACCATTCTCCATCCAGTTATATTCTTTCATATGGAATCACATTATTAAAAGGGCCTATGTGCGAGTTTTTGCGATTGACAATAATAGCAGAAAATATTGCATCTTAATTATACTTAATTCCTCTATTAGCCAAGTCGTCTCAAGGTGAAGGAAAGCAGCCCTTGGAAAATTTAGTGGAGTACTTTTCCAGAGTTTGCTTTTCACACAGCAGGGGTTTGTCCATGGCAGATGCATTGCCAACTTGAGTAAACGTCCTGAACATTCAGGTTAGGGGTGGTGCCTGAAAAGTGCAGCAGTCAGTTTACAATTTTTTTTTAATTCTGGTGCTCAAATAACTTTTTTCAGCCAAACCAAGAGCTATTGAATCTCATTTCTTTAAACCTGACATCTTCTTTGATGTCTTGTACATTAACAACATCTCTTTTTTATCCTTTAAATCTGTTTTTCAGACATTTTACTCAGGGGGACTGGCAGCAAAAGTTGCAGAAAATGTCTTGAGCAACCGACAATTGTGATCACACACACAGCCCGTACAAAACTTTAAGGACAATGTTCAGTGCATGTCTGAAAGCCGCCTTCAATAGCAGGGAGTCCAGTCTGCCCTGAAGAAGAAGCGGTTCTAGGGAGCAATATAACCTCTTGTCTAAATACAGCGATGGCTGAAGCTCGTGGCTGGTGACAATTTTCTCAAACCATTCCCAATATGAAACCAAGTTCAGCAGCATAAAATGTACATAAAGCAGGTTTACATGAAAATTATGCTAATTGTTTAAAAGAGCAGAACAACAAAGGGAGCAGGTAAGAGAATGGAGAGGGAATGTGTGTAGAGTTGTAGCTTATAGCTCGATTTACACTAGTCCCTGCTACTCCCATGCTTTCCTCTGTAGACAAGTGCAAGTTCACACACACAAACTGGATACACTATGTCAATTTCAACGTTATTTAGATAGCACATTTAAAACAACTTGGTTACTACAGCGTATGTATAACCAAACTCTCCAATCCATGTGACCTTTGCCTTCAGCACTGTTGAAACTGCAAAATTGTTGTTGCAGTCTTTTTAGTCTGCCACAGTGGGCTTGTGTGCTTCATTAGCAGCTTATTTAAAGCGCTGGTGTGATTTTATGGAAGTGCCAGGGCTTGTTTCAGCCACAGCACTCAGTCACAAGAAAAGACAGGTCAATGAGTCAAACAAGGCCAATTCACTGTATACATAACACTACAATCATCATATAATAGAATTTAATTCAGAAAGTAGTCAGATCTTTTCACTTTTTAACCACTCAAAGCCCTTTCCAGTTTTACCTTCTATTCACACACAAACACAATCATACAGTGCATCTACGTGCAGCACTTTCTCTATCACACATCCTCATACACTGCTAACCCGTTTTAAGCAATTTGGGGTTCAGTATTTGGCCAAAGGACACTTTTGCATGCAGAGCGGGAACACAGGGATATTACCGCCGACCATCTCTGCAAAAAAAAAAAAGACGCCCTGTGTTATAATAAAAACTTTTGCTATAGGTGCACTCGTGAGACCAAAGGAGAGGCAGGGTATCCTCTCCTTTTATTTCAAGTGACAAATTGATTGCGCCTG
Organism: Platichthys flesus; assembly: GCF_949316205.1. Classification (NCBI taxonomy): domain Eukaryota; kingdom Metazoa; phylum Chordata; class Actinopteri; order Pleuronectiformes; family Pleuronectidae; genus Platichthys; species Platichthys flesus. The sequence goes on along the minus strand of NC_084945.1, from coordinate 25,702,476 downwards.
TTGCTTCACATCACAATAGCCTCCACATTATACTGTAGCAAACCTTGAACAACTCTCCAATCTCCAAACCTCCATTTCTAGTATTTGCAGAGCTTTCCTCCGTTGATTTGGGCTTTAATGGTTTCCTTACTCTTTGTAAATATCACAATAATACTTTTAATCAGACTCACGGTAGAAAAGCAAGTGAATTTCCTTTATTTTGTGAAGACCTGCCTCTCTCTACTCTGAATGGCTATAGTTCTATGTTTGGTAAAATGATTATGGTAAAATGGTTGGAAAGCCAATCAAAGGCAGAGTGGGGAAGGATCTTTACAGAAGACATGGCAGTTTCGGATGAGGAAACTGATGCATATCCAATGAGTCATTACAATATCATAAAAACCTTTTAAACTTCCCCTCTCACTTATCTCCTAGTTTTCCTTTCTTCTGCTCCTCCTTCAAGCACTTATCCAGTCCCTATTCATTGTTTTTTTTGTCAAGACAGGAACATTTGAAGTGAAAAACAAGAGTTACAGTAGCATTACACTCAATCCTTGTACCTGTAAAAGCCCTTGGTGCAGCAGTAGCGGTGGTTTATGCAGGCTGCAGTGCAGAGTAAATCTGACAGCCAGCACCATGGCTGCGGCATTAATGGCTGATCCACTGTGTGATTGTGCATGTGTACTGTCACTTCACTCCTCATCATCACCCTCCACGCTGGTTGGGTTTTTGTGCGTGTGTGTGTGTGTTGGTAGTGCAACATTAAGTGAATTTTATGCCCCCAAAAAAGCAAAAGTGCAACATAGGAGGCCAAAAAAGCAAAAAAAAATAGGAAAATTAGATGGAGGTAAGGGGAAACACCATGATAATGTGATAGAAATAAGAGAGAGGGACAGACAGATAGACAGTGAGGCAGAACTGATACTCTCTTTTTGTCATGTCCCTAATGCCCCTGAGCAGGTTATTTGTTAGCCTGTTACTCAGTGAACAAGCTGTGACTCCTATCACCCATTGGCTGTCAAAGAGACACACAGTAGAAATTCACAAACACGCACACAAGCAGACACACAGTTGTGTGCTCTATCCCCTTGGGACTGCTGGGGAGATGGGCTCAAGGAAGGCTGCCATGCCCACTGATCTCATTGCGCTGTTTGTGGAAGTTAGGGGAAAAATGTCCACTTTGTGTGTGTACTTAAGTTGCTGTGTGTGTCAGGGCGTTTGAATGAGCCTGACCGTAACGGGGCAAAATGAGAAGGATGAAAGCACAGAAAAATCTCTGCACTTGCACTTGTATGGTCTTTTGTTGGTGTGTCTTGTGTATATTTGTCCATAGTCCTGCAATAACCCATCCTGCAGCATATCAGTCAAGTCCTCTGCGTTTGTCTGTTTGCATTGATTTGCTCCCTCCGTCTGTAACCCTCCGGCTGATCCATGCCTCAGCTGGACAGCGAGAGGGCCTTTGGCATTCTGAGGGAATGTCACAGCCGTCACAAGTGAAACAGATACTTTGCCTCCAACAGCCATTGTGGGTTGCAGCACTAACTGCAAGGCATTATGATTAGTCAAATATGCAGACCTTCAAGTCCAATCTATTGATATCTGCTGCCTGTTCCAATAACAAAAACATACTGACAACGACAGAACTTCAGTTCTTCCTATAAGCAAAACAACATCATTTACAATACTTAGTTATCACATAAGCAGATAATCCCATAGACAACAACTCTGTTATTCATATTCACTATAAACAGACAAACTCCTATTCTCAAAGAGAGGAGGCCCGAGAGCCCAGCTGCCACAATTAGTTGCTGTAATCAATGAAAGCATCCATCCATTTGAGGGTCAATTACAACAATACAATTCATAACAGTTAAAGTTTTCCTTCACTATATCTACCTGCTGCATCATGATGTCAGTGGGTGCTAGGTAGGCTTCCAAAAGTGAAGCCACCACATCTTGATTGATTGATTGCTGGTTGGCTACATTATAGTTTATGAAACCTGCCTCCTCCATGTAAGTCAGGGGTGTCCAAACTACGGCCTGCGGGCCAACTGCAGCCCGTGGTCCATTTTGTATCGGCCCCCAGCAAATTCTAAAGATATAATGGAATATGGCCCACAGGAAGGCTAAGCAAGCGGATGTTAGCATTTCTGAAGGTCCCTGAATGCACCTTGTCAAAACACAGAGAATTGCATGCTGCTGATATCATTCCTGTGACAATTAATACTCAATGGTCGCGATAGTCATTTTCTCTGTTAATTCTGAACAATAGCAGATTGAGGACCAAAATGGCCGGCAGCCATCTCTGTGATGTCCTTCGCATCTCAACCACCTGTCAGACATCCTTCAGTCCAAAGCGCAGCATCACTGCAATGCTGTTCCCATTGTAGGTGAATACAAACATTTATTTCACAGTTTAAATGTGTTAATTAACCCAATCGCTTAATAATTTCCGTCAAATAAAGTTGAAAAAAAAAATTTGACGTTAGTTGATGTGTTAATGAGCCCAATAAAGTATTTGCATAACAATCTTGAAATATACCCATCACCTTTGCCCCACTTTATAAAAATGCTGTGAAGGGGGATCACCATCCCGACTAGGAAACAATCTGAGGCTACTGTTTCGAGAATGAAATGCATATCAGTTTTTAGCTAAACAAATGAAAAAACGATTTATGGAAATCTGTGAAGTAGGCTGCTTTTTTCTGTAAGCATATTAAATTACCAAGCACAATCACCTTTAGTGAGTGGTCCAGCCCTTCTTATATTTGTCTGTATGACGCTCTCAGTGAAAAAAGTTTGGACACCTTTGATGAAAGTGAACTGTACATGGTCAAAAGTAAAAAGTCAAAAATACACATGATCGCAAAAGATGGTTGATGTCAGATTAGGTAGTTCTTATTATGTGGGTTGAAGAGTTTATTTTTTCTGATAAGATTGGTCGTAGCTGCTTATTTTATGCTTTCAAAATGGTGGGAAACATCATGGATGACAGCTGAGAGCTTGAGACTGTCTTGTGATTGGTTGAGTGTGTGCGTATGCAGGTCCTCAGTACAACTTCTTCATTCTCTGATAGCTACTGTGCCAAATCTGGTTGCAAATTATGTCATTGGTGCAAGATGTCAGCATTCATATCTAGTATATTTGGCTTCATCTATACATGCAGTCTATGCTCCAGACAGTACTTAGTCTTAGAATGGCAGTTGCAGTTGAATCTGACACAGCTAAGTATATAAGTTTCCGAAGGCCCCAAGGCTTCGCAAGTATAGGGGTACTTCAAATTATCACTAGACAAATGTGAATTGTACAGTAGAGAAATTCAGACTTTTCAAGCCCTATTGTATCTACAAGGTGGGCAACAGGGATGCATGGAATACCTAACTCAAGTGTGGTGAGGTGCAGCATATGAACAAAGGGCTGTACCATGACCTTGTATATCAGCATGACAGCAAGTAGTCCGCCCTGCAGCCTTCTGTAAAAAATATAATATATATATATATATATATATATATATATATATATATATATATATATATTGCCAGCATCTCCTCCAGGTCCTTTGTACCTGCAGACTAGAATGGCCTGTGCAGACCTCTACATAAAACTATGTTTTAAGATAAGACTTAAAATATGATACTGTAGCTATGAGGCTGGGGTACTCAGGAAGGTCATCCCCAAACTGTGGAGGTCTAAAAGCAAAAGCTTGGTCACCTTTGGCCTTTCACACTAATAGCTTTGAGGTGTCAGTCCAAAGACGTCAGGCTGCACAGAACAAAGACTCACATGGAATACACTTAAAATAAGAGGATAACATGTCTATACAAAGCTTACAGCTTAAGTGTGTAAAATGTAGTGCCATCTAGTGGTAAGGTGGAATATTGCAACCTCCTTTTCCAAGAGTGTAGGACAGTTGTCACCAACCTGTCGATCGCAATCTACCGGTCGATCTCTAAAACCTTCAATGTAGGTCCCCTAACTCGCCGTAACAGGCTGCAGTTGCGCCGCAGAGCAGCTGTATGTTAGTTGTTTGTTGATCAAACACAATGTGTGTCTGCTACTGCCAGCGGAGCTGCTGGTTTATCGCCTGCATTTCCTTCAATACAAATTCGATTATGTACTAAACTAAACACCAGGACACTATGGTAAATAGACATGCATCTTCCGGTCTGTTGATAACAATCAAATCAGAGAAACTTATCTTTCAATTTGAATATTTATCTGCTAAATGTGACATATGTCACATACTTAATGGTTGCAGCCATTTCTGTATGTGTTTCAAAATAAAAGCACTCCAAAGTTTATGTTGAATTGATATTAATGTGACTATTGTGCATCGTATAGATTAAGTTTTACAACTGCTATTTTTTTGTGTATATTTATGCTCGTACATTCAACCTTTAGGATAAATGCAAAAACTAATGAATAATACCCTCGTACGTGGGTTTTTTGGAAGATATAAGGGTTGTAGATCCTGGCTATTTTTATAATTAGAAAGTGATCTTGGGCTATACAAGTTTGGGGATCACTAGTGTAGGAGTACCTAGAATGGCTTTCATGTAACAAATGGCTTTCTTTAGCACCAATGTCTTGTTTGTCCATTCTGGACAACTGTAGAAACATGGTGCTGCGACATGGCAGACTCCCTGGAAAAGGACCCACTTCCTATAGAAATGTGAAGGGTTCAATCAAAGATAACAATACACAATGATTATTAGTTCCACGTGATAATACAAAAATAAAACAGAATTATATATTTTATATTAATTTTCTGTCTATAAATGTTTCTAAATTCTCAACAACAGACCTTTAAAGTAATGAGTACACCATGAAAAGACCAATAACAATATTGTTTCAATCCAATATCATATTAATTACAGTTATTCTGCCAAGAAAGGTAAAGTAGCTATTAAAGTGGTGACAGCAATATTAAATGAACGCATCTATAATTTGTTCTGTGGAAAATTATTATTGATTATATTTTTGTAATGTTCACTCAAAGGTTTTCAAGATGTTCTTCAACATTTAAAGCGAAATGCACAATGTCAGAGTGTCCATTTCAAAGGTGTGGGACAGAAGGAAGTGAGCAGGCTGGAGCCAAATCTTCACTGGCCACCTCTGCTGATATGTGGCCCTGTCCCTCTGCTAGCAAGGAAGCAGCCAACTGTGAAACAAGCTTTTCCAAACTTGCCCAAAGCCCACAGAGACGATTTACTATAGTGTCAAAAGACGGAGCAGAAGAAAAGCTTTAAAATATATATATTTGTACTGCTACCTTGTCGGCTGGGGGAGAACAGTTGGGCTAAGACATGCCATTACAGACACGTCCCTTTTAATGCAGTGAAATATGTCAGTCACTTTTGAAAGTTAAAATGTCTGACACAGGCTGAGAGGTTGAGGGATTTCTTCAAACATGCTTTTCTCTTTCTTATTTTCCCCACAGGCTACAACATGGCTTGCTTAGTAACTCTGGCGTAACACTTTCAATAAAGAAGGAATGATGTCCATCAATGTCTTGGCAACCACACTGTTTTACATTAATAAACTATTTCAATACCAATGTCACACACATACACAAAGCTCCACAATTTACGGCTTACAAACTGATGAAAATCAGACATGCCACTTAATCTCTCACAAACACATACAGGCAAATCATTAAACTGTAGCAAATACCCTGGTGTTAGTTCTGATATTTAAACAGTCACATTTATACACCCAGAGACCTCCCTCACATAACCAACACACACACACACACAAGCACACACTCATGCACACAATTGCTCAGATAAATGCAGAATCCAGTATGGGAACAAAGTGAAAAGCTGTACAGAATAAATCTGTCTCTGGGCCAATATGTCGGCCTACTCCACACTGAGTGACTTCCACACTGATCCATCCAAACTTGTCATTCACAAAAATGGCAAAATATCCCAGCAGAGAATGGAGCTATGCTATTCCTAGAAAAAATAATCTTCTAAAACCATTACAGGGAACAATGTAGGTGCAGTAGCTACGGGGAGGATTATGGCCAAACCTTCTCAAAGACTCAAAGACACAAACACACAAACACACACACACACATTATATCGTATTTGTTCAACACAACACTCGTTATGCTGCACATGTGAGTCTATGTAAATAGTGCGACATGCATTTTATTACCACTGAATACAGTGATATGTATGTGTGTCTATTTTTGTTAAGTAATTTAATTTATTGAGGGCACAGTACAACGTGGCATGCATGTGAAGAATCAGAACCTGTAGGTGAGAAGATGCTCGGGCTGGAAGCCTGTTTCCAGTTTGACCGATCAAGTTTTAGCAGGCTTTAGTTGCTTGCAGATAAACATTCCGTGTGGAGAACATAAAAAAGGCGGAACACATGGACTAAAATGCATCAACTACTGGCTTTTTAATTCATCCGCATCATATGCTGTTTATAGAGATTAGCCAAAATACTATCACGACCTGAAACATCTATACAATGTAAAACGGTTTGTGTTTAATGTGAGAAACATTTGACTCCTGTGATACAGAATCGTGTCGGACTGTTAACACTATACAGCCAACAGAAGACAGTACTTGGCCCGGATATCCGCTCTCTTAACCAGAACGCACCAAATATTGCCAGTTGACCACAGAGGCTAATTCATCATCAGAGGCGATGGACTCAATGCAACAGGCTCATGTTTAACAGGTTAAATGTTTACCATTTCAATAATGTAAATTGAGTCTTTTGCATGCCAGAACTATAAAATGAAAATGTGATTGTGTTCTCTGAATTTGTAGCCAGGCCATCTATATATGTTCGGATATTTTACTGGTTATTTAAAAAATACTAGTGGTGACCATAAATGTCTCAAAATCAAAAGGATATACATGTCAAATTTCATGGCAATTCTTTGGCAGAATATTTATGGAGCCAAACCAAGGGATTGGTCATTGTGCTTCACCCCATGTTTAAAGATTTCGAGAGGTCATTTGTGTCTCGAAACATGTATAGTGGATTGACAAGATCATTATCCATCGAGTCAAACTGTATGCATATCTCGTAACACATAGTTTTATCAATATGTTGTAACCAAAGACTACGGTCACAGTACTGTGAGTATCAGAGGGAAAATGCTCTGCCTCATTTATTCCTATTATTCATTTATCTGCAAAAACACTCGTGCTTACCAAAATAAACACGGCGTCTCTTTTGCCTGTTTGACGCTGTGCCAGCTTTCCTTGAGGCGGAGATGTTACAAACGAACCACACCTCAAAGGGCTGGCACAACGCACCAGGCACCCCTTACATGCCTGTGAGCTCACTCCAAATCACTATAAATTGGGGGAAATTAGAACATAGGCGCAGAAGCATATGCAACTGAAGTGTTGATGCAGATGTAGGCTACATGTGGCTGTGGTATCTGAGGCTTTAGCACCAGGATATGTTCTTCTCTGCCTTGGAATGTGTACACTGAAAAGACAGTTGTTTAGATACTTGAAAAAAAGCCCAAAATGAATTATGCCTTCTATCCAATCTATGCCAGCTTATCCCTCCACTGAAAACAGAGCCTTCGAAAGTCCTCGCCAAAGTGGATATATTTGTGTGGATGGGGAAACTTATAAAAAACACAATAAATGGCTTTTATAAGATGCATCATTCTGCCATCCACATGTAAATGTAATCCCTGTTTAATCACTTCTTTTTCTTGACCACCCTTGTTAGGTGTTCTCTTCCCCAACCACCATCACTAGTGCATTATTAGTCACACAATCAACAAACTACTCTGACACAGAGCTAGTTTAATTGGATGCTGCACACAGCATTACCATACCCGTTGCCTAGCAATGGAGCCTTATGCCAATATTCTTGTCTTTGAGCATGTTTTGCCCTAAACGGCATCTATAATTACTTTTCAATTACTACCATATTTTTCTCAAAACAAGTTCTCATCATGCTCCTCATAGTTTCCTGAATAGCCGTCCTCTTTCTGAACTGACATGATGTGATGTGGCCCTTGTGAGTTACTATGATTCTGCGCAGACAGATCTAATACTTGGCTACATTCACAATGTATATCAATAAAATAATAAGAACATCCCTCATTTGGCGATTTGACAATGACAAATTATCTTAGCACCAACTCACATCAGCCATCTTTTCTACAAAACGGAACATCTTGGCTGTCCAAAAAAAAGCTGACAATTGGTTGTCACTGTGGAGAATGTTAACCTGAACAGAGCAATGATGTCTCTGAATTTGTGGTAAAAGACTAAGACATTATTGCAATATATTGTACATAGAACTGTCTTTCATGGTTACATTGATTCTAGGTGCCAACCAAAGACAAGCATGTTTTTAAATGCAGGTAGACCCAGTAAAAACAGATGATTGACTCATATTGCCATTAGAAAATACTTCCTTTCTGGGGTACTTCAACTGGTAATGCATGTTTGACGTCATTAATGCATCAGAAACCAAAAAGGTCAGAACAAGGAAACATAACACACAGCAGAAAGCCCCATGGAGACCATTGACAACGGTGCACTTTTAGATGCTTTACTACAGTCCCTCTTCAAGCTCAACGGTGACTGAACAATTTAGGATCACTTAGAAGTTCAATGCTTGTCATAATGTTACGCCAGAAAAGTTGCAGGGTCAGCATTGATATAGAAGAAAAAGAGTGAATGCTAATTGTATTGATTTCCACTGCAGACAAAAGCCAGAAGTTAGCGGGTGTTAGTGGATTTTTCTTTTACCACTGGGAAAGTAACTTTAAAGAAGAAAATCAGCGAGTCTGGGAGGACTGCAATCAAGAACAAAAGTAATTGAATGAGCACCAACAAAAATTACCTTCTGTAGAGGCTTCTGTAGAGAACTTGTTTTTGCAACAAAACAGCTGTAACTCAAGGCTGTAATGAATGCTTTGCTGTTACAGACAGTGGCTGGGGGAGGATGATAGCAACAAAAGAGATTAGGAGCCATATGCAGTGTGCCGCTGCCAGGTTGGTTGGCTGGAGAGTCCGTAGTGGGCTAAAGAAGGCCTTGACGGCAGCCAGGAAATAATTCTAGACTTTCCTTCATTGAAAGCGTTAGTGAGGTCAGCCAGTACACAATCAAAAGGACTGTTTACAGCTATGTCACTGGTCTGAGATTGGAGTTGGACAAGGCCCTGAAACTCCTTGGACTGCACTGACAAAACCCCTCACTGTATTACTTTAGTAGCAGGTGCGAAAGTGAACACTCAGGACTTCTCGACATAAAAACTATGAATAAAAATGACATGAAGTAAGGTGATATCTTCTTTCAGTAAGACATTTCAGACACCATAATTTGCTGAGAATCCCCTCCCATCGCCAGGTCAATTTTCACCCCTATTGACGTATATTTGATGTCACGAACGTGCTAGAAACTTTCTCACCTCACTGTCTCGCCAGTTTTGCATTCTGCAAGATTTAAGCATTTTGCACTGTTGTTCGTTTTTCACAATATGCAAAAAACAAGGACAGAAACGTGCATTGCTCTTAATGCGTCGCTGTCCTCAGGTTCAATGATGCTTCAGCAGGTGCTGCTTAGAGGAGCAGGTGGTCACAACAGACAGTGAGCCGAGCTGTGCTTAAGCCTTACCAAACGCCCTGCTCACCCTGCCCCTCCCACCCTTCCACTGCTCTTTATCTTTCCATCCATCCTTTTCTTTCAGACCATTCATCCAACCATTCATCCTCTCCACTACTCAGCTTAATTTCTCCCTCACTTCCTGCATACTCTCCTCTGCTCTCTCGCGCCAAGCCTCCATCTGCATCCCCTTACAGACAGTGGCAGCCAAGGAGTCTGACATCCACCAGATGTACAGTTGGTTGTTTTTGTTCACATGTTTTGCTCCTCAGGCTGTTAGTCATGTAGCACATTAACCCACAGAAGACTGAAAATAAGGATTTAATCATCACTGTTAATGACTGTATATAAAGATGGATGACAAGACAGCTTCCCAATAGTGAAGCCACTTGTCCTCCCCCTGCTGGCTGGCTGCAGTATAGGTCATATACCTCTTCTTCTGCATGTTAGTGGATGGGACGTGGGCCAAAACTTATGAATCTACAAAAGTATACATAAAATATTTTATTCTCAAAGATGGATTGATTACCTTTTTAATGCAATATAAACCAGGCGAAATGGTTTATCTGACTGAGACTGACTCATGATTGGTCAATTGTATGCATTCTAGGGGCGTCACTATCAGAGCTCCATCTCCTGAGCGCTACTACACAGACACTGGCTAGCCAAAATGGGGATGTTAACATCTGTGATGTTTTAGCTTTATTACCGGAAAGTGTGAACTGATTTCTGAAAGAGTTTTTTTAAAGGTAATGCTGCATCTGCAATAACTGTGATATTTGTCTGCACTTGCTCTAGCTCTAAATTATGTAATTGGCACCATATAGCAGCTATCGTACATTCCGGGATACTTTGGGTTAATATCTGGGTAGTGGGATTCTCCATCTTCATGTGCCATCTCTGGGTGGGATTTAGTCTTTAAAATAAGCAATAACCTTCGTCCATATGAACGTCTATCTAAATAATTTATTGAGGTTGATGGATAATAATTAATTTATCCAAAACACATACATATATTGTATTTATGACTGGGAGTCGGAGGACAGGGATATCAATAGTCCATATTTATATGTAGACATTGCTCCTTGTGTGTGTCTGTGTATGTGTATGTGTACATGTACATGTACGTGTACGTGTATGTGTACGTGTACGTGTACGTGTACGTGTATGTGTGTGCCTAAGCATGGTTTAAAAATAGGACGTCAGAGGTGATTTCTTACAGAAGACAAAAGCAAAAGAAAGAAGACAGCTGACTAGCAGAACAACACTCTGACTGACAGATGAGTTGCAGTGAACAAACCATTGATGTCCGACTAACATAATCCAATCTCTTTTCAAACAAACACAACAACCAAAATATTGGAACCATTATTCATTTTCTTCAGTCTCTCTCAAAAAGTGCACGTTTATTGACACTCTCCTAATCCCAATAGATAGTATTAAATATGAATATAAATCTGCTCTGGTTAAACTGTGACAGCCCTGGGAATAAAACCACATGGCACAAAAAGATACCTGCAGTGAGTATGACATGACTAAATCCTCTCTGAATACCTTGAACACAAGGATTAGTTTCCAGAGGAAAGAAAAAATCCTACCATAAGTCTAAGTGACAGCGCTACACTTAGTGGGCAGGGCAGGAGCGAGATGCTGTAAAACAATAATAATAAACAATTACAATAATGTAATAAACATCTCTATTAGCCAACTAGAAAAATGTTTGCATCGAACATATGTTTCTATCTCTGTCTGGTTGCTGGAGTTCTTCTAGAGGAGCATGAGAAACTTTGTGGAAGTCACTTCATGATGCAAAGTTTGTGTATTTGCATTAGGATTAAAGCGTCATCACTTCATGTTTCCTATTGTGATCAGCATCGTTCTGGGGCAGAATTTACAAAACCAGACAGCCACAGAAAATTAGGAGATCATTTCACCGGCAAATAGCCAGATTTGATACAAGAAGCAGATCATGGATTTTTGTGTCGCACTAAGTAATAATGTTTTCAGCTGAAGGGAGACACTCATAATGGCAATTTCCAATAAGCACGTACTTTATGCAACAGTAACAGCTCAGAAAATGCTTGAGTTGATAGAAAATAAAGAGAGAAAAGTGGGACGAAAAAGCAAATGAGCTGCTAATTCAAACACAGTGATTACAAGTTAAAAAAAACAATAAATATTTTTTGGATCGGAAATTGTGCTGTACATTACAATTTTTACATAGTTTTACTAATTTAAATATTTTTCATAAGCTCCATAAACAAGGTTCGATGACCAATTGTATTATTTATATAAATAACAAAAAGTATAGGGAGGTGTAGTCACATGCTTTTGTACAGTACATCAGGAAGGATGAGCAGGGTATGTAAATCTATGCATGATATTTAAAGCAAACATGAAACAGGTCATTAGTCAACAACATAAACGACCTGTAATGCCATTGAGTCACGCTGTGTTTTTGTCCTTCAGCTACAACTTCCAGACGTCACACAAATAAAGCAGCGGCCTGGTTTCACACTATAGAGCAGATATGCCAGATGTGCACAACTCAGGACTCAGAACTGCTCATCAGGTCGGGAGCTACAAAACCATTTTAATTCCAATTTCTATTGTGATATGACATCTGCAGGTATCTAATGTGATGTGTATCTAAGCCCCCTTCATCAACCTGCCATCCCGGAAACAAACTTATTATATTGAAATATTTCAGGCCTAGTGGAAAATTTGGACAGAGAAATAAAGAAAAAAAAAATTGTACTTCACACAACCTTAAGTTTGAATTCCAATCAACAAATTCCCTTCCCACACAAACCCATATATTTCACATGTAAGAGATTAGAAAAGAGTTTTGGCTGATTTTGCTAGAAATTCAAAGATTTGAAGACATCAGAGAAGAATAATGCTGCAGGACCTAAAACAACGGCAAAAAAGAGGACTTTGCTTTAAAACATCACTGACTTACCAGCTGTGAAGTCCTTGTTGAGGTCAATGAAAGCATGAGAGTGAAGGTTTCGCATTTTGATAGGTGAAGTCAGCACATTCTGCCACACTTGAACCCTGAAGGGCAGAAAAACCATCAGGCAAGAGCAGAATGTAAGATTGTTAGAAAGAACGAGAACAACAGAAAAATACATACTGATTGATAAGTCAGTTTAATGGTTACATTACCTGCTGGTGAGATAGCAGACTTCAGTAAGTGCCGAGTCTGTGACTCCAAAAATATCTGGGATCATGTCCCCATTGAAGCTGTGGGACAACACACTAAATTAGAATGTGTGTACTCAGCTGACATTTCATTAGATACTGTACAAACAATACAGTCGGGCAGAAAATACTCTTAATATTGAGTTATTGCTCACACAGGGAGAGGTATGGAGGTGTGGACCCAAGTGACTTGTTGCAATGAACTGCACTATAATGAATTGTTTTAAATATACTTCTAATAATTCCATAAATCTCTGTCTACCTGTGACTCAAATATCTCGATAACCCTTCTTCTAATTTACTTCACACTTGGTAGTTGTAATGTTAAGGGCCCAAGGGCGTGCAGTGATGAAATTGGTGAGATTACAATATTCAAATTTGAAATAAACAGACGATCAATACTCATTGGCAGCAGCGGCTGCGACTCATCGATGTAAATTAAGTCTTTGGTCATGAAAATGGTGGAGCAACGACAATGATTCTCCAGTTTGTAGTTCTGCCTACTGAGTCTACCATCACTGAACTTTGTTGTGCTCATACCTAATAAACCTTTTATTTTAATATTATCTAAAATGAAATACACAAATACAAAATACAAAAAAAACTTGTTTTAATTTGATTCTGAAAAACATAAACACAGCCATCATTTTGAGCAAAATATCTAAACTACAGTTTATATGAACACCATTCTGAGGGATACTTACTCCATCACAAGGGGTTGATCTGTGAAGGTCTTGTTCAGTCTGAGCCAATCCATATCTAAAAAAGGATGAACAGTTCATGAGTAAACGGAAGCAGAATAAAGAGTGAATTTTCAACAATATATCACTGTACACGTAACTTTATAAAAACAATTTATTAAATCATGTTAAGTCATTTCACAGATGTCCTGTTCTGGGATGAATGATAACAGGCCACACAGGCTCTGTTATATTCAAGCCATGATCTTGTAACAGGGAGCTGGCATAAACAGTCCCAACACTGAAAAAAAAACCCAGCCATCACTTAAGGCAAAATTATGACAATGTAACTGTGGATTGATTCAGAATAAAAGGCCAAAACTGTCTCATTATAGAGGGTGACGAAAACATGAGAGCAGGCTGTGCTCATTTTACAAATCTGAGGTAGATCAATTATGTCTTTTGATTCCTCACTGTGCTTGTAAAAAGGATTAAATTGATATGTACAGCTTTGTAACTTTGCTATTGATGAATATTACAGTGAGACATTTACTACCTCTGCCAATGAGGTTATGTTTTCGTCAGTGTTAGTTGTTTGTCAGTTACCAGGATTTAACTAAAACTACTAATTAAATTACCATAACATTTAGTGGGAGAATTTGGTAAAGGTCAGGGAAGAACCCATCCAATTTTGGTGCTGATCCATATCAGGGGGCAGATCCTAGAATTTTTGTCACTTTCTTTAACATTGTGAGATAGGGTCGTTTTCAACATTTTCCTTGATTTATCTGAGAACAATGTTTGAATCTTGATGGAAAATTCAGATATTTTGATGGAGGTTTGATGGAGGGTTGGTATGAGTTTCTCATCTTGTGGATTTAAATGTGGTTGGATAGGAGTGAAAGCTTTTTCCACCTGCTGTATGGTATCAAATGGGGAGAGACACCTTTAACTCCTACATGAAGTGGAGAAACGTAGTGCGGTCTTTAATTTAAGGAGGCTGTTGGGCCTTAGCAGAGGTAAATCTTCCACTGAGTGCAACTCTAATTGATATTGTTTTATAGCCCAGCCGAACTGTATATTTTATAAATATTACACATTATTACATGTTTATTGGCGTACCACTGCACATGCTTGGTCAGTTTATTGAGCTAAAGATAAATAGTAACCCTGAGATTGCAGACCCCACCCGGGGTACATTTAAGTCAGAAGTGTGCAGCTTCTTCTCACTGTTGAAAGTGTACCTAATGTCTGGTTGTTCCCCCAAAAGATGAAAACAGATGTTGCTGTTTGGGGGGTGGTCTGAGCTGTGAGAAGAACATCCATCTGTGAGTCTCCATCATAGTCTCCAGGGACCACGCTGGTGATGATGGTGTTCCTGCAGCAGGAGGAAAGACTGTGTGTTAGTGGTCACATGGTCACATGGTGCTCCTTCCACTCCTATACAAACATTTCCCACCTACAGAGCAAACATAACTTCCCTATGAGGAAAGACACCTTCACTGTACTGAAGGAAAGGAAAATGGAAATGAGGACTTTGCATATACCAGATCAAGTGTAAATGGAATAACGATGCAAAATTTACTATTAACATGATTTACCTTGGCAAAGAGTTTTTAACGTTTTGGACTTTGGGCTTGAAGTAGGGTATTTTCGAGTCCGCCAGGAATATGACCAGTTCAGACTCTGAAACCGGAAAAAGTCAACAACATGTATATTAATTACTTATTAGTAAATAAATTAAATGAGCTAAATCTTGGTTCATCTCCGTCAGAGTCTCTTTCTCAATCGTTTGTTTAACGACACTGTAAATAGCTTGTACACACATTAGACGTAAGGCACTCAACAGACGAATTAAATCATATTTGCGTTTCAAAAGTCAATGTCTATCATTACTGCGACACCGCTGAATAACAGTTTATCTGTAAATAATGTAAATGTCGCCAGGTCTCATAGTAATCGCGGTTAATTAGCGGTAAAGTGCTGAGGCGTTCACGTACGCTCTCTGATCATGAAGATGTCTGTCTGTTTATCCGAGTTAAAATCCCCAAACGCCGCCACCGTCCCGTAATTCTCGGCACCGAAGAGGTCCGCAGTAACATCCTGAAGAGCTGACGTGTGGTACCGTCCTACAAAAGCTAATAAAATAGTCAAAGTGTTTAATTGTGATATCCACATCCTTCTGCTGTTTCAGCTCCTCACAACAACACCGACTGCAGTACGGCACTCCGCTTTACGACAGGCTTGACGACAGGGTATTTCACTTCAATTACGCATTATGTCGAAAGATCCATCTTCAAGTTAGACATGTGCTCTTAGGTTGTCATCTTGTCTGAAAACACCCGGAACGATCATGCAAGATAAGGTTTAAACCATGTGAAATCAGCGTTTCCTTGTTTACGTCAATGTCGTGCTTCCGCACGTTTGACAGTTGACAGCTGTATCAAGCTAGCTAGAGTTATCTAGAGCTAACTTGGAAAAGGAGGAAGTTTACTTTCAGACTAAACGTCTAGCATAAATATATCTTGAAATAAACAGAAGATTACAAACATACCACATTAAAAGTCGATTATATTAATGTAAATTTAAGCTCAAATAGTAAGTATATGGTTTATAAAAAGGTTACTTCAAATTGTAAGCATGGCTGCACGGGAGCAGAACTGCATATATTTTATTTTGAAAGACAATGCCGGAAAAGCTTAAACGTGCTAGTGATTTGGACGCTGTTTGAACATGGCGAGCCTGGCAGATGTCGGTTGGAAACTCCTGGAATTCAAAACCCGATCAAAACGATCAGGTCTGACTTGTTTCTTTGCATGACCCGTCCGGTCGTTGCTTGAGTGTCGTTGCTTGTGTGACACTGTGTGTTTGTGAAGCCCCTGAACGTGGCGGTGCTAAATAATATGACTCGATCTGCCCATTTAATGTGTCCACTGCAGTGAGGGTGCAGGCATGAAAGGTCAGAGGAGCTATTTTAAGATCCTCTCACCAGGTCTGCTTTCACTGTCACATCTCAACCTGAGCTTACTGTGTGTTGTTTGTGTGTCTGGGTTCGTTTGTGTGTTTGTGTAAGCAGACTGTGCCTTTCATACACTGGTAAACACGTGAGGGAAAGTGGTGCCACTGTATTACAGTATTTAACAGTGTAGGGATACAAACACCACAGCAACAGTTGGTTGTCACCACCTGTGTTGACACTATCATTGCTGAATAGTGACAAATCCACTAAATTAGTCTTTCCTACACTCTGGTGTACCTCAAACGTAATAAATCCATATCATTGTAGGATTGTAAACTGATCAAGCTATTCAATCTACGTGTTTTCAACCTGTTTGTAATACTTCAGTCCTAAATACACCGTCCCCATAGCGTCATTACTATTGCTTTCGATTGAAAATTCAATTTGCTAAAAGGCAGCAGGAAGGATAATGGGAGGCACACAGATCCTTAATTTTCTATCAATTTAACCAACTATCATTTGCATCTTTTTCCCAGTTGATATGTGGCTTTAACTCAGCAGTATAATATTCTGAAACCACACTGTCTTCTGTGACGGAGTTATTCTATTACATTTCTTACATTGCCCACATAATAATTCACTATTACTCTACATTTCTCAAAGGCAGTGGTGGATCTAGAATCTTCAGAAATCAGGGGTCATAAAGGTGCCACAATTTACTCTGAGGGGTCAATTATATGTCCATAATCCATGTACCATTCCTGATCCAGTGAGGTGCACACTTAAGTCATTCCTTATTTACTGTTAGCTCTATAACTTACAGCAAAGGTACAAATCACAAAATATTTATTGACATTGATTCCTTGTTCAAGTACATTGTGTTCTTTAAAATCATTTAGGAAAAGAAAAAAAAAAACTTACAAAAGTAATATTTATCATTAGTATTGTTTGTAAGTGAGAGTAAGACAACTGATAGTACAGAGGCACTTTAGGGGCCAATCAAATTGCATCTGGGGCCACTGCCCCCCTGACCTTACTCCTGGATCCACCTCTGCTTAAGGGTTAAAACATCTTTCAATCCTAATTAAATACAATCCATTGTCATTGTTTGTGCATGTTGCTCGTGATCATGGTCATCATTATAAGTCCAGGGTGTAATTCATTGTTGATTCATGCATGTCTAAAATCTAACTTTGCTACTAACTCCTTCCTGTGAGTTGCTGTAGATTTGTGATTTAGCTGAGAGAGAGGGACGATTGGCCTTAATTTCGCCTTTTGAGAATGGCTGATTCAGTGGCCGCGCCCCCCCGGCCTCATCGGGAAGTTGTCCGACTTGGTAAGTAGTGGCAGCAGATCTGAGGAAAGCAATGTGGTCAGACACGCAGAGGAGACGTAGGGAGGTGATCAACAAATAGCATCAAAGGACGGTCATTTTGTTATCTGAACATCAGAAGCTAGCTTATTATTTCATGATGAGAACACCTTTGCTTAATATGTTGAGAACTGGAAATACAACCAAATAGACCTATTATTTTCAATCTCTAATGGTCATTAAAGTCTTGGGTAAAATGTGGATGTGCCGAATAGTCAAACATTACAAATAATTTACTATAGTTTGATTGTTCAGTCTTTCATGTGGTTTTAGCATTCAATCATCTTGTTATTCTTCTTGTAAGGATGGAAGACCCATAGATGACACCAAACTAAATTACACAAGTCATATACAGTATTTTACTGCATTGATAAGTTTGTCAGAGGTCTGCATCACTCAGGTTCGTCATGTGATTGTTGAAAACCATCCAAACACGACAGCCCACACTCTACTCATCTGAAATAAAAGCTGGAATATTTAACTTCCTCTATGCTCTTTAAAATTGTTATCTGTAAAAAGAGATGGATTGGCTTTGTCCCCTGCAACTTTTAACATGATGGAAATTATGCTAATTTAAGTCAGAATGTGAATTTTTCAGTACCTGTGGTATTGACCCAAGGTCGAAACCATTAAAATGCAAATCTCAGTAGTGAAAAGTCTCTGAAAATAGAGAAAGTCTTAGAGACGGGGTTTCCTTCAAACTCCTGCCTGCTCGCTCCCAGCTCAGAGGGAAATGTTCGAGTATCTGGTGGTGAGTCAGATTACCATTTGAATTCATACGCTCACGGCCTGAATATTGTTTTGTATGTTGAGCTGTCTGAGTTGCAGTGTGTTGCAGTGAAAAAGCAAATTTACCTATGGCATGTGTCTAATGTGTTTTTTTCCTCTAGTGCTTATTTTCATTTATATTCATTGAAAAATTTGAATGATTTAATGAAAGAAAATATCCATAAGCTATTGCTACCTGCAAACCTTTGTTCATCTGCATATTGGAATATAAGAAATAACACAATGGTCTCAAGAAAAAAGAGTAATAATCGTGCAAATTTGACAGGAAAGCTATTGATATTGATGTAGAGAAGGATCCATGGACAACTAAAGCGTAAATTATAGGAGAGTCCCACTGGTAAGTAGGTTGGTAGGTAGGTTGTTGTCTGAACAGATGTCTTTCTTTCTACTAGGTTCCATCTATGAACCTCTTAAGCTGTCCAGTTTCCATCGTGAGGATGAGCCCCTATGGGAGAAGCTGGACCGCTACTACAATGCTGGTAAGTACAGCAGCATTAGTGGCATGAACCTAAAAATAAGGAGACATTTATAACACTTTTAGCATTTCTCTCAGTTATTCAAAGATTATTTGGTTACCCATGACATTTAGCTGTTGCAGTTGATCCCAACCCAAGGGACAGCTGCAGATCTGAGATGGTTAAAAGTGTAAGAATTACAACAAGTTTCACTTTTTACCTTTTGAGCCCTGTGTCAGTACTTACAGTAAACTGAAAGTATGTATGATTATGTGTTATGTTATATGCAGATGTCACAGATTTTGTTTAGTCTCTTTATATTTCAGTATAAGTCAGAAAGGTGGAACAAATTCACTGCAAAGTAATTTTAATACAACACTTTATTATACAATATTTCAATTTTAAATGTCGAAAACTAATTTGATCGTTCACATTGTTTGTTTTTGTATGGCTGCTCAGCTTAGGAACGATTATGACAGCTGCCCCCTTATCTCAGCCATAACAAAACATTTTATGCTGGCTACACACACTGACAAACTGAATTTGTTTTATTAACACCAGAAATTGCAGACACACCTGATGACACTTTGGGACACAACTGACGATATGTCCCTAGCATCTACTTTTGGTCGGCAACTTATCATCAAGCGATGGCAGAAAACCTTCAAACTCATTGACCTATGTTCTAAATAACAAAAAGGTCAGGACCATATGACAAAAATAGCAAAATAAGTTTTCAGCAATAAATGCGGAAGGAGCTGCGAGTTAACTGAAACATCTGCACTGCCCTCAACCACCAGACCATCAGTTTTACTAAGTGCATTTTGTGAGACTGAAAGAAAAACCTGTTTTCTAGCTTCTCTATCATTTCTGTCTTTGAAACCACAAGCCCTGACTTCAACATGGCCACACTGTTGCTCTAATGTATGCAGCTGTAAAGGCTGCAGTGGTTTTGTCATTGCCAATATTCCAAAATTGCACCATATAAACACCATATTATTTACAGAGAGATTGCTCTTGGCTGGCAAGAGGAAAAGTAATGCATGGGGGTTTCCTTAGTGCAAAAAAATAAACATTACATTTACCAAGGGTTGCACTGTCTTGAATTTAATTTCATGCAAAGGTGCTCTTTGTTGACTTGGCACTGCACTGAACACAGTTGGCAGTGTTTCACAGTGCGAACAGACTGAGGGATCCTGTGGGTGCTAAAGTTTAGAGGCTCTTAGATTGACTGGCCAGAGGCTCTTCAAGCAGGGGTAGGAGGGTGGACACAGCAGAAGTCTGAGGCCTGGTTGCAACAGATATTGACTGAGAGGATGTCACATGCATACACCAAGGGTTTGTGTGTAGTCCTTGTTTTAATATTCCCCTAAAGGACAATAAATCAATCATATTCACTGTATACAGATTTGCTCATCACTGAAATGCACAAATATTTAGCCATACTAACTGGCTTGGAGTATCTGCCTGAACTAAACATCTTAGGTTTCTGATTTAATACAGCTCCTTTCAATGGAGTTGTGAAAGAGGTAAAAAGACTGTGTTTCTGAATGGTTGTTTCAAATCCCTCAATTCAAGCTGTTAAGACAAACTTGGGAAGGACAGAAACTCAGCGACCGATTTAAAATCACTGGTGCAACCTACTCCAGGTGATGCTGCTGGCATGTGTAATCAATAATGGAGACTGGAGCCTCGCTGCAGCAGAGATAAATACACATTAGTCCTGATTACTGAATTACCAAAAGCTGTGAGTGCTGCACTAGATCAGCGAGAGGAACCTTTCCAGGACACAAGATGAACCACACCTTACCGCTCCAAAGCTGAATACACAGTACCCTTCCATTTCTCATTCAATAAAGTAAAACCAACTTTTATTACAGAAGTGAAGTATCAATAATAAATGGTGTGAAATATTGCTGTCATAAAATACTTGTGTGGGTGGCATAGGTCAATTATGATATTTCCTATTTGGGGCTGCAATGTCAGTGTACTCAGTGGAGTCCTCACATCTGCAGGTTACGCATTTAGAGCAACTGCCTACCAGCTTCAACATTCATAAGATTTTCAAGTTGTCTCTATGCTGTTTGCTTTATGGCTGCCAGTGAGTGAACATTGAAGTCTAAGGCCCTTTGAAAGTTTTAGACAAGTTGTCTTTATATCACCCAGTGCCCATGCAGTTTAATAGAAAATGTATTTGTGCCTATCTGAGCCCCGATGGGCGTGTTGGTTTTAAAATTAGGTGTGGTCAGGTACATTGATGGTGCTTTGAAGTCTGAAGTTAGTAGGACAGTATTTTACATGAGGGCACCTCATGTATGGAGGTTTGATTCCTCCTGGACTTACAGTTTTGTTGCTTACTTTATGTTTACATTCTGTACTTTTGATATGCTTATTGCTTGAACCTCTCACCTAGTAATCGGATGTATAACTTTATATATATATTTAGATACAGCGTGCCAGCTACACAAAAGTGAAGCCAAGACATATTGATCGCCCCCTGGTGGTTGGTTGCAGTATAGGTCATAAACATAGTCTTCTCTTTAATTAATTATATGATGCTGAACATAACATCCTCATTGAGTCAAGATTGATCGAGCACAAGTATCAGAGGGACCTGAAGAACATTGTCCCACTCCCTGGTCAAAAGTGCAAGAGGACAGCGCTTTTATACAAGTGAAGATGCGTCATCCATCTTCACACACAGTCTATGGTTCAGCCTTGATAATTTGTACTGAAAATACTTATCCAAAAAATATATATAAACTATATATATATATATATATTAGTGCTGTCAGTTAAACGGGTTATTAACAACGTTAATGCAAACCCGTTTTAAAACATCGTTGTATCAGGCCGTAATGAAGTACCAGGAGCGGGCGAGTCTGTGTTTGTGTGTGCTTGTGTGTTTTTTTGTGTGTGTGTGTGTGTGTGTGTGTGTGTGTGTGTGTGTGTGTGTGTGTGTGTGTGTGTGTGTGTGTGTGTGTGTGTGTGTGTGTGTGTGTGTGTGTGTGTGTGTGTGTGTGTGTGTGTGTGTGTGTGTGTGTGTGTGTGTGTGTGCTCCCAGATAGCGCACCGGTCCGGGGGCTCGACCCCCCCACCCCCGCTCACTCGCTCAGAGACACAATATCAGAGCCCGTTCACGTGAAGCAGCTGTTCAGTGACTGACTGCTTCTTAACTTTGAAAACAGTGAAAACACAGAGTTTCTCTGGTCTCAGCTGCTCAGAGATCAGCGCCTCAGCTTCTTGATCAGAGCAGACGCTGCAGTTGGTTGGTACCAAGCTTCAGTATCTGTGTTCGCCTCCAGTCTGACCTGCTCTCGCTTATTGTTTTAATATTTCGCCAACTAAAATATATATTTTTAAGCTATTAGGCTGCAGCGATATGTTTTTATTTATTTAAAAATTATTATTATATTATTTCATACATTTTCCACAAATGTGGGGATGACTCAAATAGACCTACAAAATTCTGTGTTGAGTGGTTTCAAAGTAGGCCGACACTTGCCTGTGTATTTTAAGTGTTTGTTATTTTGTTGCTTCTCTGTTTGAGTAGCTGGCTGAAAGCAAAGAAGTAGTAGGCTTACCTTTTATTGGTAACCTAACTGCCTGACTGCTATGTTCACAGTAAACTTGAAAAAAAGAAAATATTAAGCCATGGTTTGACTGCACTATAGGCTGTGTCCTTGTTTACCTGAAATGTGCACTTTATAATTTTATTTTGTAACGCCCTGTTTGGCAATGTTGTTTTTCAATAAAATAAAACATTTGCAGAAAGCAAGCCAATCCACTTTTCCATGTTGATAAGAGCATCAAAACGAAAAACAAATTATGGAAAAAAAAAGAAATGAAGGGACATTTAGAATAGATACAAATTTGCGATTAATTGCGATTCATTTTGAGTTCACTATGACATAAATGCGATGAATCGCGATTAAATATTTTAATCATATATATATATATATATATAGTAAGTTTATTTTGTGCTTTTGCTTTGCCTTGTGATGGCAAACTACATTTATTCTCCTTTTTATTTCACATTAAAATCAATATGGGTCGAGGCAGAGAGCAAAAGAGGGGGTATGCCACACACGCACACCACTTCTTCTAAGCAGATAGAGTTGGGTTTAGTGAGCAGAGCTCAGGATGCTGTCCCTGAGGATCAGGGCTGGGTTTTAGCCACTGTGGACAGAAGCCAGCCTTTTGCTCAGCTGCTCTTTTTGAGGTAACAAAAATGTGTGATTCAGTACAGCACACTAATGTTGACACGCTCTAAGGAGGAGTTTATCCATACCTATATACTTCAATCCGTCTCACTTCTTCAAGACAAATTGATGTGTAATAATACATATTTGGTAAGCTATATGCAGATATCCCTTTATGCACTGTGCATAGTTATAGGCATACAAAAGAGACACATTACATAAATAGTAATTTAGCAATTAGTCAGTGCATCTCCACCTGTGACATTGAAGTGATTACAGACCTCTTAAACTAAGACTTACCTAAAGGTGGTTCTTAATTTGAATTTGGCAGAAGTTCATCAAAAAATACCTTCAAATAGGCAAAAGCGGCGTCACAAATAATTTTATAGGGGATGCTTCCCACTTCTCTAAAGCAGATACTAAACAGCTGGACTTAAATAAGTACTGAAAATGTAAGTGTCTCCAGTTTACAGAGAATTTTGTCACGAACTTGTCCGGCTCTTATCGTTGCTTCATTAGCTGCTTTGAGACACTGCTGTAGCAAAGCTGTCTAGATAGCTTTGCACAATGATTCCTGGGATATGTTTGCCTGAGTGGGATCCAACTGTTGGATGCTCAGGAATGGAGAGATGCATTTGTTGGATGAACCTTCAGAATTGAACAGCCTACTCCCACCGCCATGACACAATCTGTGTTTAAATGCAGCTTCACCTATAAATCCTCCATCATGTGGTAGTTAAAAAGTTATGTTATTTACTCCATCTTACATTGACTGGACTGTAGTGCTGGATATTAAATAATTATAGGGCTGACAACTCCCAAAAATCAACAGAATTCCCTCTCAGGCAATCCTCTCATCAGAAAATACAAAATAAAGATTAGAAAAGCACTATATAAATACAGTCTCGCCATGCACAGCGATGCTCAGGGCTACAAAACCAGTGGAAGGGAATCACAGTTGGACATAAGTTGCTGTCATTGCCACATTACAGGATTGTCTAGAAAATGTCACATTTGTTTTTTCATCTGTAAACAGTTTAGTTTTTCCTTGGTTTGTTTGTACACTTTTATGTACAAAACTTGTTTATGCTGACTGATGTTTATGATACTTAAGACTCAGTATCCATCAATAATGCCTAACAGGTATAAAATGCCATCGCTGTGAACAGTAGAGAAAAAAAATAACATTTATAGAGATTCAAGAATAAAAATGGCCACTAAATGCAAAATTGCAGGCTTCCTGTTGCGTTTTTCCAATTGCACCCATGACTTTTTTGTTTGTCTGATCATGATACACCTGTGTATCGATTTTTGTGAAGATTGGTCCATGTGAATACGTTCCGGGAGTCTCCATTGAGCCATTTTGCGACGCTTATTGCAATTCCTCCAGAACACGTACGTTTTCACCACTTTCTAACTTTCTGCAAATTTTGGTAAGAATTTGAGCATGTTGAGGTCCCCAAAAAGCCACTTAATTTGCCTGAATAATAATAATAATAATCATTACAATTTCAATAGGGCCTCCCACTGTCAGTGCTCGGGCCCTAAGTAGGGCTACATTGTAACTAACGGGCAACGAGCACAGGCGATTTCAAGTCTGTTGTGGTTGGTGAAGAAATAACGTTCGATGAGCAAGCGTTCGTCTCCGCGTTGCATGAGTTTGCGCACTGAGGCAAGGCTAAATGCTTCACTTCCTGTAGCCAGCAGGTGGAGCTATGATTTTAAGTCATGGTCTCTTTGTAGATGTCATCAGGTCGCGACTTTTGTCTTACTTGTCTAGTTTGGACTCGATTGGACCAAATATGTCCAAGATACAGAAGCTCTTGTTTAGATGGCCTGTAATCAAACTTTGACGCCACGCCACGGACACACGGTGTGACGAAAAATTGATCTTCGAATAATTTTAAATCTACAACTTGTTGTGATGACAATCAACAAAATTTTAAGTTGATCTGATGAAAGCTCTACGACAAGTACATCATAGTAAAAATGTGGAATATGCCCAAAACGGCCACTAAATCCAAAATGGCGAGCTTCCTGTTGCATTTTTCATAATGCTCCTTGAGGCTTTTTTGTGAATCTGGTCATGATACACAACTTTCCTCATTTTAGTGAGGATCGGTGAATGCTAAATGAGGGCTTTTTCGTAGGTGATGCTGTTGAGCTTTGTTGCTGCGTCCATTTCCAAATAATCCAGAATACGTACATTTTCACCAATTTCGAATTTACTGCAACCTTTAGAAACTTTATGAGCCTGTTGAAGCCCTCAAAAAGCCCATTTACTACTCAAAGAATAATCCTTACAATTTCAATAGGGCCTCTCACCGTTTTCGGTGTTTGGGCCCTAATAATAATCCTTACAATTTCAATAAGGCCTCCCACTGTCAGTGCTCGGGCCCTAAAAAGCACAGCACTTGGTCAGGATTCAACTGGATTTTACTTAATAGATAGATGGAAAATTGCAGCTTTGCCCAAAGTGAACTGTTATATTCTCGTGTCGTGTCGTGTTGTTTCATTGTACAAATACTCAGAGTAAAAGTAAAAGTCACTTCCTCTAACCCAGGTGTGTTAGGATTGGGTGGTTGTCTATGTGTCCTGAGTTAAAGCTTTGGTTCAGGTCTGGATGAACCGTTTTCTCACATGAATGCATTGCTGGCAGATATGACACAACCCAGTGGTCTGCCCTGATGAAGACAGGGCAGCTGTGTGTGTGTGTGTGTGTGTGTGTGTGTGTGTGAGTGTGTGAGTGTGTGAGTGTGTGAGTGTGTGAGTGTGTGAGTGTGTGTGTGTGTGTGTGTGTGTGTGTGTGTGTGTGTGTGTGTGTGTGTGGGGTAAATGCTATGGCTGTTTGCTTGGTGGGTATTCATTAGGCTGCATGCGAATGTGTGCTTGGAAAATAACAGAAGACAATAAACAGAGCTTTGTGTACAACAGGTGTAGCCATCAGTAGGAACTGATTTGCTGCTATCAGCGAGCGCAGCGTTGCCTCCAGCATCAGCTGCGTTGCAAGTCCATAGATTTGCAGAGAGAAGCCCCCGCCAGATTGCAGTGTGTTGAAAACGCAGCGTTGAACATTGGGCTTGTTTAATTGTGGGGTTGGGTGGCGGCTGGCAGCGCTTGTCCAATTCTAGCAGGGAACAAAGCCAACATTGTTATCGCCGGCACCCAGACCTGCCTGCCAATATACCTGCTTTCTTTCAGTTTCAGGGAGGAAAAGAGGTGGAGAAGGGTGAGGCTGGGCTGACAATGACAAATCAAACCAGTTAAATTTTTCCTCCTTTCTCTTTCTTTGTTGTTTTGTTGCAAAGCCGCCCCCCAGCTCAGTCGAAGGCAGCGGTATTAAGCTTATGCAGCTCTTGTGATAGGGGACTTGTTTTCTGTCATCAAAGAAACAATATACAGCTGGAAAGTTTACCCCTATCTCTTCTAGTTCATCTCTCCATCATCTCCCCTCCTCTTTCACTCCCTCACCTCTCTATGGTTTCGTTTTTACGTGGCAATGTGGCCACACTCCATTGACTCACCCTGCTTGCTGATAATACTGGAGGCAGAAGGCACTATCTCTCCGCCGTCTGGCTCACAGCGATTAAGGAATGGAGAAAAAAAGAAAACTCTTATTTCATTCTATACTTTTATTATATATAGTTATTTTTGTGAGTTTTCTTCAAAAATATATGGTTGTCTGAACTGTCCTTAGTAATTTTCAATATTTGATTCTCTTTCACTCTTTCCTGCTTTTCTTCTTTTTCAACTTCTCATTCTCCCCTCACCTTTTTCATTTTTCAGCCATTTCATACCATTTCGTATGAAATGGTATGTTATGTGTCCATGATTTACTTCCTCAGTTCATAATCCTACGCATGAAATTGTAAAGTATTTGTTCTCAAAGCAGGTCTTTTTATTGACACTTGGATTTTAATTGTCGTTGGATTTGTTTCAGTAAAAACAACTAAATATCTAGCAAAATCAGGGTAATGCAATCTTTGGTTAATGGTGCAAGTTGTGACACACAGCAGTTAGTTGTAAAAACTTCTGCTGTAATCACAGAATGGTCTTACTAATGAGCTACAGCAAATGAAAATACGTTTGAGAAACACATTTCAAAATGCTTAGGTCATGCACATTTACATCAATCGCAAGAGTAATACCAAATATGGTCAATGTGCAAAATGGAGAACAATGTTTAAAGCTGTCGTGGAACTGTAATGTGCTAATTAGCATATCCATGAAATCATTGTGTCATATTTTCATGACTGTTCATAGTTTATTGTCATATGCTGCAGCCTTGCACAGGATTTAAGTAAAATCACCTAAACCCAATCCTAACACAGTTATAGGAATAGTGCATTTAGCAAAATAATCTAATATGATCTGAATGAGTTTGATATCAGCAACAGTCTGTGCATTCAGTTGGGACATGATGAGCTCAGCATAGGGACTGGAGGGATCTACCGGGATCTTTCCAAAAAGATAAAAAGCCTCCAGTACTTTGTTTGATGATTCACAGTTTGAGTTGAATCCTGTAAATGTAAAATGTATTGATGAATAACACCAGTGTCAATATTGGCCGATTATAACACAACACTAAGCTAGTTGTTTGCCCATATAGCATTTTTGATAAGCTAAACACCCCCTCCTGCTTTAGCTTTCTCCAGACATGTGATGGATACTGATCTCCTCCTCTCATCCCACCATTGTAAAGAAAGCAAATTCCCCCAAATTATTTCTAACCCTCTGAAAGTTTATTTAGCTGTTGTTACTGTCAGCATAGTAGGTTTATGGCCAGTGTATTTTTCTTTTCACTAAACGGTAACTCCTGTTTAAGACGTTATATTGAGGGAACATTATGTTAGCATCAGTAGACACTGGCACGAAGATTGAAAATCACATTGCTGTGTATTTCCAATTTTGGAATCCTGTAGCATCTGCTGTGGAACTGCACAAATGTCATCTTGCTCTTTCCTCTCTATTGTTTTTCTCTTTTCAATCTATTTTGCAGGTTTTTTTTCCTTGTTCTCATCATCTTCTCTCATTTTCTCCAGCCTGTCAGTGCAGTGAAATGGCCCATTGTGAAAGAGCAGATTGTGTGCGTCTGAGACATTAGCTGCTGATTTAGTGGGGCATTAGCTTGATGGATGGCACAAAACTACCAACAACAGTTGATTTGCATTCCAAGAAACTTGGGATCTGAAAACACCGTTCAGCATTCTCATCATTCATGTTCTGCATGTAATGATGACTTCCACAGCTCTACTGTGTCGCAAAGATGAAACCATAGCAGTGTCCGAAATCACTCACTTATCACTATATAGTGCGCTATATAGTAAGGTTGCCATTTTGAAGTGGTGTCTGAATGTTTAGTGAGGTTTTTTATACCAAATATATTGCAATGATTGTTCCCCACAATGCATCGTGAAAAGTAGTGTTCAACCGATGGTCACATACTGAGCAATATATACCATCATGCATTGCGCTTGCGGCAAGAGACGATGGAAGTGAGGGCAGCAGGAACAGCCCCACCTGTCGTACCAATGTAAATAAAAGCAGAGCAGCATATCATCTCACAAACTGTGGGATTTTTTTTAATTTTTAAACAAATATATATTTATTTATAATCAGTCAGTGAGTGGGTGATTTCGGATACAGCCTGTAAATCCCTTATAAGTGCACATTAAAAAGTATCGGAGCACATTAACTCTTCGTCCTATTATCCCAAAATAAAACGTTATGTAAGTATACATAATTGATGTCGCAAAGTCAAAAATTAAAGGTTCAAGCGCACGCCTTGACTAATAATGTAATCTAGAACAAAATGATGCAATAAGAAAATAACATTTTTGTGACAGATTGGTAATTTTATAGAAGAATATATCAAATACTTTTTCTTAATGGAATTGTGGTTACCAATACACACAGCATACGGACACAAACCCGTGTGTGATAGCCAACAGATTGTATGGCCAGTGGCTATTAACAATATAAGTGCAAGCCACATAAATGAAGGGTATTGTGTGTTTGTGTGTGTGTGTTTGTATGTGAGAGAGAGTTTGTGTCTAAGCATGTTTATTTACACTTAATTTGCTCTACATTGAGACCAAGTGTCCACACAAGGGCACAGACATCAATCCGTATTTGTTTTTGCATGTAGGCCACTTTATATTCAGCGTTCATCTTTTCAAATGCAGTTACTTTAATA
This sequence comes from Platichthys flesus, assembly GCF_949316205.1. NCBI lineage: Eukaryota > Metazoa > Chordata > Actinopteri > Pleuronectiformes > Pleuronectidae > Platichthys > Platichthys flesus. Next base: position 25,673,037 of record NC_084945.1, on the reverse strand, counting down.
AGTCTAGCGCCAAATTCGGTATGAGGCAGGTGAATCACTAGTAATACAAATGCGTGTGTACATGTGTGCATGCACGAGTGTACACTTCATTAGTCTGATACTTGGGTGGTGGACTACCTGAGAGGTTTATTAATAATGTGCCTTATTCTACCCCATCCACCTCTTTCATCTCACTGCCAGTGTGACTGCCACCTTCAATTGACCAATACACACACCAGCAGGCAAACCGATTGACATTCCCGCCCCCTGTCTCTCTCCCAGTGCCCATTACTTTGATGCTTTTTATTTACAAAGGCACACAAACACATGCACGGACAGCCGCACGCACATGCCTACACACTCACACACACGCTATCTCTTTCTTGTTTCTTTACACACACACTCTTCTCTATCTCTATTTCCCCTCTTCTCTGTCTCCTCCCATCTCTCTCTCTATCATTCTCTGTCTCGCTTTTGCTCTGTGGCAAACAACAGTGCAGAATGGATGTCCCCTTCATTTGCACCGGCATAATGTTCTGATGAAAAATGAAGTGATCCCTCCAGACAGATTAGTCATCAGCGAGGAGACCTCTGCAGGAGAGAAGGATACGAGTGTGTGTGTGCTTGCGTCTCTGTGTGTTTGTGAAATAGATAAATTACTTTCCCGGAGGCCTTCTGTTTGAGTGTGTAATATTTCAGCATATATTATTGGAGACTATGATCTATTAGCAGTAAGAGCTTCCCTTCATTGTCCTTTCCTCTGTAACTAATGCCAAGCATGAACTTTAGTGAACTTGAACCATCTTAGTTAATCTTTCCACGTCAGTTTAGTGCAGTCAGAAAAGTCATATGCCTGGCGGAAAAAAGTCTCCCCTAATTCCACAGAAGTGACCTTATTATGCACTGGAGAGCTTTCCAGTCATTTTGATTACACCAGCAATAATGAAAAGGTGTTGGTCCCTTAAAGTTGATAATGCTAGCACTGCACCGTAGGAATTCAAGCTTATTTTACCTATGCACCCTCACCCCACTAAGTATTCATCTGATCAAGAGATGTCCAAACAACTCAATTATCTTGTGGGCTGAATTCCACCTCTCGGTTATTATGTAACTGCTGTTTCTGGGCTCTGTGGGACTTTATATGTATTCATTATGTAGCCTGGTTGGTTTTTACCTTAATATGTAAATGTTCTTTTATATGAACATATCAAACTAGTACTGGACAGATTCAAATCAGATTAAAAGTGACATTATATTGTACAATCTTGTTTTGTCATACACTAATTTTCTTTGAGATTTTGGGCTATTTTGCTTCTAAAACATGTTTTCTTCCAGACTATGAGGAAATAAAACATCCCTAATACACCTTTTGTATCTGCAGCTTTCAATCTCAATACAAATCTTTCGAAGGCCATTTTCTCTAAATAAGTTCTGTCGTGACCAAAAATCACAACTTCTGTAACACCTAACTTTCCAGATATATCCCTGTCTATATTCTGAAGGTCTGTATTGAAAGGTTTTGTTCATACATATTTCATAATGTAATTTATTTAGTTGCTATTGTCGCAAATCATTTAACATTTTTTATTTAGGTTATTTTGACTAAGTTCATAATATTCTGAAGTGAGGACTAGGGCTAGTTAGTAAGGAGAAGAAGTGCATAAATTATTAAAGTCCCCCAATGGGAATAAGCTTTGTAATGTTGTTCATATGACCATATAATGAGTGAAATAAGCTAAGGTTTATCTGACATTAGCAGCATGTTATTTACAGTTTAATAAAGTAATGAAGTTGAAGACTCATGTCAGAATTATGTTACAAACAGAGTGATAGTGAAACGTACATACATCACCATTTTGATACTTTGATTTGACGCCAACCTTGTACAATTCACTCTTCCTCACCCTTTTGAGCCGCTTTCTAGTTGCTCCCTATTTTCACCGCCACATTGTGTAGCAAATAATGGCTAGCAAAATAAAAAACAAGCAGTGGATTGCTTGTGTGATGATGCAGAGTCGCAGCTGCAGGCGAGCGGCTGAGAGGTGGGTGGAGATAGAGGTGGAATTAATTTGCATAATTATAGATTAGCAAGAACTTAATGAGGCAATGAGTTACCTCCAAGATATGTTATGGTTGTGATGGGATTCAAAACAAGCTTCTAAATATATAATTTCAATGAACAGAGACTATTTTTAGGGGTTTAATCGATGCCAGAAGAGAAGCTGGTCTCCAGCCATGCTAGTGGCTTTTATTAGACAAAGTAGCCCTTTTAGCTAAATGCTAATACCAGCACATGCACTAGTAAGGGTTTATTTATTTTGTGACATGAATGCCTGCACAACAGTTTGTGTCCCAAAGGCTTCACAGGAGTTACGTGCAGATACTTTTGACCTGTACTGTTGTAGTTGGCTGCATCATCCGTGTTTCCTTGGTTGATTTCCTCAGTTCCTGATAGTGGTGCAGAAGTCGAGAAAGACCTAAGTATATTCAATGTTATATTTGTTAACTGTTTTAAACACATGTAAGAATAGCGAAGTCTCCAAGAGAGAGATCAGAGGTCAAGTTCAGTTCAGCTACAGAACTCTTCTTTAGCTGGAATGGGTTCAGCTTGTTTTTATTTTAGAAGTTTCTTCATCCAAGTAGAAGAATAATAATTATCTCAGGCTACCGAGATGAGCTGTTTTGACAAATGAAAGTCACTGTTTCTGCTTACAGTCATGTGAGTCAAGTCTGGAAACTTACCTGTCTTGCCAGTGTGGCGCAAAACACTGACATGGACAAAACTGCCTCTTTTCAGCCTGTGCAGTCTCAATGTCTGTTTTAGACAGGGTAAAAAGGTGCTGTTTTAAATGATTCTTGTGGTATTTTGACCAAAATATGGTACAGACATTTCATTAAGACCCCAAGGAACCATATTAAGTGTGGTAAATGGGCATAATATGTCCCCTTTAAATGAAAAAGCCTATCACAGGAATGCTATGAGGGAATTTCTTGAAATGTGGTCCAAATGTTCCCTAGGACTGAAAGATGAAACAGTAACTCAATAATTAATTAGCTTATCAGGACGAAATTCACTTAATACATTTGATTCAATCCCTTTAACCTACCTGCTATATGAGTCTGGGCTATAGCCTGAATATAAAGAGGAACGACGTGTCTCGACTTCCTCCCGCTATCCTGAAGTGGGAGGAAGTAGCCGAAGGATCCAGGATAAGATCACCGGTATTTTGTTCATTTGAGGCCAGAGTCTGCACAGTAGTGTTTTGGGAATGGAGCCGCGGTTGCGATGTGTCATGGTTACACAAACTCATACAATCTTGATTCAGTCTCAGCTGTCAATCACTATGTTTCACGACAATTTCATAGAATCAGATAATTAATTAAAACCAGTATTGTGGAAAAACACTTGAACATACATCAGTGTTATAAGAGCTACCTAAAACTACAAAAAAATTAGAAGGTTTACATTTAATTTTTGGTCCGTGTTCCATGCATTTAAATGGAGGAGATGGGGATCTATGACCTACACCGCACCAGGTGCTGACCGAGACGCTTTGTCTTCACTTTGGGTAAATGTCGCCAATATAACCAGTATATGGTCTGGACAGTGAACTGCATATTATCTTATATGGTGTTTGGAGGGATACAACCACAAGAGGGTAATTGTTTGAATTTGTATAAAATGTACAGTACCTGCTTCTAAACACTGGATCAAAAATAAGTTGTTAAGCGTGATGGGAGTGATGGAAGTGATGCCCCTTCTGCATAGCAGTAAAAACAGGCAAAATAAGGTAATGTTATGTGTGTGGACATGAGAGGGTGTGTGCTCTCAAAAACAGTACTGTCAGTAAAGAATGGAACTGAATAACCTACTTTTACTTTAGGTTGATAATGTCTGACGCAGCAGTGCTTACTGGCTTGTTGTGTTACATGTGCTTTCTTCACTGATGTTTTAACTAATAAGGGAACCATCATACAAGAACTGTTGAGTCACAACTTCTGCTTTCTCTCTTCATCTAGTCAAGACAACCATTCTGAACTACCAGAGTCCCACCACAGGCCTTTTCCCTGTCAAAACATGCTCCGAGTGCAAAGAGGCCAAGGTCCGGGACTCCCTGTATTGTGCTGCTGGTGCCTGGGCCCTGGCCCTGGCCTACAGGTTAGTGTATGATGTACACACACATGCACAAGGAACAATACACCCTGTTTATCAGCTTTGTGGTACGCAAACTATCTCATACAGATTTATTTTAGAGCTGAACACTGTCCATTGCAGACATACACAAAAGAAAGACTTTCTGACTTTCAGCCAGCAAAAAAACAGCATATTGTAGTAGCTAATGCTAGCTAGCCTATTTTATGCATAATATTGTGCTAAAATGCTGAGCTATATACCTCAGACAAAAAGCATTTGGATAAAGACTAAGCATTTTGTTTGGTGAATAATAAAGAATCAATGACAAAGAATAACTTCCCAAATTTATTAGGGTGATAAATGATGCAACAGATATTAGTTTATTAGTCACACTGTGTGATAGTTTGATGTGTGTCGTAAGGTTGGAACTTATTCCATCCTTTGCCGAAAAGTGACAAATATCACTTCTGATACCTTCATCAAACATAATTTGGAAAACAGACCAAGAATCAACACTAACATCAGTTTACAATCATTATTTCACAATATTCTCCACCATATCCCTTTGTCTTGAACTCATGGTTTTGTTAAACTCTCATTTAGTTTCTCACTTACTGACTCTGATTTTCAATCTGCGTGATTTGAAGGTTTTACCTTTTAAGCACACTTTCATTATTGGTTCAAGGAGAATAATTTCACTGAGAAGAATCAAGGTCCCACATTCCTTTAGCAACTGTCCCCACTCTTGATGCAGTGATTAGTCTCTAAGAAATTCTACAATGTGAGCATCTAATACGACAGAGAAAGAGTGTGGAGGAGTGGATGGAAAGAAAGACACGGAGGGAGAGCGAAAGAGACTGAAGGTGAAGTTATAAGGTGGGAGTTGGAGGGTAAGGTGGGCTGAGGGAGGAATCAAGTGAAAGGAGAGATAAGAGAGAGAGGGAGAGAGAGAGAGAGAGAGTGAAGAAATGAGATTGAGGGGGAAGACAGGGGTAAAAATAGAGTGTACCGCAGTGACCAGCGGCAGATCCCAGTCATCAGTCATGGCTGCCTCCTATTAGAATTGTCACTGGGATTTAATTAAGATTATTCTCATCTGACAGGCTTGGCTAGTGTCATTACTTACTTCACGCCCAGCTGCTGTGGGTATATGTTCGAGTGTGTGTGAGAGTCATTGACTAAACTGGCAGGAGGATTTTCCACAAACTTCTTACCTAAGTAGCCATGGTACGTTTTTATCCGCTACCGTCTCCAGTCACATTTAATTATTTATTTTATGACTTTTAATGCGTTATAACTTTTTAATGGAGGCTGGGCTGTTTTTTAACCTTACTGACACACGTTGTATTTTTCTGATTAATTGTCATTAAATTAAAAGAGCTGGCTATGTTCCCGCAACCCCCCGGTCACTCTAGGTTCATCTCATGCATATTAGATGCTTGTACTGGGAACAGGACGTTGGGAGATGAAAAGCCGCCTGCTTTATCCTCTGCCTGCAATCAGTTTTGATGTGGAGGGTCACATTTAAAAGACAGCGTGATTAATGCACCGCGTAGCACGGAAATTCAAACAGGTTTCACTTTAGTGGTTTGGCTTTCCTTTGTCGATATCCAAAGTCATTATTGGGATGACCTTTGTCATGTGCATTTCAGATCCACTAGCCCTGACAGGAATATACTGTCTGCCACCACATCCATAATTGATATAGTGATATGTTGCCAAGATTACTCCCTTAAAATTGTCACCGCAATTTTGGTCCACAGGTGATTTTATTACTGTAGCTTGTCTTTTCACTCAGAATTTGTAATGATACACTTGTTAGCATAGTATAGGTTTAAGGCTTTACAAATTGCACAATGGTTTTTTAAGCCATTGTTGCATGCCACTGATGAGATTTTTAGGCAGTCTACCTTAGAAATACTGCTTGTAAAGCAGCAGGAAAGTAAAAGTTGTCAGATTATTTTGAAGGTGCTCACATAGAACGAAGATTTATTGTCAATAGAGAGGCCCTTTCCTTAGAGTGGCTTCAAATCACCTTTTATTTTTTCTATGGCTAAGTTGGTCTTTTGGTAATGTCTATTATGTATATTTCTGCTGTGTTAAGTTACTTTCCTTATTATTTTTGCACATAGAGCTGGGAAAAACACAATTTATTTTTGCTGTGCACTTCTTGTTGTATGGTCTGAAAGACAATAAAGTTCATTTTGACTTTGACTTTGACCTGCGGTTATTGTCGTGTTTGCATGTGAACAGTTTTCCTGGGCAAACATTGGTTTGCAGGATCACCAACATTTTGCGTGCATTTATTTTTATTTATCCAAAGAAAGTAGTTTAGAAAATGTGGTTTGTCGTAGCAGCCATATTTTTGTTATTTGTCCATAATTGTGTATAGGTAATTAATTAATTAGATATGATTTGGACTCATGTATTATTGTTTGGTCAGGTTTGGGTGGGACTAGAGGGGCCGCTCACCCAGTGGCGGTCACATTTTGTAAGTCTGTCAATGTCAGAATGATAATGATGGCTTTGGAATTATGGAGAAATCTTTGAACTATTTTCTGTTTTATGGTTTAATGATGAAGTTAAAATGTAAACATGCTGTAAGTGCATCTTAAATTCATCTCTTGAAGGCATAACTCTCTGATGTCTTTTATGCAGCCTGTTTGATCCTCTGACTGCTGATTGCCTTATTTACTTTGTTAAAAACATATTACAATTAGAGAGAGAAAAAAAACTCACTATAATAATAAGAACAGCTATTCATTGTTATCTTTAAAAACACGGTGTCCTCGCCTAATGTGTTCTCCCTCTTTTCTCTGCTGTGCAGACGCATTGATGACAACATGGGGCGAACCCATGAGTTGGAGCATTCTGCCATCAAGTGTATGAGAGGGATCCTCTACTGCTACATGAGACAGGCTGATAAGGTGAGTATTTTAACCAGCCTTCACTCAGCTCTTGCCTTCACACTGCGTGCTTGCAGAAAAGCACCTCGCAATTACATGCTGTTTTACAGATCAAAGTCGTATTTCCAGAGCTGCTATTCATCAAAGCCACTCAGAGCTGGAGCACTGGACACATCTGGTTCCACTTTCATATCATAACAAAATGACAATGGGAGTCGGTTGCTTTAGTCCTAAGGGCTTAATAACCAACAATCTGTTAATTGCCAAAGACTTAAGCTCTGAAGGTGAAAATTTCATACCACGTCTGTTGCAGACTGTGAATGAAAAATTGCGAAACTAACCATTTTATGCTCCTAAAGCAGAACCAAGTATATCCTTGTATGCTGGTTTTTGATTCTTCACGAGCAACATCTTTAAAGAGAGCGGCCTGCTGTGCCACTGTGTATGTGCATGTGTACAGTGTTTGCCATTGAAAGCCTTTGTGTTTCATTTTGCTTCGACCTTGACGACCTAATTTAGGGGAGAGCTTTTCTGTGTCTTAATTACAAAGCTGCGTTTACACAGTTAATTACACAGAGCAGCTTTTGTTACAGGCCTGTCTCCGACGCTTACTGAGTACATGGCATTTTTAATGGAGACGTGACACAGGGCCACTGCGGAGCAAATATCCCTGAGCAAATACAGCAGCTGGTCCCAGCTGTCATCCTATATGACGGTATAAGGAACCAATGTAGTCTCCTTCAGACTGTTTTACTTATTTTTTTGTCTTCTTTTTCTTTTGATGAAGACATAGTATGAGTAATGACTCAAACCAACCACGGGGGAGTTGGAAGAGTTCACTGTTTAAAGTATGAAGTGATGCAGATGCTGGTACCAAAGTACAGAAGTATAAAGTCATTCCTCAGATAGAAACCTAAGAAATAACATTAATTAAAACAACACATATGTTGGTACGAAACATAATCAGACTGTAATTGGGTTATCTATAAGTGTAGTTATATATATATATATATATATATATATATATACAATTATATGCAGACTCACAGTGAGGTTGTTGAGAGCAGGAGCAGGAGCGAGACAGGAGGCTGGTCCAACTCAGAAAAACACTAATTTAATGAAAACATAATAGATAGGGCAGGCCCGGTAGGTTACTGAAAATGCAAACTCAAACGGTTCAGGAAAAAAACCAAGGCAGGAGAAGAATTCTGAAGCTGTCAGAGACAAAACAGGCAGTGAATAAACCGAAAGCAACTAATCAGACGACTCTGCAAAGACAGAACTGAGGACTTGACTTAAATACAAACTGAAGTGATTGAAAACTAGAGACAGGCAGCACATGACAAACAGGTGAAGCAAATCAAGGCAACAAACAAAACTGAGGTGAAAAATGTAAAGGCAGGAGGTAAAACACAAACAGATGAGGAAGATTATAACTCCAAAATAAAACACAGATTTAAACACAAACCCAGGTTAAACTGAATAAACCAAAGAGTCCATAAAAATCACCAAAATAATCGTTCAGTCTTTTGGGTCGGGCAGATTCCCGACCCAAAAGGGGAGAGCGTGGCCTAGGGGATAGAGCGGGTGTTCTGCAACAAGAAGGTTGCCGGTTCGAATCCCACTCTTTCCCATCTGCATACCTAAGTGTCCTTGGCAAGATACTGAACCCCTAAAATGGCCCCTCATAAATGCTGAGTGTTCTAAAAATGTAAGTCGCTTTAGACAAAAGCGTCAGCTAAATGACATGACAAAAGACTGAGTGAGAAGAGCTGAAGCTGCAGTGCAGGAAGTTGTAGCCTAGGTAGATTTTCCAACTTTTTCAGAAGTGCCTTCAATCATTTTAACCGTAGAGCTCTTCCTCTAGAGTCAAAAGCCTTATTCCTGACTCCCTGCTGGCTGAGCTCCTGCAATTATCTTGGCTCTTTCCCATTTAGTCATCTTTGAATGATCAGAAATTACAAGCAGTCATTTGTTTGATGAGATTGAATAATTTTTTGGGTTTGCTGTAGATGCAAAATAAATGCACTAAGGCAGATTGTACTAGGACCTATTACCGTGTGGAGCAGCAGGCATTTCCTCTAATTTGAAGCTTGTAATGGTGTATTGCAGCACCTGAAAGAATAAGCAATATGTGGGGCAATTCAGAATATCCTGAGAGTATAGAGCCACTTGACTCTGTGACTCGGCTTGGACGTAAATCGGAGAGACATAGACTAAAAAAGTAGGTTTTACATGAGCATGAACAACAGTACCTAGTGTAAGCTGCTGACGGAGGTAGCTCTCTATCTCTCTCTCAGTCCCACACACACACATTAGGCGCTGTGGGATAGCATGAAGTGGAGCAGTTTAGGTAAAAGTAGGACAGAGGGTCTCCACTATGACCGACTTGGAGGCAAAGCGAGAGAGGGAAAGGTGGGCAGTGGGAGTGTGTCAGGGGAAAGGACAAGAGGAAAGCATGGGAGTCTGAGAAAATGAGAGCAAGAGGGACAACAAAGACAGAGACGGTTGAATAATCGAAAGTACTAGGAGAGGAGAGGTAGAAGTGAGGAGCAAGGGAGGGTGAGAGGTAGAATGAAAAATGAAGACTGCGATGGGGGACTTGACGATGGAGAGAGGTGGGGAGAAGAGAAACAAACGAGGTAAAAATGGGACAAAGGGCCAATTATTTATAACTCTGTGCGATGGGGCTGGCGGCCTAGACGTGATTCAGTGTGTAGTCAGGTCCATGTGGCAAACACACACAGCCACCAACAAACCACTGCACACAAAAACACAAGTCAACATGTTGATTGGCCCTTATCTGCTTCTTAGCAGTCTGTGTTATATTGAACAGTGTATCAGCCAGGGTTGCTGTTCACAGCACAGGCACATGGCGGACTGTTCCAGTTCATTTCATGTGAGAAACAATATATTATGTGTGTCGCTGGTGTGGTTGTGGATTCATGCATTCCTGAATTTCAGGCTAAGGCTTCACGTTTTTAAGCTTACTTTTTTTTTATAGAAGAATACAAGAAGCTGAGTTGGCCACGAGTGGTAGCCGAGGGAGCAGGTGGCCTTAATATCCAATAAGCACAGCAGCCATTGCAGCATAACACATTCCAGCAGAAAGATGGATCATTATCAGGCATGACCTTAAAACAGAAGGTTTCCTAATGTGATTAAAGCTGCCACTGTGGTAGACTTTAGCTGTGTCCCAAATCAGGGGCCGCCTCATTCAGAGGAAGTGTTCTACTCCTGTGCTGGTTGCGTAGGGGATAAAAAAGCTGATTTGTCATCAGCTCACAATCGCCCCGCAAGGTGCAATTAAGTAGCAATGACAGAAGGTGTATGAGTCAGAACCAACCAACACTGGAAAACCAACAACAGATCTGCAGTTAGACATGATGATAAAGTTTGAATGCAGCTTTTCGGCTCAGTTGTAGCCTGGTAGATTTAAAACTGGAAACATTTCCTCAGAGAAGGATCAATCTTTACAGAGGAAATTTAATTACAGTAAACGCCCTCTGTAAAATGTCGTGTTTTTTCAAATCATCGTTTTTCTTTTTTCTTCTTTCTTGTGTCAGTTTACTTCCTGTCGTCATGTGTTTCCCGGCCTTTTATCAATCCTCACCTGTTCTCCGCCTGCTGTTTCCCTCCCGTTGAACCTGTTTAAGTAATGCACTGTGTTCCCTTGTTCTCTGGCACAGTGATTCTCAAATGGGGGTACGCGTACCCCTGGGGGTACTTGAAGGTACTCCAGGGGGTACTTGAGATTCTTTTTTTATATATTTAAAATTAGCATCCATTCACAAATCTTTGAAAAATTGTTATTTAACAAATATTCAATAAAATATAAGTGTAAGTTCATGAACTAAATTTTATATTCAGTAGGCTTTTCAATTTAATTATCCTAAAAAAACAGTCTCCCCCATACCGATGGTTTGACCCAACCTGGCACACGCCACCTGTCATCACCTGCCTTGAAAACTTCAACAATGGAGTCGCGTGGAAGTGCAGCAGCAATGCTGCTGAAACACGGAGTGACAAGTACAAAAGAAGTCGAAACCAGAGCAGAGAGCCTTCCCACATCTTCAGCGGTATCTCCAGACAAAACATGAAAGTCATGTTGGTAAGCCACCTGAGTTTTTTAAGAGGAAACTTTCTGAATTCAGGTCATCTCAAGACATGATGCGAAAAGCCTCCCCGAAGCAAACGGAAACAAGCTACCTGTCAGTATTCTTTTCGATCTTTAAAGAAGATATTTTAAGATGATAAATATTAAAAAAATATGTTTTGAGCTAATCTTTCATTTAAAACTAAGTTAATGATTTATTTTTTGGGAAGAAGTGTTTAGCTATAATTAAGTTCATGAGTTCAGTTTGAGAACATATCTTTATTATGATCCCAAAAGAATTCACTTTAAGTTGATAATTATTTTGAGGTGCACAAATCTTTATTTATATTGAGATAATAATAGTCTTTAGTTATTTTTATGTCTTTTTATTTCGAAATAGTTCAAGAGAGACCACTACAAATGAGCAATGTTATGGACATTGATGGAGTTTTAAATTTGAATGTGTCTAGTTACAAGGCTTAATAAATCACATTACATCTTTCTTTCAACCAAAAATGCTTTGCGCTGGTTAGGGGGTACTCGGCAGAATTTTTTCTTCAAAGGGGGTACGTCACTGAAAAAAGGTTGAGTACTACTGCTCTAGCAGACTGCCCGTGTAGCTGATTGTGTGTGCATTTATCTCTGATTTCTTACTTGCCTTTTGGTTTATTTTTTTGCCCGTGACTGTTTGACTCCATCAGACTGCTGACCTCAGTACGACCCTGGGCTGTCTGAGTTAAGATCTGGCTGTTTTGAAGTTTAGTCTTCTGTCTGTGTCTTTCTCTGCACCTTCAGGTCACGATGTTTTTTACACCCTGTCTCTCACTCTCTTTTATTTGCTCACTGCTTTCCCTCAACCTCTCATTCTGATCCTCTCCTCTGTCTTTGCATCTCTTTTTACCAGGTGGAGCAGTTTAAACAGGATCCCAGCCCCTCTAAGTGTCTGCACTCAGTGTTCGACGTAGACACCGGTGACGAGGTTCACTCCTACAGCGACTACCACCACCTGCAGGTCAGCCATTGAGCAGACATATGGAGAAATCCTTCAACAAAAAAATCCTTTACATATACAGTTGCAATCAGAAATATTCAACCCCCTCACCTCAATAGACATTATAGTGATGTGGATGACAGATAATGACAATAAATGACAAAAAAAACCTCATCAAACAACAAAAGATATTTATTGATGCGTATTTTAGTTATTTTGACAACAGAAGTTGACTTAACTTTGAAGTTCAAATGAAAAATGTAACTCTTTCAACACATGTGCATGTGCAGTATTGTTCAACCCCCCAGCTTCAGTACTTTGTCGCGCATCCTCTAGCTTTTATAACTTCTAAAAAATGTTTTCGGTAAGTGCGGACAAGCTTCTTACACCTCTTAATTGGAATCTTTGCCCATTTTTCAAGTGCAAAAGCCTCTAGATCAGTGATGTTTGATGGCTTCCATGCTGAAACTGCCTTCTTTAAATCCCACCAAAGATTTTCAATCAAATTTGAATCTGGTGACTGTGAATGCAACTCCAGGATGTTCCAGGATCTTTTTCTCAACCAAGCTTTGGTTGACTTGGAGATTTTGCTTTGGATCATTGTCTTGCTGGACAGTCCAATGATCTGTAAGGTTCAATTTGTCAACAGAAGGAATCACATTCCTCTTTAAAATGGCCTGGTATTTCTGTGAATCCATGATGCCATGTACACAATAAAGATTGCTAGTTCCTGCCGCAGAAAAACAGCCCAACATCATCTTTGACCAACCTCCATGCTGGACTATGGGGATGGTATTCTTCTGGTCATAAGCCTGTCCTTTCACACGCCAGACATACCGCTGGTCCATACGTCCAAACAGTTCCAGTTTGGTTTCATCCGTCTATAGAACTGTCACCCAAAACTCTGTAGGCTTATCCAAATTCCTCCTTGCATATTCTAGTCGACTTTTGATGTTGCTTGTGGTCAAAAGAGCTGAGTGCGTCTTGGAGCCGGCCATTAAGTCCTTTATTATTCAGTGCACGTCTTATAGTTGCCACTGCAGCACTTGTACCAGCCTTCATCAGGTCATCCTGTAGGTGTCTTGCAATCACACAGGGATTTATCTGAGTTGTTCTGACTAAGTTGCTGAGGGTCCTTGATGAAATGCTGGGCTTTCTTCCACGGCCAGGCATGTTTGAAGCTGCTCCATCAGTTGTAAACTTCCTTATAATGTTCCCAATTGTGTCTCTTGGAATATAATTTTTTGGGGAATTCTTCTTCTACCCAAGGCCTTTCAGGTGTGATGAAATAATCTCCTCTCTCAGCTTTTGTGTAAGCTCCTTTGTCTTTCCCATGATTGCAACTCACCTTGAACACCTTCATGGGTGGGGTTTATATATGCGTCACAGCTGAAGCAAATGAAGGATCAGTATAGGGTTCCCAAAGGCTTAATAATGTTTCAACTCAACTTTAGGACAAAAAAAACTGTCAGACAGCTTTAAAAACAACAATATTAAATAGGGGTTGAATAATTGTGACATGGCTATCTTAACAAAATATACTGCTACACATAAATACTACATCATGCATTTTCCATCGTGTTGATTTTCTTTATCACTCAACTCATAAAGAAGGCATCCGAAGCAGAATCTTGATCAAAGAACAAGATTCTGTCTACTTTAATTGATAAATCCTTAAAATTTTTGGGGGGTTGAATATTTCTGATTGCAACTGTATGTAAACAGTGTATAGTTCTGTTTTGGATTATGCATTACTATGTATGTGTATATATCCACTTCAATGAATTATCCTGATGAAGTGCTCATATGTAAGGTTGTTGTTTTCAAAGAGTGAATCTCACCCATAGACTGTATATTAAGATGGATTACATGTCTCCACTTCTCCACACGACCCATAAATTATGCTAAAAATATCCTGGATTATATGAATACAGCCATTTTACGTAGCAAGGTCCCACGTACACATGCGCATAACTAATTCAACAACAAAAAAAATTGGCATGTTCTTTCATGTTTTAGTTTGCCTCATGTCCCATCCATTAACATGGAGGTGGCAGGGTTTATGACCTATACACCAGCGAGCCACCAGGGGGTGATCGAGACGTTGTGGCTCAATTTTAGGGACCAGTCATGTCATTCATCTTTATATACAGTCTGATTTAACAATATTAGAAATAAGTGAACTGGCTTTGGTGAGAAAAGAAACTCAATGAGAAGTGACCCTTGCTAAAGATGAATGGACAACAGGATAAACAATTCTTCTGACCTTGGCATACATGCATTAAATTGGAACTAAACGACTTATTATTCTGTCAATGCAATGGACAGAGGTCAATTTGGTGTGTGATTTTTGGATGGATGGTGGCCAATAAATCAATAGAGGTATGGTGAAAATCAGAATAAAACCACAGGGTTACTGGCCTGTGACAAAGGAAAACACAGAAATCCTCAAAGCTGTATAAATGTTAAGCACTTACTCTGTATCCAATCATTTCTTGGCTTTTATTTATTTTACAGTAAGTTTACCGTGAAGTGAATTGGATTATTGATGATCCCAATCCAATGCCAAAGGCCTAATAGCTAATATACTGCTAGTGCCTCAGTCGCTACATACAGTCTGTAGGAAATAAAAAAAAAACTGTATTGGCAATTTTGGAAATATCACAGTGTACAAATGGCAGTTTTTTTTGTTGGTATCTCATCTCTCCTTTTCTCTGTTATTGCTTCAGATCGATGCTGTTTCTCTGTTTCTGCTGTACCTGGTGGAGATGATCTGCTCTGGCCTTCAGATCATTTACAACACTGATGAGGTAAACAAGACACTTAAATGGCTGCTGAGGTGATTGATTTATGGATTTACACCCTGACCTGTTGGTTTTATGTGATTTTTTCTGTTCCATCTACCAGCAGCAATCATTGTCCATCTTAGGTATAACCACTGACATCATTTTATAATAAGTATAATAATAATAAGTAATTTAGCTGAATTGGAAGTGTTTTTAGTCTTGCTAGTACAGTATAGTGGCTCAAGCAATGTCAGTGTCTTTCAACAACATTGGTTGAAGCTGACATATCTTAACTCATGTAGGCACCCTGATCCCGGTAGGGTGAAACCTTTGATGGATTGTTCTGGAATCTATTTAGTGGAAAGACCAGGTCAAAATCAAAATTTGTCTATCTTGTTATAAGCCAAGTACCTGCAAGAAAAATGGCATAACCATAAGCATCATGAGTTCTTGACTTGTTATTGCTAATCATAAACTTGCTAACACTATCACACCATTCGTGAATGGAGAAAGCTGTAAACATTGTACCTGCTAAATAGCAGCATGTTAGCATTTTCATTAGAATGCTGATATGAGCATTTAGTACTATTACAGTTTAGACTCAGGAAGCGTGGAGTGTGACGTTTTAGTCTAATTTCTCCTTACTTGACTTGACAGTATACTGTCTGTCTTTGAGTATACTGTCAGAAGTTTTACAGATTGCGTAATCATGGTCTGGCAGGACGGTGGTGAAGTGGTTAGACTGTCACAAGAATGTTCTTGGTCCAACCCCCAATACGTGTTGAGTTTGCATGTTCTCCTTGTGTCTGCGTTGGTTTTTCTCTTAATTCACTGATTTCATCCTGTCTCACTGTAAAACAGTGTTTACACTAAAACTAATTTTAGACCCACTGATATTCACAAACATACAAAAGTGTGATGCCACCTCCTGAGGTTCCAACTGGGCTGCTATAAAGGGAGACCTAGAGGTTTATAAAACCAGTTAGATGTACCCTAAACCCCCCCGAGATATCCAAGAGCCGACACAAATGTAGGATCAGGGGACAGTATCTCACTTTTATAGCTCGGCTCACGTTTATATTTTTTCTGAGATGCTCAATCGACTTTCAACAGGGAAACGTTTCGATGATTTCATTGTGGGGGCTTTAATGTTCTCCTGGGAATCCAACCAGTAACGTCTTATTTGGCCGCACACCAGCTTTATTCATGACTCCCACTGAAAAAAAAACTTCCTTAATTCTGTCACGTTTTTATAGTCGGCTCATTTGCAGATTTACTAACTGCTACAGAGCGACAAAGTTTGTGCTGCTGGTAATGGAGTTCACCATTTCTACATTGGGCCTTATCTTAAGAAAGTCAGGACGTGACCAGTGAGCACTTATAAATGGGAGGACTGTCTTCACTGTGTTAACACAACCCCTCCTCAATAACCTCTCATTTTCTTTCATTTCTCAATCAGTGATGGCAAAGGAGTTGACATATTGTATTGTTGTCTGAGGGCTGCCCTGTTTCTGCAGCAGCTGTAATTTGCATGTTTAAACAGTACTTATTGGGTTGTGTAATTCCAACTAAAGCAGTCTGACCACCCATCATCCTCCGCCACCCACCATTGTATGAGCAAACATCAAATCCACTGAGCAAAAAAAAGGACTTTTGATTTGTTGTCCCACAGAAATACATTCAATTTGGACTCATCGCATTATTATTGGTTGTGTGCCACTGCTTGTGAGGTCCAATGGCGTTTACTTTACTGAGCTGGAAGCTGCATTGCAGTATTTTTATTTTTGTTATCCTTGAGGTGGTAAAGAAAGGCTGGTGCATGTTCTCTTAGAAGATGCACTATCAACCTCTTTCCAGATGCCATTTTCAGTTTCATTCAGCATGAAATGGAGCGTCTCATTAGCTTGCATGTATCACCATCTTTGTGGTTTTTTGTTTATTTTTTTCCAATTATACAGATGTATGCATTTTTTTTTTATATTCATAAGATGATGGTCATTGAGAATGTGTGCAAACACCCTCCAAAAGAAAGCAGCTCTGGCCGCAGGGCGACAGAGAGCCTTGTTTGGCTGATGGGCAGTAACATTCATTAAGATACCATTAAGATACTAAAAAGTTCCCCTAGTTAATCACTCCTCATAAAACCCCAAATAAGAGGCAGAGCAAACACCTTTCTCTCTTTCTCTCGTCGCTTAAATCCCTCCTTCCCTTCCCTGCCCTCCTTCCTTCACAATCTGGCCTATTTAAATCCTCACACAGGTTCTATCTGCTTCTCTCCATCTTTCTCCTTCACTCTATCATCTCTCTCTTCTCTCTCCCCTGCTTTGTCATTTTAGATTAAATCTCCCATCAGTCGGGCACACACACACACACACACACACACACACACACACACACACACTCACACACACACACACACATACAAACACACAGCTACTTTCAGGTCTTTTTAATCATTCAAGGCCTTTAGGTCATCAAACATTCCATGTCTCTCTCTTTATGTTTTTTTCTGGAAGTTCACATAGGTTTTGAGTTGTATTTTCAGCCCAGCCCATGTGAGAAAGATGATAGATACGAGAAACTTTCCAACTTTGTTAATTATATCTTAGAAATCATGAGTCCACTGTCTTTTTTTTTTGAAGTGATGGAATCAAGGACACTGCTGATGGGTGCCTGGAGTCTGTAATGAAAGGGTGATTCACTGATATTAAAAATCTGCCATTAAGGGAATGAAGTTGTGATATGTGTCCCTTTAGTCTCATGAGACAACGATGCTAAAGCTACACATGCTGCAGCCATAGCTATTTAATTACACCTCGTATGTGGCTGCAGGGCAAGGTTGAGCGTGAGCGCTGATGAGGAATCGGCTTTCATGTCTACTTTACTAACCTTTCCAATGAGAGCGAGAGTCACACGCCTCAACCCATATCAATATCAAAGGTTGCACATTACTGTATGTGCATGTACAGGAGACTGTGCATGTTATGTGTAGCTGCAGCAAAAGATGTGTCTGTCTTAGATGATGTATGTTTGCATGCAGGTAGTCTTTATTGCCTTCCCGTGTTTGATTTGTGTTTTCTGTGTGCAGGTTTCCTTCATCCAGAACCTGGTGTTCTGTGTGGAGAGGGCCTACAGGGTGCCTGACTACGGCATGTGGGAACGAGGCAGCAAATACAACAATGGCAGCACTGAGCTGCATTCGAGGTCTGTCAATAGCTCAGCAACTCAGGAACACACACACACAAACACACATCAATAATTGTACATATTGGAATGACTGGGAATTGCCGATATGCAGTCACTCTGAGGGGAAGACTTTGCTGGCATACAGTATCTGTAACATCAAAAACACTTAACCAAGGCTGCCTATATCCCTGTTGCCAGCTGCCTCAGTGTAGTTCACCACTCACCAGCGTGCGTTGCTGTCGATAAAAGATAAACAATACTTGGATCACAGAGAAGCTACAGGAACGGTCTGACCGAAATAGTTTTTTTATTTTCTCCTAACTGCAGATGGCAAGCGTGCTGTAAAGACTAAATAAAACATGGATTCCAAGTGAATATACTCCCGAGGCTTTATAAAACAGTGTCACAAGTCACTGCTGTACATTTTACAACAATTCTAGCGTTTCATAGATTCCGCTGCCCATGCCCATGGTGTGTGTCTGTGTGTGGGTGGGTGTTTGTATGTGGGTTTGTTTGTGTGTATGTGGGTGTATGTGATAGCAGGAGGGTCTTCAAAAATAAACTGAAGGTAACAATCTATGCCAAATACAACAGGAGGGAAGTCGTCTCTCTCATGTCTCTCTAACCTTAACACAATGTTTAAATGGATAAATAGTCAATTCAACTACTGTGAGCGGGAGGGAGGATGTAAATGGAAGGAAGGGGGGAAGGATAACAGGATAACGTATGCAGATTTATTTTTTGTTTGTTTGTTATAGAAAGCAAAAAGTAAATCTGTTTTGAAAAGGAAAGGCATTTTAATTCTCCCTTTGAACAAGAATATCACAACTGAAATGTGTTAATTAAAAAACAAATACTGAGCCTTTTAAACAGCTTTTTTTTGGTCTTAATTTTAACTGATGGATACCTCCAAATAAATTTAATTTTTTCCGTTTCAGTTTCTTTAAATGAGAAAGAGAAACCAATACATTTTGGTGTAGACTTGGAGCAGGGGGCAGATTCTGGAATTCTTTCACTCTCTTTTGTGCGTTCAACATTTTAACTGATTTCTCAGGAAATTAATCATCGAATATAGAGGTTGGATATTTATGAGTTTGTGCAGATCCAAAATAAAAATTTGGCCTAATAAATTTAAATGTGGTTTCATTAAGAGACTGCTGGGCCTCTGCGGAGGTATGCTCTCTAAATGCCCCTCTAGTTACCTCATAAAGTTCATATGGGGAAAGTTATAGACACAGCGCAGCTTGAGCATTTGTGGGGGTGTTTGTGTACACCTGATGGAAGAAGACCAATATTCACCAATACTAACTCGTCTCCACCTATTCCTGAGGGAAATATCTGGCTGTTCGGCTGCCCTTCACTATCCCTATTGACTCTGGTAAATTGCTGGTTGAAATGAAAATGATGCTGCTGACAACAGTGACAGAGAAATAAATTAACTATAGGTAAAGTTTTGGACCGTAAACCCAATACGATATATTAAAAAATAAAACAACTGTATAAGTTACACTTTTCTTAGCCCATATCTAAACCAGCATGATATGCAGTAGCACACAGTACCCATTCCACATACTTGACACTTGAAAGCTTCATAATAATCAGCCCATGAGTTTTTGTGTAATCTTGCAAACCAACCAACTAAAAAATAGGGGTTCAAATATAATCTCCCAGGTGTAGGTAACAATATTTTTGCAAAGGGATGTAGCAGCAAATGCTGTATGTATGAAAAAAAAAAGGGGGGGGGGTCATCAGATGAGTGTGTAGGGATGGTGTTTATGTACTGATGGAAAGGTCATTACATACACACTTTGTTCACTACATAACCTCTATCAATGAGTAATTCAAGCTTTATTGAGGTAAAATGTGATGGATCAATACTTTGACTTATTAACTTCTATGATAATACGGATTTCTGACCACTTGTTAAAACACCAGCACTGCCAATGAATTACATTTAGTTTGTGTTACCTGGTCGGAACTGATTCATCTTCCAAGGACGAACAGGCCTCTCACTCCCCCAGTGTCATGATAAGGATCCTCAGTTTCTACCACTGCTTATCTGGAGAAGGCATGTTTCAGTTATTTTTTTCCAGCAATTCAAGGCTATTGGCAGCAGCTTGCCAAGATATCCTCAAGAAAACATAACAAATTCAATGTGATGTACAGCCACTGTGTCTTGTGCCTCTTCTGTTTCCTTTCCCTCGCAGTCATGCTCTGGATTTCCACTTTTACTGAGCAAGCTTACACACGTAGTTGCATAATATGATTAAAAATGCAAATAGTGAACTGGGGCAGGGACAGATACAGAATGGTGCCATGCAAATTGGATATGTAAATAATCAAATTGAGCAGTCATTTCCACTCCCAGAGTGCCGGTGGGCACAAAAAGAGAAAACGAGAACAGGACTGGATGTGTTCATATTGAGTGTTTGAGAGAAGTAGTTTATCCATATCAAATCAAATCAATCATTTAAATTGCTTTTTGCGTCATGTTTATCCCCACACTCGGTCAAACATACAGACTGGAGCGGTTTATTTAAAGTAACATATCTAATCTCATAATCATGAGCTGTACTGAAATATCTCAAGTTGAAATGAGATAAATGTAATTTTATTACAATTAGTTAAACAGGACTGTGCTCATATGTTTATGAATATTTCATGATAGTGTTTTAATTTCAATTTTACAACAGCCCAATTAAAATAATCAGGATGAATTTGCTATTGTTGCCCTCTCTATGATGTTTAAAGTGTGCTGTTCATAGCCAGAACAGTTTAAATGGTTTCTTGTAATTGTATTACTAACTAATGAGTCATAGTATTGACTTTAGACAACTTTAACTTTAATGACATTGGGTCCTGAACTAGACAATATTTTGATCCTCTCTTGTTGAGGAGCATTTTAAAAGGCTATAAACCTTTCTTTTTCCTAAAGAATATGAGCAATGTTAGTGTGAATGAGTGTGTGTGTTTGCTGGGGCTGGTTGGGGCAGTGTTTGTGTGTTTGCGTCTCAATGTATCATGAGTATGTTTTCATACTATATCTTCATCATCGGTAATGCTATGCAACTGTGCAGCATATGTTAGTTGTTATTGTATGTATTTTTCTTAAATGTAAAGTATAATAAATTAATTTGTTACGAAATGTGCTTTATAAAAGAATTGCATCAACTGATAAATCCATCTTGAAGCACCTGTTAAGCACCACACAACTGACACACAAAGTTAGTAAGCATAGCGAATAAACCCAGTTGAGCATATTTCCCTCCATAAATTCAGGCCATAAACCCTAGAGTGAAAAATTAACTTACACTTGTCAGGTTGCTAGAAGCACTACTCCAAAGGAATGCTAATGTTGCTCTGTGTCTGTTTGATGTGTAAATGGGAAACCTTTAGTGAGCATGTTCCCCACATCGACTTAGACCATGTTTTAATATGCCAGTGTCAATCTTAGACCATCAGTAACTCTTCTTTTGTTCTTTTGTTGTTTTTTATTGTTGCCATTTGGGATTAGTGGAAGCAAGTTATGAACACAAAACTGGTTCATCTGCAGCCTATTAGTTGAAATGCTGAACAACTAATATTTGGTTGTTTACACAAGCACTAGTTACGGACCAACATTTTCACTCCTGTTTGATTAATTTAAGCCAAATATTGACTCTTTTAGCTCAACATTTGGTCTCAACCAACACCAGAGAGAAATATCTGTCTCTTTAGTTGCTAAATGCTCAGTTGTGTAAAAATCTGTTTTTTCACAGGGAGTAGCTATCTACTACACAGCATGACACGATGATATAAGAGCTGTGAGTGTGAAAGAACACAATTATGTTTTGGTCCAGAGCTAAATGCAATGACTGACATACTCAGTATGAAGTGGCGTAAAGCTGGACAGATAGTCAAGGTAATATTCTCCTTAGACTCATGACTGCCAGAATTGTCTCATTGTAACATTGTTATCTTATCTGCAAATCTTAATTACCTCTGCAAAAGAGTTTGTGTTTTTCACGCCTGTCTGTTTTTGTAGAATTAAGATATTTTACAAAAACAACTAAATTGATTTCTTCAAAGGTTTGTGGAAATATGTGGTATTTGTCAGGGAAGAACCCATTACACTTTTTCATGGATAAGAATCAGGGGATCAGCCCTTGAATAGTGTTATTTATTTATTTAACACTGGGAGATAGGTCGTTTTCCATTTTCCATTTTCACAGATTTCCCAGGGATTGATTCATTGAAGTTGATGAAAAAAATCACATACAGTGAGCAAATCAATATGTATGTGTTGCGGCCTGATTGAATTTAATGGGACTGGGGGTATGGGCTCAACTGAGGGCCATTCCATTTATTGCTGCATAAACATCTTGTTGTGCTGATTAGTCACACAGCAAACCTGGGCAAACAGGGATCATACACAATGTACAAGAGACAAGACATTATGTGGTGTTTGGCAAGAGGGGCCCACAGAATATCCCAAATACAAAGAAAGCAAATGAAGCATTCAACCCAATACGACCTTGATAGTACTGTATGTAAAGGCATTGACTGTAAGAGTAGCATCATATTGTTTTGGCAGTCCACAGAAAAAACGACCCCTGTTTCCTGACGAATCGTCAAATGTCCTCTATCTCTGTGTGAGGTGCTAGCAGCCCCACTGGCCACTACTGGCCATGTTCCTGTGTGTGTGTGTGTGTGCATGTGTGTGATCAGAGCTTTCTACAGGGCTACTTTCACGGAGATCTTTTCAGGCTGAATAACCCAACCACCCAATGTATTTTAAGCGTTGATTCAGGCTTCACTAATGGCATTGAATCCATTTTTGATATGTCAGCAAATCTGCTGCCAGTCTTCGCCAAGTTTGCTTCAATTTTTTTTTACCTCCCCCTTTTTCTTTTCCAGGGAAATATTGGCAGGGTAGAAAGGGAGACAAAATGACAGTGAAATTGATTCACATTTAGTCTGCAACTCAATCTCAGACCTTTCAGGTTTATGAATCTGAGCTCATAGCAATTTAGGAGACAAGTATCATCCTGAGTGTTTTTTACTTTGGGGGCTTTTGACAATTTAAGGACACTTAAATTGGTTCATATCACTGCCCTCATCACAACATAAGAATTGTTGTCATGGATGTAAGATATTTTTGTATATCTGAATCAGTGAAATCAGTTTCTTCTCTCTGCAGCTCTGTGGGTCTGGCAAAAGCTGCTCTGGAGGCCATCAATGGATTCAACCTGTTTGGAAACCAGGTATTTAAATAATTAACCTACTCCTCGTATGTTTCACCTGTGTCTCGTCTAGTTGTGTCTCATGACACAAGATCGCATTCTAGTTAGACAGCCTAGTTTCTTATTCAAGAGAGGCCTGCAGAGGACTCATTACAGCTCCGTACCTCAACAAGATGCTTGATGCATGCAGCACCCTCAGTAGGTCAATGAATGGAAAGGCATGGCTGTAGACATCTGAAGCATAATTAGTATGGATGCAACATTTTGGCACCATCAGGAGATTCATTTACATTGTGTTTGGTTCTGCAAATTGGTTGTGTTTCTGCAGACTTTGAGTGATGCCCACAGTTGATGTTTCTTCCCGCTCTGCTGTACAATGTCCATTAGTGCATATGTATAATTTTTTTTTCTTGCTTCGGGGGACATTTGTTACAAATGCTAACAGGTTTGAAAAAGAAGCCTTCCACTAAACAAGCCTCCTCCTATTATCTTACCTTCTGCTTCTTCCTCTTTCTCCAGTTTGGCTCCACTTTCTCCACTTGGCTTCTCAAGCCACCTAATGCTTCTGAACATGGTGTGGTGTCATGAGGATGAGTGCATATTAAAGTCAGCGTTGGTGTTTCTCTTCTAATCAGCTGCACAGTTATGGGCTTTAACCATGCCTGGAAATAGATTCTGTCATCGAGTGCAGTTCAGAATTCATTTGTAAGTGCTGCTTTATGATCCATGATCCACACTCTCTGTCTGTGTGTGTGTGTGTGTGTGTGTGTGTGTGTGTGTGTGTGTGTGTGTGTGTGTGTGTGTGTGTGTGTGTGTGTGTGTGTGTGTGTGTGTGTGTGTGTGTGTGTGTGTGTGTGTGTGTGTGTGTGTGTGTGTGTGTGTGTGTGTGTGTGTGTGTGTGTGTGTGTCTGTGTGTGTGTGTGTGTGTGTGTCATCCAGTTTCTTGTCCCTCTGTGGGAGTGGAAGTGCTTCAAGTTATTCACCTGATTATAAATTATCACTATCATTCTTGCTATTCCAGGTAACTCTCATCCTTCCAACACCAAGTCATACCCCCCCTGCCCAAAAGCCTTTAACTAAAACATTAAGCACATTATGAAGTCGGCTATCACATGTTACACCTGCTGTAGACTCTGGTGGATGTGTGACACATGTATCATTTGTACTAGATCAATCGACAGGCAGCCATCGGTTTATGAAGTTTTGATTTTCCATGATCCTCACGAGCCACAGTAACCGATGCAAAGATGGCAGATATGCGGGCCGATGAGTCAAAGTGGGGGTATTAAATTCATCTCTGGGAGAGGAGGATTCTTCAGCTTTAGCTGTGTATACACACGGATGGACAATCTAATCAGGTTACACTCTCTATCCAGGGATTGCCACCTAATTCACACAGTCAAAAAGCAGGGATGCAGTCGAGCGGACTCACACCTTCCTCAATCCAGCGATGTCCTCTTTTTCCATAGTTATTTATAATCCCCTAGAATAGTTTAGATTTGTTTGCACACATAAATCTTTGAGTTTAATTTGTGCATATCACTGCCCAGAAAGCTGATACGCATTGTGTCATTATATGGTCTTGGAAAGGAGAATGCAAATTCAACTTTCCAACTTTAATTATATACTATAATAACAGCATTGTCATTGATGCCTTGCTGGAATAGATCATGGTGGCTCATAATTGACTCATATTGTAATCACATTTTCATTAAAGATTGGCGAGGGCTAAATCCCTTGAGTAGGTAGTAGTGGTTCTGATTTGTTCTACCTCTTGTTGATATTTGATCCATCTTCCTGACCAGTATGTGTCCCCAGAGTGCCATGCAGTTCAGTTTTCAGAACCCCCCTTCCTAATGGAACTGTTTTTATCAATATGACCTTTTTTTTAAAAAAACTAAAATACATAGAAGTACTTTAAAAACAGCTGGACTCGTTTAGGCACTGCCACTGTTGTAAAAATTATCGAGGTAGGAGTGTGAGTGTGTTTCGTGTTTTAAAATCAACAGAAATGCAGAATAAAAGGAAAATCACAAGAAGCAGATCAACCGACCCAAAACATTTTTTTATGTCACTTTTGGAAATCTCAATAGCAGCATGCAGTGTTGAGCACAGTAGCCCCAACGCAAGAAGGTTCGCGGTTCGAGTCCTGGTTTTATTCAAATCCAGGTTCAAATTTCAGAGTTTGCATGTGCTCCCTGTGCCTGTGTGGGTTCTCTCTGGGTACTCTTACTTCTTTCCACTGTCCAATGACATGCAGATTGGGGTTTTGTTAATTGGAGACACTACAACAACAAAAGGGGGGAATGTGAGAGGGAAAGGTTGTTTATTTGTTGGCCCTTTGATAAACTCATGACCTCTCGCCCAATGTTGAGTGGGATTAGTTCAAGCTCCCCCTGGGACCCGCATAGGATAAGCAGTACAGATGATGAATAGATGGACACTTCAGGTTCATAACTTAAAATTTGTGTGGTAAGCTCAAAATAAATAGAAAATTTGACAAATATAAATGACTTCTTCCAGACGAGACTGTAAAGTGTTAACCAACAGAAAAGACAGTTTGGAATATTCAGTTTTGCTTCATAAAGAAAACGTTAACCCACTGAATGCAACCAGAGCCTGAGCACACATTCAAGGAAAACCGTACTTCTTACATTGTGCTGCAGTAACAGCAGGAAAGGTTTCTCTGAGAGGGTCACTTCACTGATGTGTCATGCAGCTGCCTTCATAGCTGGCCAGCATCCACTGCATTATGCAACTACCAAAAGAAAGCTTGCTGATTTGACTAAAAGTCCAGACAAGACCTGTTTTTGCAGGGACAAAAATAAACTCTGACAATATTCATACATAATGTATCTAGCATTACATTAGAAACTCCTTAGTAGGTAGCAGAAATTGACTCAGTTGGTTTTATGTGGGCAAAGCTGATGGAGGGATGTGTTGCGTGTGGAAATCAAAGGAGAGGAGTCGTCGTTCTCAAGTTGAAATTAAGCAAGTTTATTCAGAGGTCACAGGTCAGGAAAACGCGGTGTCCAGCAATTGAACATGCATGGGTCTCTAGTTCTATGCAGAAGGCTACACAGGAAGAAAGACGCTTAAACAGAGTGCGCACATAGATTATATATTGATATATTGGGCGTGACTGGGGTTCTTCTTGGATTGGTCGAAACAAGATGGAGGCTGCGTCATCTAGACGGGACAGTGCCTCATCCTCTTGGAATGTCGCGTGATGAAGATGTCGTACGTGCACTCCGTTGTCGTGGTTACCAGAGGTTACCAAGGTCTACTCACTGTCTCTGTGCGAACTGAATCAGGGAGCTGGGATGTGTGATATAAAGTGTTGACTATGCAGCAACATTGGAGTAAAAGGTATAAGTAATGTGTGCGAATATGGCAATATGTGTGATGTTATGTGCGTGGTGTATGTCAAAAGATGAAAGGGCCAGGTTTGACCACACTGTAAAAAAGAAAAAGTTGAGAAAACGTAAAATATCAAGGCAACATGATGCAAGAGATTTTTGAGTTTTCTCAACTTTTGCCTGCTGTTGTTGACTTAACTAAGGTTTTCAAGTTCTGCAAAGAGTTCTGCCAACTTGGATCTTCTTGTTCACCTAATTAGGATAATCATGTGAGACTAATAAAGAAATTCTTGCTTGAATGCCATGTATTTCTACCTTCACCAAACGCAGATTTTTTTGATGAATTAATAAACAATTATGCCCCTCAATGTCATGCATTTGAACCTCCTTTAAACGTAGGTATTCTTGTTGAATAAACGTACAATTATCCCTTCAATGGCATATATTCCTAGATGCACCAAACAAAAATATTCTTGTTGAATAAACATACATTTTATCTGTATAAATCAAGAAAAATGTATGTTGCTGTAATTTTATTATTATAAAATGCTAAACAGATAATAAATAAAACACAGTACAGCTGAATGTTATCTGAAATATTTCTTTATATTTTTGAACAGGCGGGTTAAGCGCCTTTGTAAAAAAACATTCTTCTCAAATTAGTTCGCAACATCAAATTGAATGACTAAACATTTTTGCATACACATACAACAATGTGTATTCAAACACATACACATACACAATGTGTATATTCAAACACATACACATACAACAATGTGTATATTTAGACACATACACATTGTGTATGTGTATTCAAACACATACACATACAACAATGTGTATATTTAAACACATACACATACAACAATGTGTATATTTAAACACATACACATACAACAATATGTATATTTAAACACATACACATACACAATGTGTATTCAAACACATACACAATGTGTATTCAAAATCAAAGTTTTGTTTTCAAAGATCTTGTGCGCTGGGAGCACCGAGAGCCACCAAGCTCAAAAAAGATAGTCTGGATGGCTTCAAATGTATACCTCAACTGTTTGGGGTAATTTATATTGAGGGCATATAGAAGGCCAAAGAGGTAGGCGAACGCAGAGGAGAGGTTTTCCATTTCATGCAGCACGATGCCCCCTTCCAAAACAACTGCATGGTCTCGAGCATGTGAGATGTCGGCTTCGTCATCTAGGATGGTGAGGATGGCCACAGACGCCCCTTCCAGCACTGGTGCCAAAATGTCAGTGTCCTGAGGAAAAATAACAGATGCATTTGAGCCTTGACAAACTAGAAAGAGCATTTTCTGAAGAAATGTGTGTGAATGCTGAGAAGGTCCGTGCTAAAGCTGAAAAGTATAATTTGTAGGCTGAGATATGATTGGCTTCATAACGGCTAAAAACAGTTGAAATGTTAAAAAGGCAGAAGAAAATGGGCAGCTATACACTGGAACCTGACAGCCAAAGAAAATTGAT